>NC_138932.1:3366297-3694142 GCF_965231255.1 Vanellus vanellus
GGGGGGAGGCGGAGCGCGGGGCCGGGCGGCGGGGGCCGTACTTAAGGCGGGGAGCGGCTCGGTGCCCGCCCGGCGGAGCGCGGCCGCGGAGCGCATGGAGCGGCGGTGGGTGCCACTGGCCCTACTGGGGTTGGGGTTGGGGTTGTACTGGGCGGCGGCGGACCTGCAACTGGTGAAGCGCCCACACCGTCTACTGGAACAGCTCCAACCCCCAGTGAGTGTGTGTTTTTCCCCCCACCCCTCCACACACGCACCGGCACCGGCAACCGGCGGCCCCGAAGGCGCGGACGCCGCCGCTCCCCCGTCGGGGTTGGGCGATCCCCGACGGCCTTTGGCCGGGATGGGGGCCGCCGTGGGGCTGGCGGGGGTGTGTGTGTGTGTGTGTGTGTGTGTGTGTGTGTTGTGTAAAGAGGGGGGGGTGGGGTCGAGCCCGGTGCGTAACCGCGGCCGTCCCGGTGCTGAGCCCCGGTCCCGGTGCGCGGGCGGTGAAGGGGGGGGGGGGGAAGGGGGGACGGCGCGGCCGGTCCAGGTGCGGTGTGGGGGGGTGGGTAAGGAGGGGGGGGGGGGGGCAGCACCGGGGGGGCCCTTTCCGTTCCCAGGGCTGAGCGGGAGCGGGGCCTCTTCCTTCCCCGCGGGGGTGGCGCGGGCGCCAAGTCCCCGGCGCCGGGGCACAGGGAAGCGTGTTGACAAACACGGGACTGGTCCCGGCACCCGCCGCACGGGCAGGATGTGGGGGGGGGGGGGGTGGGGGGTGGTGTTTGGGGGGGGGGGTTGACCCGGCCCAGTCCCGTCCCGTCCCCCCCCATTTCCCCCCGCCAACCTTTTGCCTGTGCCCGCCCCCCCCCGGGGACGTGCTGGGGCTGTGGGGGTGACCCCAGTCCAGGTATCTGCCCCCCACCCCCCTCCCGAGGCTATAGGGGTTCCCGCCCCCCCCCCCCCCCCCCCCCCCCCAGGTCATGACCCCCCTGGTTATAGGGGTGCCCCCCCCCTCCAGACACCAGGCGCCCCAGCCTCTAGGGTGTCCCCCTTGGCTTTAGGGTCCCCCCCAGGTAACAACCCCCCACAGGCTCTAGGGGTGTCCCCCTTGGCTTTAGGGGTGCCCCCCCGGTACCAGCCCCCCCCAGGCTCTAGGGGTGTCCCCCTTTGCTTTAGGGGTTCCCCCCAGGTAACAGCCCCCCCCCCAGGCTCTAGGGGTGTCCCCCTTGGCTTTAGGGGTGTCCCCCCCAGGTAACAGCCCCCCCCCCCCAGACTCTAGGGGTGTCCCCCTCAGGCTCTAGGGTTGCCCCCCCCAGGTAACAGCCCCCCCCCCCAGGCTCTAGGGGTGTCCCCCTCAGGCTCTAGGGTGTCCCCCCCCAGGTAACAGCCCCCCCCCAGGCTCTAGGGGTGTCCCCCTTGGCTTTAGGGGTGCCCCCCCGGTACCAGCCTCCCCCCCAGGCTCTAGGGGTGTCCCCCTCAGGCTCTAGGGTTGCCCCCCCCAGGTAACAGCCCCCCCCCAGGCTCTAGGGGTGTCCCCCTTGGCTTTAGGGGTGCCCCCCCAGGTACCAGCCCCCTCCCCCCAGGCTCTAGGGGTGCCCCTCTGCCCCAGGGTTTTAGGGTCACCCCCCCCCAGGCTCTAGGGGTGCCCAATGCCCCCCCCCGGTTGTAGGGGTCCCTCCACTGAGGCACCACCCCCCCACCCCTCAACCCCCCTCACCCCCCAGGCCTGTAGGGGTGACCCCCCTGGGAGGGGACGGGTCCCACAGGGTTTGAGAACCGGGGTGGGCACCCATGGGTGCCCGTGCCTTCCCGAGGCTGTCACAGCCGCGAGGTGAGGGGACCCCGCAGAGACACCCCCCACCACACCCCCCCCCAGCCGGCTGCCAGTCTGTCCCGTGTGTGTCTGTGTGTCGTCGTGTCACATCCCCAACCCCCCCCGGGGGTGAGGTGTGGGGAGCAGCAGGCGCTGGAGCCCGGCCGGCTGCCCCACGGGCGAGAGCTGCCGACGCCACCCGGCTCCGGGAGCGTTGGGACGGGCAGGGTGCGCGTCCCGCCGGGTCCCCTCCCCGGCTGCGGGGGAGCACTGGGAAAATGGGGTAGGGGCGGGGGGGGGGGGGCTTTTTCTCCCCACGCCAACCTGGGCACTGCCAGGGTGGACCGAAGTTCGCCCGTCTCAGACTCCGAGGAGCTGCTGGGGGCAGGAGGCTGCTCTCCCTTGGCTGCGTGAATGAGTGGGGGGGGGGGGGATTTGGGGGTGCAGGGGGAACCCCCCCCCTGATTAGAGCTGACCCCCCACCACCACCTCCTCCCCGCCGCAGGTTGCTGGCGAGCGATTATAGGGTGGAGGTGCGCATCAACGACTACCTGGACATCATCTGCCCGCACTACGAGGAGGGGAGCGCGGACCCCGCGCCATGGAGCGTTACACCCTTTACTTGGTGGAACCCGAAGAATTCCGGGAGTGCAAACCCGGCTCCAAGGAGCAGGTCCGTTGGGAATGCAACAAACCCAGCGCCCTGCACGGTCCGGAAAAGTTTTCGGAGAAGTTTCAACGCTTCACTCCCTTCACCTTGGGCAAGGAGTTCAAGGAGGGGCACAGCTACTACTACATCTGTGAGTGCCTTGGGGGGTTGGGGGGGGGGGGGGTGTCCCTGCCGTGGGGCTGGAGTGTGGGGGGGGGTCCCTACCGTCTCCCCCCCGCCTAATTTCCGTCCTCCCGTGCAGCCAAGCCCATTCACCACCATGGCGAAGCGTGCCTGAAGCTGAAGGTGACGGTGGCTGGCAAAGGCAGTGAGTATCGCTCGAGCCTCGCCGCCCCCCCCCTGCCATGGGCACCCATGGCCCCCCCCTCCCACCTCCCTTTCCCGCTCACAGCGTTTATGCCCAACTTGACCTTTCCGGAGCTGAGTCACGGCCGGGCAGTGGCCCCCTGCCAGCCCCCGCGGGGTGGGTGCGTGTGGCTCAACTGGGACGGTGCTGGTGGCAGTGGGGGGGGGACACAACGACAGGACGGATGGCCCCGGCGCAATCTGGCTGCAGGGCGGGGGGGGTGTCGGGGAGCTGCCCTTCGCCATCCTGACCCCATGTTTGCTTTGCAGCCCCGGCACCGCCTGCCCCGGCTGCCACCCAGAGGGGGAGGATCCAGGCAGGTAGGTTTTGGGGGGGACGGGGGGGGGGACGGGGGTGGCAACAAGCGGGCTGAGCCCTACCGCTCTCCCGGGGAGGTTGGGGGGAGGGTGGGATGCTGCGGTGCTGGCTTGGGGGACGGCACCTTTTTTTTTTTTTTACGGTGGGGGGGGGACGCTGACGATCTCCCTCCTCTCTTCCCCACAGACGACGCGGCGGCGCACGTGCTGAGGAGCGTGGGGCAGAATTCGGCCATGCGGGGCAGCAGCCCCTTCACCTTCGTCAGCCTCCTCCTGCCCCTCCTGGTGTCGCAGGGGCTGTGAGCTGCCCCCCCACCCAACCCCACCCCGGGGCTGGATGGACCAAAACTGGGGATGGAGCCGGGATGCTCCGGTGGTCCCCGCCCTGCGCACATCTGGGGCGCGGAAAGGATTTTGTCAGTATTACGGAGCCAAAGGGCTCCGGAGTTGAGCGGAGCAACTAAAGCCCTCGGACCGCCCCAGCTCCCCACTCCCCGGCTCTCGGCAGCCGGAGACGGAGCGTCACCCCGGGGCTGGAGGGGCTTCGTGCCCGGACTGGAGGGGTGCAGGGGGGGCTGGCACCCCCCGCCCCAGGAGCTGAGCTCGCCCGTAAGAGGGTCCTCGCGTCTCTCTCTCTCTCTCTCTCGGCAGCGGGCTCCGAATGTGACCGTGTCCCGCAGGCGGGGACACGCTGCTGGCCTTGTAGCCGGCAAGATGCCGCCGGCCGTGGCTGCGGCAGCGCCCTGGGACCGCCGTCCCTCGGCGTCACCGAGCCTGGACGTGCTCGATTTTTGCCCGGCAGCTACGGAGCGGGGCCATGGAACAACCCCCCCACCCCCCTTTTCCCCTTCCCCATCCATCATCCCACCGCACACACATGGGGACAGCAGGAGCTGCCCCACCTCGGACCCCCCCCCCCCAACCTTCCCTACCCCTCTGTGGGGTGCAGGAGGGGTGTTCCCCCCCCCAGCAGCACCCCACGCGGGGCGCTTTGTCCCCCCCCCCCTTTGTACAGCTTTCTAACATGGGACTTTTTATACCATTGTCTTGAATAAATAATGAAGACCACCCTGAGTGCTGGGGGCTGGAGGGGGGGGGGGGGGGGGCTGGACGCCCCCCACCGTGCGGCTGGGCTCTGCTGGCCGTGAAGGAATGGCCCGTGCGGGGGCATTTGTGCTGGTTAATTAATTAATTGGCCGGTGTTTGCCCAGGGCTCTGAAGTGGAAAAGTGCCCCAGCGGGGCTGGCGCTATCAGTTGGTGACATCTGGTGACACAGAGGCCTCCTGGGGGAGGGGGGAATTTCCCCATCCCCCCCCCCCCCCATCCTGCACCGTGAAAAGCGGGAATTGAGCCCCCCCCTGGGCAGGAGCTCAGCACCCCCCCGGGGGAATGGGGAGTCTGAGGGCTGTGGGGTGTTGGGGGTCACGGGGGGGGGGGGTGTGGGGCACACACACCCCACCCCCACGGGGGGGAGGGGGGGGTGGGACCCCCCCGGGGATGCAGGAGCCGGGGGGGAGGTGGGGTCGCGGGGATGTGACACCGGGCGGGTTGGGGACGCGGAGCCCCGGGGAGGTGGGCTCCGTGCACCGGGACACCGGGGGCGGGCTGTCCCCTCCTTCCCGCCCCCCGCCGTGGGGTGCTGCCACCCCGGGGGACCCTCCCGACCCACCGCGGTGGCGTCGGGGCTGCTCGGTGCCGTTTCCCCAACCCCCCTCTTCCCCCCGCGCCCGGTGTGGCCGCCGGTCCCTCCCCGGTAGTACGTCCCGTCCCGCCCCGCCCCACCGCGGGCAGCGCCGCCCCCGCTCCCCGCCGGTGCCCGGTGCCGCGGCCCGGTATGGCCCCGCTGCCGCTGCTGCCCGCCGCCTGCCTGGGCTGCACCCTCGCCATGTTCGGGACAGGGCTGTGAGCGGCACCGGCGGCGGCGGGGGGGGGGGCAACCGGGGGGGAGAACGGGGAGGGGGGGGGGGGGCGATGGGGGCTGTGGGGGGGAACTGGGGGTGCGATGGGAGGGGGGGGTGGACGGGGTTCGATGGGGGGGGGCACTGGAGTAGATTGGGGGGTGCAATGGGGGGCTGTGGGGGTGCAAGGGGGGGCGCCCAGAGCAGTTCAGGGGGTGCAGTGGGGGCCAAGGGAGGAACTGGGGGTGCAATGGGGAGGGCACTGGAGCAGTTTGGGGGTGCAATGGGGGTCGTGGGGGGGTCCTGAGTGGGGCACTGGAGCAGTTTGGGGGTGCAGTGGGAGCCAAGGGGGGGTCCTGGGGGTGCAATGGGGAGGTGGGGGGATGGGGTGCAATGGGGGGGGGCACCAGAGCAGATTGGGGGGTGCAGTGGGGGCCATGGGGGGCTCCTGGGGGTGCAATGGGGAGGGCACTGGAGCAATTGGGGGTGCAGTGGGTGCCGTGGGAGGGTCCTGAGTGGGGCAGTGGAGCAGTTCAGGGGGTGCAGTGGGGGCCAAGGGGGGCTCCTGGGGGTGCAATGGGGAGGTGGGGGGATGGGGTGCAATAGGGAGGGCACTGGAGCAGTTCGGGGGTGCACTGGGGGCCGTGGGGGGGTCCTGAGTGGGGCAGTGGAGCAGTTCAGGGGGTGCAGTGGGGGCCAAGGGAGGGAACTGGGGGTACAATGGGGAGGGCACTAGAGCAGATTGGGGGTTACAGTGGGGGCCAAGGGGGGCTCCTGGGGGTGCAATGGGGAGGTGGGGGGATGGGGTGCAATGGGGGGGGGCACCGGAGCAGTTCAGGGGGTGCAGTGGGGGCCAAGGGAGGAACTGGGGGTGCAATGGGGAGGGCACTGGAGCAGTTTGGGGGTGCAATGAGGGCCGTCGGGGGGTCCTGAGTGGGGCAGTGGAGCAGTTCAGGGGGTACAGTGGGGGCCAAGGGGGGAACTGGGGGTGCAAAGGGGAGGTGGGGGGGATGGGGTGCAATGGGGGGGGGCACCAGAGCAGATTGGGGGGTGCAATGGGGGCCATGGGGGCCTCCTGGGGGTGCAATGGGGAGGTGGGGGGATGGGGTGCAACGGGGGGGGCGCCCAGAGCAGTTCAGGGGGTGCAGTGGGGGCCATGGGGGGCTCCTGGGGGTGCAATGGGGAGGGCACTGGAGCAGTTTGAGGGTGCAATGGGGGTCGTGGGGGGGTCCTGAGTGGGGCACTGGAGCAGTTTGGGGGTGCAGTGGGAGCCAAGGGGGTTCCTGGGGGTGCAATGGGGAGGGGTGGGGGATGGGATGCAATGGGGGGGCACCGGAGCAGGTCGGGGGTGCAATGGGGGCCATGGGGGGCTCCTGGGGGTGCAACGGGGAGGTGGAGGGATGGGGCGCAATGGGGGGGGGCACCAGAGCAGTTCAGGGGGTACAGTGAGGGCCAAGGGGGGAACTGGGGGTGCAATGGGGAGGTGGGGGGATGGGGTGCAATGGGAAGAGCACCGGTGCAATGGGGGCCATGAGGGAGGGTTGGGCGGGTGGGGGGTCTGGGGTGCAATGGGGATTTGGGGGGGGTTAGAGTGCAATGGGGGGGGCACTGGAGCAATTCGAGGGGTGCAATGGGGTTCACTGGGGGCCAGTGGGGGGTGGTGGCACTTCGACACCCCCCCCCCACTGTGGTGCCGGGCACCCAGGAGACCTCTCCCCTCCGCTCTCCCTAGGTCCGACCTGCGCCAGATGTTGGCAACCAAAAGCGTGGAGAACATCCAGTTCCTGCCCTTCCTCACCACCGATGCCAAGTACTGGGGTGGGGGGGGGGGGTGGTCAGGCAATGGGGAGGGGGTTTCCTGGCGGTGGGGGAGGGCAGAAGCCCCCAGGCCATGGCAGCCAGAGCGGCTGTGCCGTTTGCCCTGCAGCAACCTCAGCTGGTTGGGCTACGGCTGCCTGAACCGGGACTGGACGCTGATCATCGTCAACGCCATCGGGGCGGCGCTGCAGACCCTCTACATCCTGGCGTATCTCTACTACAGCCCCGCAAAGGTTTGGGGGGGACGGCCTGGCTGGGTCGAGGCGGGGAGGGAGGGGGACTCTTGCCCTGAGCGTCCCCTCCTCTCTGCCCCAGCGCCCCGTGCTGCTGCGGAGCCTGCTGCTCCTGGTCCTGCTGGCCACTGGCTACGGCTACTTCACCCTCCTGATTGCCGATGAGCGGACGCGCCTGGGGCGCCTGGGGCTCTTCTGCAGCGTCTTCACTATCGGCATGTACCTCTCGCCGCTGGCTGATCTGGTGCGTGGGGCCGGGTGGCAGCTGCCGGGGGGAAGGGGGGGGGGCTGCGATGGCAGCGGGACTGCTTAGCCCGGGATCAGCCTGACGTTTGCTTCTGCAGGCCAAGATTGTCCGGAGCAAGTCAACGCGCTGCCTCTCCTTCCCCCTGACTGTCACCACCTTCCTGGCCTCCACCAGCTGGACGCTCTACGGCCTGCAGCACAACGACCCCTATATCACGGTGAGCTGGGATGGTGTGCAGCTGAAAGATGTTCTCCCATCCCTGTCCCGTCCCATCCCATCCCCTCTCCATCCCATCCCCTCTCCATCCCATCCCATCCCATCCCATCCCATCCCATCCCATCCCACCCATCCCCACCTCCATCACGTCCCGTCCCATCCCCATTCCCATTCCCATTCCCATTCCCATTCCCATTCCCATTCCCATCCCCATTCCATCCCACCCCATCCTGCCCCATGCCGTCCCGTCCCGTCCCATCCCATCCCATCCCATCCCATCCCATCCCATCCCATCCCATCCCATCCCATCCCATCCCATCCCATCCCCAACTCCATCCAATCCCATCCCATCCCATCCCCAACTCCATCCCATTCCCATTCCCATCCCCATCCCTATACCTTCCCATCCCCATCCCATCCCCACCTCTGTCCTATCCCCATCCCCATCCCATCCCACCCCCATCCCCTCCCCATCCCCCTCCCCCTCCCCCTCCCCCTCCCCATCCCCATCCCCATCCCCATCCCCATCCCCATCCCCATCCCATCCCCATCCCCATGCCCATCCCATCCCATCCCATCCCATCCCATCCCATCCCACCCATCCCCACCCCCATCCCATCCCATCCCATCCCATCCCATCCCATCCCATCCCATCCCATCCCATCCCATCCCATGCCATGCCATGCCATGCCATGCCATGCCATCCCATCCCATCCCATCCCATCTCATCCCATCTCATCTCCATCCCCATACCCATCCCAATCCTAATCCCAATCCCAATCCCAATCCCAATCCCATTCCCATTCCATCCCATCCCCACCTCCATCCCTTCCCATCCCCATTTCCATCCCCATCCCATCTCATCTCATCCCTTCCGATCCCCATCCCCATCCCCACCTCTGTCCCATCCCGTCCCATCCCATCCAATGTCATCCCTTCCCTTACCATGCCATGCCATGCCATGCCATCCCATCCCCATCCCCATTCCCATCCCATCCCCATCCCCATCCCCATCCCCATCCCCATCCCCATCCCCATCCCATCCCATGCCATCCCATCCCCATCCCCATCCCATCCCATCCCCATCCCCATCCCCTCCCCATCCCCATCCCCATCACATCCCATCCCATCCCATCCCCATCCCCATCCCATCCCATCCCCATCCCATCCCATCCCCATCCCCATCCCATCCCCATCCCATCCCCATCCCCATTCCCATCCCATCCCATCCCATCCCATCCCATCCCATCCCATCCCATCCCATCCCATCCCCATCCCATCCCCATCCCCATCCCCATCCCCATCCCCATCCCCATCCCCATCCCCATCCCCATCCCCATTCCCATCCCAATCCCAATCCCAATCCCAATCCCATTCCATTCTATCCCCACCTCCATCCAGTCCCATCCCATCCCATCCCATCCCATCCCATCCCATCCCATCCCCATCCCCATCCCCATCCCCATCCCCATCCCCATCCCCATTCCCATCCCAATCCCAATCCCAATCCCAATCCCAATCCCAATCCCATTCCATTCTATCCCCACCTCCATCCAGTCCCATCCCATCCCATCCCTTCCCATCCCATCCCATCCCGTCCCCCCCGCGGCGTTCAGCTGAGCGGTTGGCACCGGGCCGGCCCCCGTCCGGCGGCGTCTGTGTCACACAGCAGAGCCCGTGACTCGGCTCGGCGAGATGAGTATTGATTTTAATTAATTAGATGGTATAAGGCCAATAAATCTCCCCCGGCAACGCAGGGCTGGTGGAGCGGTGGGGGGGGAGTGCGGCGGCGCCGTCAGCCGGGTAAATCCGCTCCCCTCCCCTCTATGTCCTCCCGCAGGTCCCCAACGTGCCGGGGATTGTCACCAGCGTCGTGCGGTTCTGGCTCTTCTGGCGGTACCCGCCGGGGCAGGACAGGCCCTACAGACCCCTGCACGCCTGAGGGGGCCCCGCCGGCCCCCCCGAGGAAGGAGCCCACGTGCTCGCGGATGAAGGATCCCCTCGGCCCTCTCCTTGCCAGTTTGCTCCAGCCGCCGAGCCGTGGGTGCCACCGCGGCACTGCTGTCCCCTTCGGCCTGGGGCCACCCACTCCCGGCAGCACCGGGGCCCCAGGAGGGCACCTCCTGCCTCTGCCGCCGTGGTTGGCTCTCGCCGGCGTCCCTCCAGCCCTCGGTCCTTCGGTGGTGGTTGGGTTGGTCTCAACGATGCCTTTCTGGGGGTGGCGGAGAGCCCCTCGTCCCGGTCCCCGGGTACCCCGCCTGACCCCGGGGACAGTCTTCCGTGCCCAGGGCTCTGCCCCAGCGCCAGGCTGAGGCTGCCGGGCAGCCCCGCGTCTCTTTTGTACGAAGTTAAGTGCCTTTTAATAAATCAGAGACTCTGCCCCTTGCCTGGTCGTTGTCCCCTCCCTCCTGGTGTGCTGAGGCCAAGATGGCTCCTGTCCCCGCAGCCGCTTTGTCCCCAAGATGGTGGGGCCTCATCTTGGCACCCCCGGGGCTCCGGCGGACCTTCCTCCGGCAGCACCCACCTCCCAGCAGCGGGGACGCATCCAGGAGGGGAGCGGGCACGGGGCCGTGTTGGGGCAGGGAGGGGACATGGAGGACGGCGGCGCTGCCTGGGGACACTGCTCTGTCGTGGCCGCGACGCCGGCAAACTTATAATCAATTAAAAAACCCTTCGCTAAACTCACGACGATTGAGCGCGCGCAAATCAGGCGGCCGGCGGCCTCGACCCAAACTCGATTAACAAATTAACAACGATCCGGAATGAAGCTATCGGGCAAACCAGAGGGACAGGAGCGTGTTTGGGTGACCAAATGACACAGCAGACGCAGGACCCTTATGAAACGCGCCTTCCCCCCGCCCCGCCGGGACAGGAGACCCCCCCCCGAGGAGCCCCATCCCCGCAGCTCCGCCGGCGCGGGCGCGTCCTCCATCCCGGATGACGCAGGCCGGATTAAGGAAGCGGTGACGAGGACTTTGGCAGAGCCCGCGCTACGGCTCAGACGCTCGTTTACACCTTGCGACGTGGCCTGGGAAAAATCAATACGGAGGCGAGCGGCGGCAACGGGGCCGAGACCGAGAGCGGTGGCTGGAAGGGAAGATGGGCTCCGGCGGAGCTGCGGCGCTCAACCCCAGCCGGTGCGGTTGCCGGGCTTGCCCGGCGTGCTCCGGCTTGCTGCCGCGGAGCCGGGGCTCCCCTCGCCCGCACCGGCTGCGCTTGCAGGTGTCTCTGCCCCAGGGCCTCTCCCCGGGGCCGGGCTCGCTCCCCCAGCCGCAGCAGCCCCGTTTCCCCAGTGGGGAGGAGCCCCCCTCATTCCTCCTCCCGGCACTGGGGTGCAACTCCCAGTCTGGGCGAAGGAAAGGGCAGCTTTCCCCGCTGACGCACCAGGCAGAAACTTGGCTGCCGACCTGGTTGCTCCGGCTGACATGTGCCGCCAGCGGCTGGCGGGAGTGGCGGCGACGCGGCCCCGTGCACGAGGCCGGAGGCGAGCGGAGCATCTCCCGGGGACGCGACCGCCCGCAGCGGGCACGTGTCCATGCAGGGAGACGCTCCCCGCTGCGCCGCTGCCTGTCCAGCTGCCGTTGGGCTGTGAGTAGCACCTGGATGGCCAGAAGTAGCCCCTGGATGGACGAGAGTGGCCCCTGGAGGGCCATGAGTAGCCCATGGATTGCCATGAATAGCCCACAGAGGGTGGTGGGTAGCCCATGGAGGGCCATGAGTAGCCTCTGGATGGCTGTGAGTAGCCCACGGAGGGCCAGGAGTAGCCCCTGGATGGCTAGGAGTAGCCCTCAGAGGGCCATGAGTAGCCCGCAGAGGGCTGCTGTCCTTGCCCTGCACCAAGGCTGCGGTCTCGGCCCCAAAAAGGTGTCTCTTCGCCGAATCTGGGACGGTGCCACCCCACAAACAACCGCGCACAGGCGAGACCACGGGAGCTGCCCACCCTGCTCCGAACTGCCATTGTTGCTCAGGAAACAGCTAATTAGTCGCTCCTGCTAATTAGCCCGAGTCCTCCCTCATGATACCAACTGCTCCTTTTTTTTTTTTTTTTTTTTTGCAGAAGGGTGCGCAGCTGATAATTAAAAACAAGAAAGTCCTTTGGCTGGTATGCGAAGAAGCCGGGGAGGTTGCCAGGAAGGCAGGCCCCGGCATGCGTCACCGCCAGCCGCGCAGCTCTTCTTCCAGCCGGGCCGGCAGCGCCGGCTCTCAGCCCCCCCTCCCCGGGACAGAGGGACACCCCTGGACAGAGCCAGACCAGGGCCACCCCCACCTCCACCGCAGGGTGCCTGTCCTCCTTCCCGGAGAAGCCCGGCACCGTGCTCCAGCGCATCGGCACACCGCTGCCTGCCAAAGTTGGGGCAGAGCGGCAGCAGCGAGGAGCAGCCCCCCCCCCCCCCCCCCCCGGCGTGGGCTGAGCCGCCCCGGCAAGGCAGGGGGAGACCACAGGCTTTGGGGATTCTGCATTTTAAAGGCTGCGCTGCCTGCTCCACCCAGCCAGCCGCTCTCCTCCTTCCCCTGGAAACCGGCCAGCGGGGCCGGGATGAGTCTTCGCCGGCTCCCACCTGACGGTGCGAACCACATCTGAAGGGCAGCCGGGAAAACGCTCTGCCCGCAGCGTGACCCAGCGCCGCCGGCTTGCGGGGCGAGGTCTGAGCCCCTTCTTTGCCACCTTGCAATTCCCTGCCTCTAGAACCAAGCTCCAAGAAGCTCGGTGAGGGAGAGGCCGGGTTCTCCCCGGCTTCCGCAGGGAGAGGGGACCAGGGCCTGCGTGGAGACCCCTTCTCTGCGCAGAGCTCCCGACACCGGCCTCAGCCTGGGGAGAATTAAACCATTTCACTCACTTCTCTTTCAGCAATTTTATTTTTCAGTATGGTCCCTTCTAATGTTTGGGAAAACCGCACTTTTAGAAGACTCTAGTGTCTGAATTTCTGAAAATATTGACTTTATAGCCAGCTATGGGATGCGGATTTCAAGGTCTCGGCGTTTTCGAGCTCACCAGGTGTGGGGATGAGGAGGAATGAGACCCGGGCACTTGATCCACGCTGGCCAACAGGGTTATTTCGTGCCACGAACGGCACATTCCATAGAAATTAGGAAGTTTGCAGAGAAGTTTTCTAGATGGCTGCCATCCTGAGAACTCCTCGCCCTGGTGCCGGAGCCACGAGCCCTTCCCTTCCTCCCGAAGCCGCAGCGCTCGCAGTGTCCTACATTTGCTGTCACTGCTGGGAGTGCACAGCTTCTATGGATAGACTGGGCTGAGAGTAATCCTCATATATTTTATATTGGTATATTGGGATCAACACAGGTTCTGTAGCATTATTAATGTTAATTACATAGTTTTATTCTATTAGATCTGTTTATATTTCAACATTTGGGTTTCCTTGTTTTGTTCCCGATTCCCCTTCCCAGGTGGGGAGGGGTCATTGTTTAAATGACAATAAGTTCTTGTGGGTTCTTCAAACCGCAACACCCACCAGCGTGGCTTCCAGCAGCGTCCCAGTGTCCTTGGCTGCCTGCGGCCCCCAACCAGGGCAGCACCGACCAGGGGAGCCCCAGTTGGAGCCCCCCGCCCCCCCCCCCTTGCCCTGGGAGCCCCATACACCCCAGGCAGCCGCCGTCCCTCGCCTTTATCGGGGTCAGAAGCGCAGCCCTCGTCGGCGCAGGTCCTCCCGCGCTGCGCTGATGTGCTCCTGCAGCTCGGCAGCCGCCTCCTCGCAGTCGTTGAAGGTGGCCAGGCGGTAGCCCACGGTGGCCAGGGAGTAGCAGCCGAAGGCCACCAGCAGGTAGACAGGCAGGGGCAGCAGGGCCTGCTGGTACGGGGCCGGTAGCCACAGCCCCGGCGGCGCCAGCGCCAGCGCGGCCCAGGCCGAGCCCAGCAGGGCGAATCCGCACAGCCACTGCCCCAGCTTGGTCATGGCGGCCTGCGGAGAGAGGGGCCGTGAGACCGGGACCGGCCCGAGCCCCGCGCCGCTCCCCCCGCCCCAACCGGGCCAGGCCCGGTTCCCCCCTGCTCCGCCCGGGGGCCTCCCGAACAGGTCCCGGCCCCGATCCCCTCCGGCCCTTCGCCAACCGGCGACCCCGAACCGGTCGAACAACCGGCCCCTCCCGCGGCTGCCGGTACCGGCCCCCGCCCCCACCTGGATGGCTCCCGGGCCCAGAGCCCACGTTCCCCCCGTCGCCAGAATGACGTCACTGCAGCGCGCCGCAGCGCGGGGGCCGCCGGGAGTTGTAGTGCGGCGCCGCGCCGCAGAGCGCATGCGCAGTGGGAGGCGGCAGGGCGCCCCCTGCTGGCTGGGCGGCCCCACACAGCTCCCCCCGCCCGCCCGCCCCGGGCACGGTGCCGCGGGAAGCGCCGGGCCCGGTCGGCGGAAGCATCTGGTTTCCTCCGCGTCCGGCCGCGGCGGGGACGGCGTGGGAGCCCGGCTGGCCTCCCCTCCCACGGCTGGAGGGGCCGGCGGCTCTTCCCACCGCGCTGGGCACCCCCGGTGCCTGCGGGCTGTCCCCTGCCCGACACCGGGGGGGACACACGGACGTGCCCGACATCCCTTAGCCGTGCCAGCACCGGGGCTGGGCGGCAGCTGGGGATGGAACTCGACCCTCTGCAGCTCCCTGTCGCCCCTCACAGTCCCCTGGCACTGGGACACCCCACCCCCCGCCAGGCTCCGCCACAGCCGGACAAACGCACGGGATTGCTCTCAGCTGTAGCGGTGCACAGCCGGGCTGCAAGACAGCGGAGAAACCAAACCCAGCTATAAAGAAATGGCTTTATTAGGGGGGTGGGAGCCCCGGGAAGGGCCTGCGGGGGTTGGGGGCTGCCCGGACATCAATTTCTCTTCCTGCCTTTGCCGACAGCCTTGGTGGGAGCGGCAACGGGTGCTGCGGACTGGTAGAGAGTGGAAGAGATCTTGTTGATGTAGTAGAGGCCGATCATGGAGAAGATGAGGCTGTAGGAAAGAAGAGAAGAAGCTGCTCAAGCTGCCGGCAGGCAGGAACACACCAGGGCAAAACTGACACCTTCCCCTTTGATCCCCCTGCACTGCGATGCCTGACACTGCTGCCCTGGGGGTCCCCTGCCAGCCTTAGCCCTACCCGGTGCCCTGTTCCCCTCCCAATGGCAAGCACAAGCCATCAGGGGCCCCAGCAGCAGCTGCAGCGGCACAACAGTTGGTGCCCAACCTCCCGGGCAGGCTCTGGACTTACCAGGTGGTCACACAGACTCGGTGAATGAGGCCGGAGGCAAAGAGAGCCAGCAAGAGGCAGGTGAGGACTGCAGGAGAAAGACAAGAGAGATAAAAGACGCAGCCACGCTGCCCCAAGATGTCCTCAGAGGAGCAGGGGACGGCGCCACAGGATAAACCTACCCACAGCATGGGGGGGGGAACTGCTCCCAGGCAGGGCTGGGACTCTTTGGCCCCACAGGCAGAGCAACGCCCGGGGCAGGGCCACGCCACGGGCCCTTCGCAAACCTGGCACAGCCGGCATGTTCCCCCTCCTCCCGTCCCTCCACAGCACTTACTCTCGGGGAAGATCTTGGCCTGGAAGCCCTTGCCGAAGACGAGGTTCTCCAGGTTGTTGAAGGCCTGGCCGGAGAGTTAAGGAACAGAACGGGCCACTGCTGACCCCCCAGCCCCGCTCCCCACCACTGCCCCTGTCCCGGTTCCCGCCACCCCAAAGGATACGGTGAGGGAGCAGAGGAAGAGCGCGGAGCCCAGCAGCCCGCCCTGGATGGTCAACCACTCGGTGGAGGCCAGCTGCCGGCTGTACATCTGCATGCCGGCAAAGAGCAGCAGCGAGAGCAGCGAGGAGAGCGCCAGGGAGGTGCCCGTGCCTACGGCTGGGGCCGGCGACGCCTCAGCACGGCCACCGGCACCGCGGGGCCGAGGCCTTCCCCCGGGCCCAGGCCTTCCCGCAGAGCCCGGCCGCCCCGCGGCCCACCTCTCATCCCCTCATGCCCCGGCCGGCCCCGGGCCCCGCCCCGGCCCTCATCCTCCCATGCCCCGGCCGCCCCCCGGGCCTCGGCCTCCCCATCCCCATCCCGCCCCGTCCCCCGTTACCCATGGTGCCCCGCGGCGTCGCCCCCGGCCCCGTCCCGCTGCCGCCGTTCTGCGCAGGCGCACTGCGGCCGCGCCGGGAAAGGGACACGGCAGCAGGCGCGGCGGGGGAGGCAGTGCGCATGCGCGGATGTCCCCGCCCCGCCCCGCGGGCGCAGCGCTCCGGCGGGCTCGGGCGCCCCCTGGCGGTCGGGCGCGGCGCGGCGGGCCCCGCCGGTTCGCGCGCCCCCTGGCGGCGGGGAGCGACGCAGCGGGCGGCCCCGGGGGCGGGGGCGGGGACCGAGACCACCCCCCCCCCCCTGCAGCCCCGGTAACGACCCCGGCGCCCTCTCCTGGCGCCCCGCTCAACCCGCCCCGGGGTCCACCCCCGGGCGCCGCTCCCCTAGCCACGCTGCCGTCCGCACGGGCCCGGCGGGGGGGGGGAGGCGGGGGCTCGGCGGGAGCCTCCCGGTGCCGCCGCCCCCCCCTCACCGCCGCCGCCGGGGCGGGTCCCGCCGAGCATGCGCGCCGCCGCCCCCCGCCCTCCCCCCGGCTCCGCCGCTCCCTGCAACAGACCGGGGCATCCGCGGCCGCCGCTGCTGCCGCCGCCGCCGCCGCGGGAACCGGCGCCGGGAGCGGACGCGGAGCCATGGCCGAAGGCGAGGACCTGCAGACCTTCACCTCCATCATGGACGCGCTCGTCCGCATCAGCGTGAGCGGCCCACGGCGGCGGAGGCGGCGGAGGGGGGGGGGGCACAGCGGGGCGGCAGGGCCGGGGTCCCCCGGTACCGGCGTCGCCATGGCAACGCGGCGGGATCCCGGTGGCGGGGGCGGGCGGCATGGCGGGGGTGCCCTTGAGGGCCGGGCAGGCCGCGGCGAGGCCTCGGACCCGCGTCCCGACCCACCGGGCCTGGGGCCGCGGGCGGCGATCCCCGGGGAAGGCCGGTACCGACCCCCCACCCCCCCCCCACCCCTCCCCCGCACCGGGGGCTGCCCGCACACCCGTGGGCAGAGGGGCCGGTCCCCATTTTGGCTCCGATCCTGGTGCCCGACCCGATCCTGGCCCTGGTCCCAGTGCTGGTCCCGATCCTGGCCCCGGTGCTGGCCCCAGCCGCAATCCCCATCCCGGCCCCGGTCCCCATCCCGGTGTTGGTCCCAGTTCTGCCCTCATCCTGACCGTGCTGCTCCTCCCGGGACTGGTCCTGGCCCCGGTGCTGGCCCCAGCCCCAATCCCCACCCCAGCGGCAGCCCTGGTCCCCATCCTGGTGCCGGTCCCAGTGCTGGTCCCGATCCTGGTGCTGGTTCTGGTCCCCATCCCAGCTCTGGTCCCACTGCTGGTCCTGGTCCTGGCCCTGGCGCTGGTGCTGTTCCCAGGCCTGATCACAGACTTGGTGCTGGTGCTGGCTCTGGTCCCAGTGCTGGTCCTGGTCCTGGCCCTGGTGCTGGCCCCAGCCCCAATCCCCATCCCAGCGGCAGCCCTGGTCCCCATCCTGGTGCCGGTCCCAGTGCTGGTCCTAATCCTGGCCCTGCTTCTGGTCCCGGCCCCGATCCCGGTCGCTGTTGTGACCCCAGTCCTGTAGGTGGTGGGTGACGCTCCCCCCTCTCTCCCCAGACCAGCATGAAGAACATGGAGCGGGAACTGGTCTGCCCGGTGTGCAAGGAGATGTACAAGCAGCCCCTGGCCCTGCCCTGCGCGCACAACGTCTGCCACGTCTGCGCCAGCGAGGTGCTGCTGCAGCACGGCTACCTCTGCTGCGACCCCACCTCCGAGCCCTCCTCGCCCGCCGCCACCCCCGCCACCCGCAGCCCCCGCCTGGGACGCCGGGCCGTCCCCAAGCCCGACCGCCTCGACCGCCTTCTGAAATCAGGTGGGTCGGCCGGAGGGGATGGAGACGGGGTCCCCGCGGGAGGGCCGAGCGGCCCTGGGGTGCTGTGCCCGCCCTGACGCCCTCTCTGTCTCCCTCTCGCAGGCTTCGGCACGTACCCGGGGCGCAAGCGGGGCACCGTGCACCCCCAGACCGTCAGCTTCCCCTGCCCGGCTTGCCAGCGGGACGTGGACCTGGGCGAACGGGGTCTGGGCAGCCTCTTCCGCAACCTGACGCTGGAGCGGGTGGTGGAGCGTTACCGCCAGACCATCAACATCAGCGCCGCCATCATGTGCCAGTTCTGCAAACCCCCGCAGCTGGAGGCCACCAAGGGCTGCACCGAGTGCAAGTCCAGCTTCTGCAACGAGTGCTTCAAGCTCTACCACCCCTGGGGCACCCAGAAAGCCCAACACGAGCCCACGCCCCCCACCCTCACCTTCCGCCCCAAGGTACGGTCTCCCCCTCGGGGTTTTCCTTCCCTGCTCGGGGTTTTACGGGTGCTGGGGGGGGGATGGATGGACACCCTGGAGGACCCCCGCTGAGCTCCCCTGTGCCCGCGCAGGGGCTGATGTGCCCGGAGCATAAGGAGGAGGTGACTCACTACTGCAAGACCTGCCAGCGGTTGGTGTGCCAGCTCTGCCGCGTGCGACGCACTCACACCAGCCACAAGATCACCCCGGTGCTCAGCGCCTACCAGGCCCTCAGGGTAAGGACCGCGAGGGACCACGCTTGGGGCAGCGAGGGGAGGAATTGGGGACCCCGGCGGAGCCCCGGCGCAGATGGGGTGCGCAGGTGAGGGACGTGGGGGTTGCCGGAGCCTCACCTCACCTCCTTCCCTGCAGGAGAAGCTGACGAAGAGCCTCGCCTACATCCTGAGCAGCCAGGACACGGTGCAGACCCAGATTGCCGAGCTGGAGGAGACGGTGAAGCACACAGAGGTGAGGGCGGAAGGTGTCTGCCTGTCCCTGAGCTGTCCCTTGGTGGGGTGGTGGCGGTGGCGGCACCACCAGATGGGTCCTCTCTCTGTCCCGGGGGTGGGGTGGGGGTGTGCGGCACGCTGACCCTGCCGTGCTCGGCAGGTGAACGGCTCGCAGGCCAAGGAGGAGGTGTCGCAGCTGATCCAGGGGCTGTGCGCCATGCTGGAGGAGAAGCGGGCCACCCTGCTGCAGGCGATCGAGGAGTGCCAGCAGGAGCGGCTGGCCAGCCTGCGCTGCCAGATCCAGGAGCACCAGGCCATGCTGGAGAACTCGGGCATGGTGGGCTACGCTCAGGAGGTGCTGAAGGAGACCGACCACCCCTGCTTTGTCCAGGCTGCCAAGCAGCTGCACAACAGGTACCGGGGGCTGCGGGGACCCTCGTGGGCATAAAGGAGGAGGTCAGGGTCCTCCGGCGCCCAAGGTGGCCACTGCGGTACCATCCTGACATCTCTGCTCTCCGGTACCGCAGGATCCTCAGGGCCACCGACTCGCTGCAGAGCTTCCGTCCTGCGGCCACGGCTTCTTTCAGCCACTTCCAGCTGGACGTCAGCAGGGAGCTGAAGCTGCTCACCGACCTGGCCTTCATCCGAGGTAAAAGCAGCGGGACCCGGACACCGGCTGTGCCCCGTGCGGAGGTGCAGCCCCCGTGGGCAGAGCGGTTCCCTGCCCGCCTCGGAGCCGGAGCTCAGCCCCGGCCCCGGAGGGCTGCGCTCGGGTGGGCGCTCGCGGATCTGCCGGTCCCCCTTCCCAGTCAGGGACGGCCCCCCGCCCCAGCAGCCCCCAAAGCGATCCCTGCCCCTGCCCTGCCCTGTGCCAGGGCGGCCGGGCCAGCGGGCAGGACAGGCAGGGCCACGGTGCCAGGTAAGGGCAGCAGGAGCGCCGGAGGGTGAGTACGGAGCGGAGGCTGCCCCGCTGCAGGGCAGGCGCTTCCCCGCAGGGCAGGAGCCGCGTGGCCCTGCCGGACCCGCTGCCAACACTTTTCAGACCTGCTTCTACCTCTCTTTGTTTATAGGCTGCGGCCGCTGCTGAGTCGTCACCGAAGTAACTGAGGCAAGTCACATCCCTGCCCCAGAGCCGGCCCCGCTCTCTCTGTCCCATCCCTCCATCCCCGCTCCCGCCCCGGCCCCGCTCCGCCGCCATCCTCCATCCCCATCCTGCCCGCAGGCGGTGGCTCTGCCCTCCCGCTCCATCTGCTGCCTCTCCTCCTGCCCTCCCGTCCTTCTCCGTGCCCCATTTCCGTCCCCTTCCTCACCCCATTTCTGTCCACTTCCTCATCTCACTTCTGTCATCCTCTCGCCCCACTTCTGTCACCCTGCTCGCCCCGTTTCCATCCCCTTTCTTGCCCTATTTCCGTCCCCTTCCTCGCCCCATTTCCACCCCTTCTCACCCCACTTCTTACTCCCTCTTTGCCCCATTTCCGTCCCCTTCCTCGCCCCATTTCCGTCCCCTTCCTCGCCCCATTTCCCCCCCTTTCTCACCCCTTTTCCTTCCCCTTTCTCACCCCTTTTCCCTCCCCTTCCTCACCTCATTTCTACCCCTTCTCACCCCACTTCTTTCCCCCTTTGCCCCATTTCCGTCCCCTTCCTCGCCCCATTTCCGTCCCCTTCCTCGCCCCATTTCCGTCCCCCTTCCTCGCCCCATTTCCACCCCTTCTCACCCCACTTCTTTCTCCCTCTCACCCCATTTCCGTCCCCTTCCTCGCCCCATTTCCGTCCCCTTCCTCGCCCCATTTCCGTCCCCTTCTCACCCCATTTCCGTCCCCTTCCTCGCCCCATTTCCGTCCCCTTCCTCGCCCCATTTCCGTCCCCCTTCCTCGCCCCATTTCCGTCCCCCTTCCTCGCCCCATTTCCGTCCCCTTCCTCACCCCATTTCCACCCCTTCTCACCCCACTTCTTTCCCCCTCTTTGCCCCATTTCCGTCCCCTTCCTCGCCCCATTTCCCTCCCCTTCCTCGCCCCTTTTCCCTCCCCTTCCTCGCCCCATTTCCCTCCCCTTCCTCGCCCCATTTCCCTCCCCTTCCTCGCCCCTTTTCCCTCCCCTTCCTCGCCCCTTTTCCCTCCCCTTTCTCACCCCTTTTCCCTCCCCTTTCTCGCCCCATTTCCGTCCCCTTCCTCGCCCCATTTCCACCCCTTCTCACCCCACTTCTTTCCCCCTCTTTGCCCCATTTCCCTCCCCTTCCTCGCCCCATTTCCGTCCCCCTTCCTCGCCCCATTTCCGTCCCCTTCCTCGCCCCATTCCCACCCCTTCTCACCCCACTTCTTTCCCCCTCTTTGCCCCATTTCCGTCCCCCTTCCTCGCCCCATTTCCCTCCCCTCCTTGCCCTGCTTCCTCCTGCCATGCCCTCATGTCTCCACCCCCCCTTGCCTCCCCGCTCCCACCGTGCCGCCGGCACCTTCACACCGCCCCGCCATCCCCATCTCCTCCCCTCCTCCTCTCCTGCTGCCTCCATCCTCTCTCTTTCTCTCTCTCTCTCTCTCTCTCCTCCCTCCCCGACTTGCACTCAGCCTGTCTGGTCCCTGGAGCCCCACAGCAGCGAGCTCCTCTGTCTCCCCGACTCTCGCTCTCCTCTGGTGCCTACACACGGTCTCCGCAGTCAGATCCCCCTAGACTCCTGCTGGTTGTGCGTCCGTGCGTCCGTCCGGAATGCCCCCTCCCTGCGTCTGGCCGCCTCCCCGCCTGTCGGGGGGGGGGATGCTGCCTGATGCCCGCCGGTGCCTCTCCCCGCAGCGCCCGAGGCCCCCGTCATCGACACGCAGCGCACCTACGCCTACGACCAGATCTTCCTGTGCTGGCGGCTGCCGCAGCACTCGCCGCCCGCCTGGCACTACACGGTGGAGTACCGCAAGACGGACACCAAGGCCAAGGGGCTGAAGCTGTGGCAGCGGCGGGAGGAGGTGCGTGGCACCAGCGCCCTCGTGGAGTACCTGGACACCGATAGCGTCTACGTGCTCCGGGTGAAGGGCTGCAACAAGGCGGGCTTCGGGGAGTACAGCGAAGACATCTACCTGCACACGCCGCCCGCCCCAGGTGAGGGGTGCCGGGGGCTCGGAGCACCGAGCCGGGCCACCCTGCCGGCCGCTTGCGCCGTCCTTCTCACCGACCCTCCTCTCCTTCTCCCTGCAGTCCTCAACTTCTTCCTGGACAACCGCTGGGGCTTCAACCGGGACCGGCTGGCCATCAGCAAGGACCAGCGCGCCGTGCGCAGCGTCCCCGGCATCCCCATGCTCTTCGCCGCCGAGCGCCTGATGACCAGCTGCCACCTCTCCATCGACCTGGTCATCGGCGACGTGGCCATCACGCAGGGCAAGAGCTACTGGGCTTGCTGCGTGGACCCCAGTTCCTACCTGGTCAAGGTGGGCGTGGGGCTGGAGAGCAAGCTGCAGGAATGGTTCCAGGTGCCGCAGGACGTGGTGAGCCCCAGGTGAGCAGGCTCTCCGTGGGTTCAGGGGGGTCCTCCGCCTGTTCCCGTGCTTCCTCGCCGGGCACCGGCTCTGGGGCGCGGAGGGGAGCCCCAGCCCGTCCGTCCCGTGTCCCTGCCGGGACTCACCAGTCCCCCCCCACCGCAGGTACGACCCCGACAGCGGCCACGACAGCGGGGCGGAGGACACGACGGTGGAGGCGCCCCCGCCCTACGCCTTCCTCACCATCGGCATGGGCAAGATCTTGCTCTCGCACGGGTCGGCGCTCACCTCTCGTGACCCCAACGGCTGCACCGTGCCCCTGCCCCCGCGCATCGGCATCTGCCTGGACTACGAGCAGGGCAAGGTGAGCTTCTACGACGCCGTCTCCTTCCGTGAGCTCTGGGAGTGCGGCGTGGACTGCTCGGGGCCCGTCTGCCCTGCCTTCTGCTTCATCGGAGGAGGTGCCCTGCATCTCCAGGAGCTGGTGGCCAACAAGCAGGAGCGTAAAGTGACCATCGGGGGCTTCGCAAAGCTGGACTGAGCTGTGCCCGTGCTCCCCATACGCGTGCCGGCTGTGACCCCCGATTGCCCAGGGAGCTCCAGGGGGGGGGGACAGGGGCGAGCAGGGAGCAGAGCACAGCGAGGAGCCAGGTCAGGCGTTTGTTTTGCGGGATGGGGGTGGACGGGGGCGGCTCTGCCGTCCCCTCCTCTTTCCATCCGCCTGTCCCTTTCCTCAGCTTGGCTCGAGGCCGCGGGCAGGGCTGGGCGGAGGGTCAGCCCTAGAGACGGACCAGGGAGGGGGTGCGAGCGGGACGTGGGGCTGCGTGGGGAGGGGGGGGGCGGCAGGCGACGGTGGGGGTGACGGTGGGGGGGGGAGCGGTTGGGTGCTGGCAGGGGTGGGGGAGGCAAGTTGGGCTGGGGGAGAGAGGGCGGGGGGGGGAGGCTGGGCTGGAAGGAGGTGTGAAGACTTTTTTTTTAAAAACGGCTCATTTTCAATGCGGCTCACCCCGCCTGCGGCACCGTGGCCGGGCACAGCCACCGGGGCCGGGTATAGCCACCACGGCCGGGCGTAGCCATCACGGCCAGGCACGGCCGCCACCGCGTCCCTTCCGCAGGCTGCCGGGCTGTGGGTCCTCGGTGCCCCCGCTGTCCCGTGGGACTGCAGAGCACCGCTGGCTGCTCTGCCGTGTCCCCAGGGGACCCACGGGCTCGGTCAGCCCTACCTGCGCTCCGGAGGGACACGCCAGGCCCCCGTTACGCCACTCAGTGCCAAACCACATGCCGCCGGGGTGGGCTGGGGCCGTGGGGTTGGGATCGGACCCGGCCGGGAGCTGCGCGGGGCCACCATCCACTACGGGGACCTGTGCCAGCGGTCCCATGCCGGGATCCGTCCGAGCTGCTGTAGTTTCTCCTGGGTTCTGTTACATTTGCTGTATTTTCATGGTTTCCTACAATAAACTGCAATGCCAGACTCCTCCCGAGCCCCGCGGGGAGCACCGGCGGGGGGGGGCTGTGGGGTGCTGGCCGGGGCCAGGGTGCGCGGTGGCGTGGCCGTGGGGCTGTGCTGTCCTTCGGGCTGTGCCAGCAGGGGCCAGTCCTGCCCGGGCGAGGACCCGGAGCCGCCTGGGCAGTGCTGACGTGTCCGGTCCCTGCCCGCGCTCTGCCTTCATCCACGTGGCCGCTGTCGCCCCGTCCTCGGGTGTTGGGGGGGGGGTCCTGGACCACTGCCGAGAAAAAAAAAAACCCTATAGCATCAGTGGGGGTGTCCAGGCTTGGGGGGCTGCTAGGCAGCGGGGCATCCTTGTGGGGTGGGTAATGGGGGCTGGACACCCCCTCCGCCTCAACCCGGGTACCCCCATCCCGTGGGAAGCGATGGGGCAGGCGGAGGAGCCACGTGTGGGGTCGGGGTCCCGTTCCCCCCACCCTGAGCTGGTGTCTGTCCCCAAGGTACACCCGTTCCCCCCCCCTCCACCCCGGTTTGGGGTGACGGTGGCCGGGCAAACAGGCAGCTCTTTGTAGGGCCCAGCCCAGGCGCTGGTTTCGATTCCTGCGGGCCCTGCCCAGGGCCGGGGGGTGCGAGGGGGGGCACACACAGCCCTGCCCAGCCCCAGGCGGCAGCAGCCCCCCCCCCGCACCCCGTAGGGCCCTGCCCTGGGCACACACAGCCCCGTTCCCGGCTGGCAGCAGGGCTGCGGTGGGGGGCGGGGGGGCATCCCCATCCCCACAGCCCCCCGTCCCCATAGCCCCCCGTCCCCGCGCCTGCCGGGCTGGAAGGCTGTTGGGTTTCACCGTTGCTGTTGGCAACTCCGGTTATCGGCAAGGAATGGAAAACCAAAAGCGGCAGATCCTTCCCCCCCCCGCCCCCACCTCCATTGCACCCACCACCCCACCACCGGCGTCGGGACTTGCATCACCCGCTCTTGCCAGGCAGCCCCGACCCCAGACCCCCCCCTGCCCCCCCCCCAGCCCCTCGCCCATACCCCGGCACAGCCCGAGCACCTCCTGGCACATGCCAGGGCTCCCCGGCAGCCGGCACAGCCGCGTCCCCCACCCAGAGCCCACGTGCCGTGGCCGAGGTGCCCACTAGCCACACGCCACCGGGCCGGGCCGGGGGCTGGTTCCCGGCAAAGCGGCTGGCCCCGCGCCTGGGCACACACGGGATTTCTTCGGGGAAGGTTTGTTTCCTTGTTTTTCTGGCTTTTCAGTGGTTGCCAAAACCCTCCCAGCCCCCAGTGCGGGCCCAGCCCCAAACCGGGACTGCCGGGGGGCCACCACCCCTGTTCAGGGCATGGCCGGCCCTGAGGCTCACACCCCGGCACAGCCCGGCACATGGCCCCGTGCCGGGCACACCGGGTCCCGCTTGGGTCCCCAGCCCCGCTGGGGCCACCCGGCTGCCCCTCGGCACAGCCCTATCCCCCTCCCCTTCCTCCTGGCGTCCCCCAAAGCCTTTTCGGGGCTCACCCGGCGGTTGGAGGATCCCGAGCCCGGAGCAGGCAGGGGAGGGGAGCGGGGGCTCGGACACCGCTGTGCACGCCAGCGATGCACCTACGGCCCCCACGGGGCTCACCCCGCTGCTTTACTGCCCCGTCGACACCTTTACCCGCCGTTTGTGCAGCCGCGGGATAACCGGTTGTGTCGAATGAGACCCGTTTGCTCACGAGACAGAAACTGAGATTGCGGGAGGGATGTGGGCACGAGGTGTCCTGGCAGGATACGGTCACACCCAGGGGGACAAAGGGGACGGGGACATCACCCGCACCCAACAAACTGTAGGTACAGTGACAGCGAGCGAGAAACAACCCCGGCGTCACCCCCAAGTTTGCCCGGGCTGAGAAACGAGAGCGGCCCCCCCAAGCTGAGCTCACCCGGGTGGGTGATGGCCGTGCCGGGGATGTCCCACCAGCCGCCGGGTCGGAAGGGGAGTCACTCCCCCCAGGGAGGCACCCGGCGCGCCGGGAGAGCCGCCGTGGCATCACGGTGCACGGCACCCGACTGCACCCATCTTTTTATTGTGAAATGCGATAAATATACCACGGCCACGGACCTGCCACCCCGCTTCCCTGCCGGGCCGAGCCCCGACACCCCGTATATATATTTATATAAAATAACATCACTGAAAGAGCAATTGAACCCCCAGGGGCGAGCGCAAGGGGGGGGTGTGCAAGCTCGGCCCCCCCACCCACAGCGAGCGTGGGGGCCAGGGGATGCAGGGAACGCTCCCTCCCGCCCCGAATCTTTGTTCGTCCAGTTCTGTCATGCGCACGAATTCCGGCTCCTCCAGAACCATCCGGCTCCCGCTGCCCGCGGCGAGGGGCCAAGCAGCACCGGGGGATGCTGCTCCCCTGGGAACGGGGGGGGCTGCGGCCGCCCCCTCCCCTCGGCGGCTGCCCTCCGTCCCGGCGCGTCCCTCAGAGGTTGTCGGAGGTGGCGGCGGGGTTGGTGTAGGTGAAGGTGCCGGCCCCCGCGCCGTTGCTGCTTGCCACCTGGGGAGGGAGCGGGGTGAATGGGGGGGGCATCACCCCGGGGGGGGGACCCTCGCCGCGGGCATCACGGGCAGCCCGGCGCACAGCCACAAAGAGCAGCCCCCCCCCACTGCTCGGTGGGCAGCGGCTCCGGCCATGGGCACGGCGGGCAGCCAAAGCCCCCCCCCCTCCAGCCCCCCCCCCCCTCCCCGGGCACAGGAGCTGGCAGAGGAGGCGAAGCGGCTCCGGCCGTGTTCCTCTCCTCCTGCGCGATAAGCCGGCCCAGCAAGAGCAAAGGTAAATATTTACCCGGGCCCCGGTATTTGAACAGGGCGAGCAGGGAGCTGAGCAGCTGGATACGGCCCCTGCCCGCAGCACGGGCACACGGGGGGAGCACAGCGCATCGGGGGGGGGACGGGACGGGACGGGGATGGGGATGCCCCCTTTCCCCCCTCCTCGAATCCCACATCGTTTGGCAGGGGAGCCGTTGCCCTCCGGTTTTGGAGCTGCCGTGCGGGGTGCGGGATGTGGGGTGCGGGGTGTGGGATGTGGGGTGCGGGGTGCGGGATGTGGGGTGTGGGATGCGGGATGCAGGGTGTGGGGTGCGGGATGCGGGGTGCGGGGTGCAGGATGTGGGGTGCGGGATGTGGGATGCGGGATGTGGGATGCGGGGTGTGGGATGTGGGATGCAGGGTGCGGGATGTGGGGTGCGGGGTGTGGGATGCGGGATGTGGGATGTGGGATGCAGGGTGTGGGGTGTGGGGTGTGGGATGTGGGGTGCGGGGTGCGGGATGTGGGGTGCGGGGTGTGGGATGCGGGATGTGGGATGTGGGATGCAGGGTGTGGGGTGTGGGGTGTGGGATGTGGGGTGCGGGGTGCGGGATGTGGGGTGCAGGATGTGGGGTGCGGGATGTGGGATGTGGGATGCGGGGTGCGGGATGTGGGATGCAGGGTGTGGGGTGTGGATGTGGGGTGCGGGATGCGGGGTGCGGGATGTGGGGTGCGGGGTGTGGGATGCGGGATGTGGGATGCGGGGTGTGGGATGTGGGATGCAGGGTGTGGGGTGTGGATGTGGGGTGCGGGATGCGGGGTGCGGGATGTGGGGTGCGGGGTGTGGGATGCGGGATGTGGGATGCGGGGTGTGGGATGTGGGATGCAGGGTGTGGGGTGTGGGATGTGGGGTGCGGGATGCGGGGGGATGTGGGGTGCGGGGTGCGGGATGTGGGGTGCGGGATGCAGGATGCGGGATGTGGGGGGCAGGGTGCGGGATGCGGGGTGCGGTGTGTGGGATGTGGGGTGCGGGGTGCGGGATGTGGGGTGCGGGATGCAGGATGCGGGATGTGGGATGCAGGGTGCGGGATGCGGGGTGCGGTGTGTGGGATGTGGGATGCGGGGTGCGGGATGTGGGATGCGGGGTGCGGGATGCGGGCTGTGGGATGTGGGGTGCGGGATGTGGGATGCGGGGTGCAGGATGTGGGATGCAGGGTGTGGGGTGTGGGATGCGGGGTGTGGGATGTGGGATGTGGGGTGCGGGCTGTGGGATGTGGGGTGCGGGATGCGGGGTGCGGGATGTGGGGTGTGGGATGTGGGATGCAGGGTGTGGGGTGCGGGATGTGGGATGCGGGGTGCGGGATGCGGGATGTGGGATGCGGGGTGCAGCCCCCACCACCACCCCAGCCCTGCTCCCAACCCCGCTTCCCCCTCCGCGGCAGAAGGATGCCCCGACTCCGGCAGACACGAGGCTCCATCCAGGACACGGCCGAGCCCCGGAAGGGGCAGCGCGGGCAGGCAGCGAGCCCCCCCCCCGCCCACCACCGGGCATGAGGAGCAGTCGCCCAAGGTCGCGTGGAGCTCCCCGGAGCCGGGCCGGGTCTGCCAGCACCGGTCGCACGCCCAGCGCCGCTGCTCCATCCAGGCGTGAAAGTTAGGCTCACCTCCCTGGCGTGGGGCGGGCTCCCAGGGCCACCCAT
The DNA here is from genome assembly GCF_965231255.1 of Vanellus vanellus. Lineage (NCBI taxonomy): Eukaryota > Metazoa > Chordata > Aves > Charadriiformes > Charadriidae > Vanellus > Vanellus vanellus. The sequence continues at coordinate 3,394,034 of NC_138932.1, forward strand.
CCCCTGCCCCACCGGCTCCATTAGCCATTAACGCGGGGGTCAAGGGACCTGCCCAGCTCCCCGGCTGCACCGAAAAGCACCAGCCCAGCCCTGCGGCAGCCGGTTCGCCCGGTGCGAGGAGCCGCGGGGACGGTGGCGCTCGGCTCTCACCTGGCTGTAGGGGTTGGGCTTACTGCTGGGCGGCGCGTAGCGCCCGTGGGTCTGGTACGGAGGGTACTCGGCCATGCGGTGGTGGGAGTCCTTCGTGCTGAACAGGTCCAGCTTCCCGCGGCTTTTCCGACGGCAGGTGCAGGTGGTCTGAGCCGGGGGGGGAAAGGGAAGGGGTCAGGGATCCGAAGGTACGGGGATGGGGCCAGGGGACCCACCAGCAGAAGGCAGGCGAGGGCAGGGATGGGGACGGGGCACTCACCATCAGGAGGCAGGTGAGGATGCTCAGCAGCAGCAGGATGCAGACCAGGACCAGCAGAGCAATGGCCCAATCCGGGACCACAGGCACCGGTGCCGGGGATGTCACCGCAGTGCCTGAAAGAGGACCAGAGCTGTGTCCGCTCCACTGGGCAGAGCCACCGGGCAGAGCCACGGGGCTGACCGGGACAAACAGCCCCGAGAGACCCCCCAGGATGGGGCACGAGAGGATGAGCCCCTCCTCCATGGGGTCCAGTTGGTCTTCCCAGTGCTGTCCACCGCAGGCACCGGGAAAACTGACTGGTTCCGCTGGTTGCAAAGCCTGTCCCACAGGTAAAACTGGGGGTGTCCCCCCGCCCTGCCCCGGCCGGGATGGGGCAGCGCTTGCAGAACCCCCCAAAACAGCCCGATGGGGCTCCGTCGTGTGTCCCCCCCCCCCGGCGCCCCCCAGCCCGCAGCTCCCGCTCACTCTGGATGCTGGCCAGCTGCAGGTCCATGATGAAGCCGTCCTGGTCCAGGCTTCTCCTCAGCTGCTGCTCGGCGGCGGCGCTGGCGACGGTGTCATTGTCGTCCCCAAACACAAGGGTGGACTGCACCTCCACCGAACCTCGGCTGTCCACGAGAGGAGGCGTCAGCCCCCGCATTGCTGCCCCCCCACCCCCACCCCTCACCCCCATCAGAGGCTCTGCACCGGTCAGCCGGGATTCTCCGGCCGCCGCAGCCGGGACGCGTCGACCGGTTCACCTGAAACGGAGCTCGCTGCATCCCTTGTAGGTCTGCCTGCCCGCGCAGCTCGCGCAGCCGAAGACGTATTCGTACTGGAAAAAAAACCATGGGGGTGACGGTCACCTCGCCGGCAGACACCCCCTCCCGCCCGTCCCCTCGCCGTCCCCCCTCGCGGCACCGGCCGGGGCTGGCAGAGCGGATGCTCGGGGCTCTTTTGTGAGGAGCCCTGATGGGAGGCAGCTCCTTCCCAGTACAGACTGGGGTGGTGGTGGTGGGGGGGTCTTCGCTCGCTGGGCCGGGACTCACCATGGTCAGGACAGTGTGGCTCAGGCTCCTGTAATCCTTCGAGGTGGGGTCGCGCAGGCTCTCGTTGAAGCTCCTGTTGAGGATGCGGAAGGACAGCGGGACGCGGAGGAGCAGCTGGACCCCGGTGGGACGCAGGGCTGTGGTTTTGCTGGGACCGGGACCGCCGCTGCTGCCCTGCGTAGCCGTGGGGGTCCGCCTGGGAGCCGTGCTGCCCTGAGCGGTGACGGAGGTTTTCCGTGTGGGGACGACCTGAGCGCTGGTGCTCCCGTTGTCTTTAGTGCCGGAGACGGGAATCACTGTGGCACCACCCGTGGGGGAGGTGGGAGCCGCAGAGCTGCTGCCGGTTGCGTTGCTCCTGGAAGGGGTGATCCAGTCGCTGCCGTTGGTGGTGGCGTTGGCGTGGGAGATGGCAGTGGTGTTAGAGATGGGCACGGCGGTGCTCTTGGCTGTGGTGTTGCCTGCGGAGCTGTTGCTGGACCGGAGGTTTGTGGTGTTGCCTGTGGTGGGGAAGACTGCGGCGTGGGAAGAGATGAAAGTTTGGTTCTTTGTGGTTTTGGAGATAGTGATGTTCGGCGCGGCCGTCACGGGGGTGGCGGTCGTCTCGGCGGTTGTCTCTGCGGTGGTCGTGTCAGTGGTGGTCGTCTCTGTGGGGATTGTTTCCGTCATGGTTGTCTCCATGGTGGTCTCACCGATGGTCACATCACATTTACCTAAGAAGAAACACCAGGAGTTGGTGGCTGGAACTGCAGCACCGATTTGGCAAGGTTTTACCCCATACGGCTCCTCAACTGGACACCCCCCCCCCCCCCGGGGCCAGAAGGCACCGAGAAGCACCGGGACTTCCAGGAGCCAACCACCGCAGGCTCACGAGGACAAGACCTTCAGGAACATCCCACGGCTGGGGCTTGTGTTGGGCACACGTGGCACCGCTGAGGGTCTGGGCGGTGCCGCCTGCGTGGTTGGCACCGCTTGCGCGCACAGCCCTGCCGATCCCCCCTGCTCCTGAGGGGACCCTGCCACACCGGGGGGGGTTTCGGGCACAGGTATAACCCTCCTTTGCCGCAGGTCGCTGGGTCGGGAGGGTGAGGTGCCAACCGTGTGTCCCCCCCACCACCACCACCACCCCCCCGGCCTCGCACGGTCTGGCTGCCGGCCAGCGCAGGCGGCTGCCGGGCGGTTTCCCAGCGGGTACCGCGGGAGCCGGCGGCACTGGAGGAGAGCCCGGGGTCCGGACGGCTCACGGAGACACACCTGCATACCAACCTGGGAGCCCCGGGCGCAGCCTGCTCCGGCTGGCCCCGGCACAGCCCGGTTGCCCGGACCCCGCCGATTTTTTTGGCTACGGCTAAGAAGGTGCCACGGCCACCACAAGGTCCCCAGGTCCTAGGTTTTGCTGGGGACAACCAGACTTGGGGTGTTTGCACCCCGCGGCCGGACCAGGAGAGACGGCGATGTCCCTGCTGTCAGGGTGCCCGGGGCCACCGGTTCTGCCGTCACCCGGTCCCCTCTCAGACAGCAGCCCAGGGGACCCCGCTCCCGTCCCCCTGCCCCGTTACCTCCCCGCTTGCCCGCGTCCCAGCCCGGCTCGCTCCAGCTCGGGGTCCCGCTGGCCCCGAGCCCCTCACCTGCGCCCACCACCAGCAGCAGCAGAAGGGCAGTGAACGCCATGGGGTTCATCCCGGGGGGGGTCCCGGCGTCTCTCGGGGCTCGGCGGCGGCTGCTCTCCCGTTAGCCGGTGACGCACTCCGCGATCCGGTGATCAGGAACTGGCGGCTCCGCAGCGGTGGGAGCTTTATAGAGCACCTGGAGCCGGTGGGGAGGCCCCACCCCACCGCCAGCCCCGGCGAAGCGGGGGGGGGGGTCCTTCCGTCCCGCTTGGCGTAGGGAACCGGGGTGCCGCCTCGCCGATGGGGCCCCCACGGCATCCTCCCCTCGGGCTGTGTCCCCCACGGTCCCCCGGCTTGGGAAGACGCCGCCGGCAGCGTCCTCGTGCCGCGGGTGGACGCAGCCTCAGGTGGGGGCACCGGGAAGGGGCAGCGGTGGGGTGGCCCCAGGCAGAGGGGTGGGGGGGGGTGGGGGGGGCAGCATCTTCCCGGCCCTGTGGGCTGAGCCACAGCCCCCCAGGACCTGGTGGGGTGCACGGGGGGACGGAACCCCCCTGCCCCTCGCTCGGGGCCGGGGGGGGGCCTCATCCTCTGGCTCAGTCCGGCGTTAATCATTACCGGTCGGCCACTGCCTCGCCCTACACTCAAATAAACACCGGTGATCCCCCCCCCGAAATGCTTACGCAGGTGGGGCCCAGGGCCCCACAAAGTCCCAGTGCCTCCCAGTAACCTCCTCGCCAGGTCCCCCCACACACACACACCCCATGAGGGCCCCAGCGGGCACAAGACCCCCTTCCCAGTCAGGATGCAGCCCCCGGCCCGGGCTGATGCCCAGTGCCAAACTGGATGCCGCCGCTCCACCCCAAAGATACGGGGTGCCACCCGTGCCGGGACGCAGAGCCCCCATCCTCCCGGGTGACATGTGCTCCTGGCACAGCCTTCCTGGTCCCCCTGTCCTGTGGGAGAGCCCCAATTCCTGGGGAGGGTTTGGCGGGGGGGGGCGGGGGGGGGATGCAGCTCCCGGGCCGTGTCCGTGTGTCGTGTGTCCCCCCCCATCTCCCCATCCCGCTCAAACCAATATTCCGCTTAGCGGAAAACCACAGAGGACACTTTTTGGGGGGGGGGGGGGGGGAAGGAAAGGGCCGGACACGCAGAGCCGTGTCCCCGTCCCCTGAGGCCACCGCCGTCCCACGTCAGCCCACGGCGACACCCGCAGCGGGTCGGCCCTCCCCGGTACCCACGCGTGTCGGCGGGGATGGGGAGGGGGGTCCCGGTCAGCCCTTGGGATGGGGCTCCCCCTGGCGGCCGCACGCGGCTCTCGCCCCGCCGCGCCCCCGCCTCCGCCGAGCGGTACCGGGAGCGGCACCGGGAGCGGCACCGGGGCACCGCGGGCGCCCCTCGCAGCCGGGGGGGGGGAGGGGGGGTGTGAGGGGACTGAAGGAGCTCGGTATCGATGCCCCGACCCCCACCTCCCCCCGGGCAGCGCCGGTCCCGGGGCGGGAACGGGCACCGGCACCGGTCGGAACGGTCCCGCAATCTCCGCGTTGCCCTTTTAAGAGCGGGGCCCGGGGCCGCCGCGCTCATTGCGGGGCGGAGGGGGGGGAGGAGGAGGGGGGGGGGGGGGGGGGGGCCGGTGCCGGTGGCGGTGGCGGCCCCGCGCGCGCTCCGGGGCGGGGCGGGAGCGGGGAAGGGGGGGGGGGGGGGGGGACCCGCATTCCGCCGCGTTGCCGGGCCACCCGTCGCCATGGCGACCGGGCACTGCCGCCGGGGCTCGGCGCGCGCCGCGCAGTTCCCACGGAACGGCCCGAGCGGCGGCGGCGGCGGCGGCGGCGGCGGCGGCTCCTCCGCTCCCTCCGGGGCGGCGGGAGGGACGGGATGCGGTGCAGTGTTGTGTTCTCGCCCACCAATATTGCACTCGTCCCGGCCTCCCGCCGCCGCGGGCTCCGCCGGTGGCACCGGGCTCCCCCGCCCCTACCCCCGCAACGACCACCGGGAGGACGGCGAGGCACCGGGAGAGGGGGGAGGGGGGGCAGGAAGCACCGGGACCCCCCAACCCCCAGGAACCGGGCGCGCAGGCTTAGAAAACACTCAAAACTTTATGGCCAGACTTCGGGCAGCGCCCGGGGCGGGGCGGGGCGGGGGGGGGGGGGGGGACGGACGGGACGACGGCGGGGACGGCCCCGCCACCCGCCGGTGCCGCTCGTCCCCCTGCCCGCCGCGCGCGCTGGTACCGGCAATGCAAAGTCCGCGGGGAGAGGGGCGGAGGGGGGGAGGGGGGGGGGGGTTGGGGGGCCCGGAGCGCCCCGGGGTACCGCTGGCGGGGGGAGGGGGGGGGGAGACACCGGACCGGGGGCGGCCGCTCACTCGCGTCCCTCCAGCAGGAACCGGCGGAAGGGCTCGAAGTCGGCGGGGATCGTGTCTGTCGGGGAGAGAGGGGGAGGGGGGAGTGTGAGGAACCGGGGGTGGGATGGGGGGGGGGGTAAAGCGGGAGGACCCCCCCCCCCCCCCGGCCCCCAGGACCGACGGACCGAACGGACCGCCGCAGCACGGGCGGGGAGGGGGGTGCGTTGGGGGCGGGGGGGGGGGGAGGGAGATGCTCTGCGAGCTCTCAGCCCCCCGACCCGGGGCGGGACGGCCCCGGTGGCCCCACCGGGGGTGGGGGGTGGGGGGGGTGGGGGGAGCCCGGTGCTCACCGTTGCAGCGGTACTGCAGGTTGGACCAGATGATGTTCTCCTGGGAGAAGCAGAAGACCCCCAGCCGCCCCCCCCGCATGGTGGTGTCGATGATGACCCCGGAGTCGGCCACCAGTCGCGGACCCTCGTACAGCCGCACCCTGCGGGGGGGGGTGGGGGGGGGGTGGGGGGAGAACGGCCCGACCCGACCCGGTCAGCGGGATACCGGCACCCCACCGGAGCATCCCCGCCCGGGGCTGGGGTGGGGGTACCGGACGGGGAACGGGGCATCCCGCGGGGGCCGCCATAGGGGCAGCGGGTCGGTGTTGCCCCACCTCGACCCCCCCCCCCCCTCCCCTTCCCTTCCCCCCCCCCCTCCCCTCGCCGTGGCCGGGATGGAGCCCCCCGCGCCGGCCCCGGCCCGGCCCCGCCGCCTTTGTCGGGTGCTTTGCATGTGAAAGGCGCCGGCGGCCGGCGGGGTCGCCATGGCGACGGGACAATGGCCGCGGGGGCCCGGCGGGGCGGACGGGCCCGGCCCGTGGAGCCCCCCCCCCCCCGCCCCCCCCCGCGGCGGCCGCCCCGACGGCATCCTTAAAGGGGAAGCGCGCCCGCGGTCCCACCGGCGCAGGACCCCTCCCCACGGATTGTGTCCCCCCACCAGTGTGGTCCCACCGGCGCAGGACCCCTCCCCACAGATTGTGTCCCCCCACCGGGGTGGTCCCACCGGCACAGGACCCCTCCCCACGGCCAGTATCCCCCCACCGGCGCAGGACCCCTCCCCATGGACTGTGTCCCCCCACCAGGGTGGTCCCACCGGCACAGGACCCCTCCCCACGGCCAGTATCCCCCCACCGGCGCAGGACCCCTCCCCATGGACTGTGTCCCCCCACCAGTGTGGTCCCACCGGCGCAGGACCCCTCCCCACGGCCAGCATCCTCCCCATCAGGGTGGCCCCGCTGCGGGTGGCCCCACCGTTGCCGCCCCTGTCCCAAAGGCCAGCATCCCCCCTCCCCGGTGGTGGTCCTACTGGGACTGGACCCCAGAGCAGCCCCCCACCCCAGCAGCCTCTGTGCCCCCCCCCCCCCCATGCCCGGCCCCCGCTCACCTGATGTAGCCCACCTGGGGCCTGTGTGTCAACTGCCAGCGGTAGGACGTCTTGTCCCTCCAGCCCACGTTACGTGGGTCCTTCCAGAGCAGGCGGACGTGGTCGGGCGTGTGGCCCGTGTGCCACAGCGCGTTGCGCAGGTGCTCTCCAGGACCCGTCGAGGACTTCACCGCCTGAGGGTGCACGGGGCATCAGTGGGGGGGACACGACGGACACCCGGTCTGGGGGTGCCCAACCTGACCCATTGGGTGGCCGGCGCCCACCTTGAGCTGTAGCCCCGGCTCGGCCACGGCGCGGAAGGGGGTGGCCTGCCAGTACGTCTGCTCCGTTTGCTTCCACATCACCACGTAGAAGCTGGCGCTGTCCTGGTAGCTGAAGATGAAGCCAGCGTAGTCATCGTCGGTGATGGTGTTGACGTGGAAGGTGCCCTCGAAGTCCACCCCGTTGAAGGCCGTGTAGCCTACAGGTGGGCAAACGCTGCAAGGAGCCCTCTCCCCCAGCACGGGACCCCCTCCAGCCCACCCTTCCCCCCTCTGTGGGGCAAAGAACCATCCCTCACCCCCCCAGCGCAGGGGGGCAGGAGTAGGAGGGCCGCCCCACGGGGTCTGCAGGCGGGAGAACATCTCTTACCAACAGCCAAACCTGGGTCACTGTTCATGGTCTGCACGATCTCCATGCCCTGTGGGGGACACATGGGTGAGGGGACAGCCCCGGGGACCTCCCGGCGCCCCTCTGCTCCCGCCCCGGCAGCGCACTCCCCAGAAACACGGGGGGCAGCACCCACACCTGGTTGAGGACGACCCAGTTGGGATCGATCTGGGCGTCCCCCTCGGGGTCGAGGATGACGGTCTGGTAGGCGCGGAAGTCGGTCAGCGTCACCTCGGCACTCTCGGGGCACACGTCCAGCTGGTCCACCACCGTGTCATTGTCGAAGTCCTCCTCGCACACATCGCCCACACCGTTCCCTGGGGACACGCGCCCCGGTCAGGGTCGGGCCGAGCACAGGCAGCTCCGTCTCCTGGCTCCCGCCCCGCGCTCACCATCCGAATCCTTCTGGTTGGGGTTGGGGATGAGGCGGCAGTTGTCTGGGCCAGGTGCCACGTAGTCAGGGACGCCATCGTTGTCATCGTCATTGTCGCATTCATCCCCCAACCCATCGTTGTCCGAGTCCAGCTGGGAGCTGTTGGGGATCTCAGCGCAGTTGTCCTTGGTGTCCTGATGCCCGTCCCCATCGCTGGAAGCAAGAACGGGGTCAGAGCAGCGTTGGCGAAACGGGGGCCTGGCGCCACGTCCCAGCACACCCTCACCCACCCTGAAGACCCCCTCGTCCCACCTCGCAGGCCCCCGAGCTTGGAGCCCGGCTCTCCCCCAGGGATGGGACGAGACAGCGAGGTGACCCCGCAGCAGCACCGTCCCCACCTGTCCTCGTTGGTGTCACAGATGTCTCCTACCAGGTCGCTGTCCATATCTGTCTGGAGGAGACCACAGCCCTGGTTCAGCGGACACCCCCGGGGCGAGGGGGACCCCCCCCACCCCCCCAGTGCCAGGCGGGGTCCTGCCCGCCCCGGGACCCCCTGCCCCAACCTGGCCCTGGCCATACCTGAGTGGGGTTGCTCATTTCAGGGCAACTGTCACAGGCGTCCCCGACGCCGTCCTCGTCCCGGTCCGTCTGCAGAGGGTTGGGCACCTTGGGGCAGTTATCCAGCATGTTGGGAATCCCTGCAAGGACAGCGCTGGGTGGATGCCCTCGCTATCCCCCCCCCCCCCCCAGCCTGGCGCCAGAGCACCCCTGCCCTGCGAGCAGCCCTGGCCCCGTGCGCGCCCGCCACCCCCGAGAGCCGCTCACCGTCCCCATCGATGTCATTGTCACAAGCGTCCCCCTCGCCGTTGCTGTCCGTGTCCCGCTGATCGTTATTGGGCACGTTGGGGCAGTTGTCGCAGGCGTCCCCGAAGGAGTCGGTGTCCGAGTTCTGCTGGTCCTTGTTGGGGAAGAGCCGGCAGTTGTCCTGCGGGGAGGAGGACGAGGGACACCCGTGCTGCGGTGGCTGGCAGGCAAGAAGCCGCGGTCCCGCACAGGGACATCTCCTCCAGCACACCCAGTAAGACCATCCCAGAGCCACAAGCCCTGGCCCGCTGAGCCCCGGGAGAAGGAACTTGAGGACATCAGCGCAAAGCCAAAGGGAGAATCCGCCCTCCACCCAGCACAGCCCCCGGCCCACAGCCACCTCCACGTTCTTGATGCCATCGCCGTCAGCGTCATCGTCACACTGGTCCCCGATGCCGTCATTGTCGGCGTCCTCCTGCCCTGAATTCGGTGTCAGGCGGCAGTTGTCCTGCGGTAAAGACGGGGAGGAGACGGGGTCTGAAGCACGGCCCTACCACGGGCTCCCCGAGCCCCGGCACCCCCTGCCCGAGGATGCTGCCCCCCCCCCCCCCATCTCCGGGATCCCACCTGCTTGCAGTGCTTGTTATTGTCGATGCAGGGCAGGGGCTCGTCCGGGTAGCCGTCGAGGTCCGTGTCTTGCCCGCACACGTTGCCGTTGCCAGCCCAGCCCACGTTGCACTGAAGGAAAAAAGAAATCAGGAGCTGGGAAGCACGGAAGGGTCCTGAGCAGGTACCCCCCACCCACTATGCGCCCCCCTTCGCCGTCCTCCCACTCACCGCACAGGAAATTTCACCGTTCCTCTCGAACACGCAGAAGCCGTTGATGTCGCAGGGGTTGGAGGTGGGAGTGCTGCAGGACTTTTGCGGGATGCAGCCGGACGTTTGATTCCCCGTAAACCCCGACTTGCAGGGACCACACTTGTAGGAGCCCTGGGAGGGGAGAGAAAGGGCAGGGGGCAGGATTCGGGGGGGCAGCGCGGCCCCGGCGGATACCAGGCAGGGAAGCGGGGCAGCTCCGCTCACCAGCGTGTTGGTGCAGATGGAGTTGGGATCGCAGCCCCCGTTGTTCCCGTCGTTGCATTCATCAATATCCGCGCAAACCTGCGAGCAGCGCCGGAGAAACCGTCACCCGGAGCCCTTTCCCCTGCCTGCAGCTCTGCCCATTCCCGCCCCCAGGAAAGCTGCCCTCCTCGGAGCGCCCACGGGGACCCGACCGAGTCGTCGTCGTGTCCCCGTCCCCCCTCCCCCCGGCACCGCACCCACCTGCTTGCTGGCCCTCGCGTAGTCCACCCCCACGCCGGAGACGGTGTTGCCCCGATAGCCGCGGGGACAGGGCTCGCAGCGGAAGCCGGGGGCCGTGTTGATGCACTTGGATCCGGGGAAGCAGGGGTTGGCATGAGCGCACTGCGGCACCGGGAGAGAGAAAAGCTTCACCCCCGGGGCACGGCATCCCCCATGGCGCGGTGGCCACTGCCCCGGGGTGTCCCGGCAGAGCCCTTCTTCGGATTGAGGACGCATCTGGAGAGGGGCAGCATCATCTGCCCACGCTGCTCCGGCGGCGCCGAGGCTCGGACACGTCCGACGGAGCTGCCCACCTCATCGATGTCGGCGCAGTGCGTGCCGTTGCCCTCCAGCCCCGGCGGGCAGGGACCGCAGCGGTACCCGGGGTACTCGTACGTCTCCATGCAGTCCACGCCGCTGAAGCAGGGGTTGGGGTTGCAGCGGGACCGGTGCTCGTGGAAGCCTGAGAAGAGGAGGGTCGGGCAGGGGGTGAGCCGGGGTGTCCCTTGTCCCCTTGAGGTGGGAGCAGAGCCTTGCCAGCACTCACCGCAGACCTGGCACTCCATGATGGTGTTGCGGATCAGAGACATCTCCTTCACCTGCGAGGCAGCAGAGCACGGAGCGTCGGGGGGGATGCAGCGTACCCGGCAAAGCCAACCTGGGGACGGCCGACACTGCCCCAGCACCTCACCTGGTCCCTAATGTCTTCTCGCAGCTCCGTCAGGACCCGGTTGAAGAGAGTCAGCTGCGTGACCAGTGCCTTGGTCTGCTCGCCTGCCGGAAGGAGAAAGGACGCGCTCAGTCCCAGGACAGACGCAGCCTCCCGGGGCTGCGAGCCGGGGAATGCTCTGCCCCCCGACACCGAACCGGGAGGACGAGACGGCCGACGGCCCTTCCTCCTCCTCCCTGTTCCCACGCAGGACCCCTTCCCCTGCAGCACATTCCGCGCTCTCAGATCCACCCCATCCCGAGGAGCCCCGCAGGCACTCAGGGCATTTGGGACAGGCTGCGGAGGGTTCTCCGCCTCCGTGAAGCCCCGAACGCTGCCATCGCCCCCACGGCAGGGTAGCAGAGCGGGGACTTACCCAGGATGGAGGCCAGCACGCTTGTCACTGCAAGAAGAGAGACGAGAGATTACTGAACGCTGCCACCGAAGCGGCGTCACCTTGCGCGGTCGCTCCCGGTCAGCGCGTGCACAGCGCAGGAGCTCCCACCTGCGTGGGGATGCTGGACTGGGAGAGGCAGGAGCACCCCGCCGTGCGACGTGCTGTCACCTCGTGCCTCCGCATGCCACAGCACATAGCATGCAGGGGTGATGCTCTGAGCGCTTCGCGCTCTCCCTACTCGGCGGAGGGCACGGACGTGCCGTACCTGCGCTGTGAATGGACTCGTCTCCTTGGAAAGGGCACTCGCTCAGGGCCCCGACACGGCTCATGGACCCTCCCAGGATCAGCTTCATGGATTCCACGAACCCCTGATGCACGAGGCGAGACGCAGTCAGCCGGGGGGGGGGCTCTGCCGGTCCCCGAGGGTGCAGAGGATGGGGTGGGGGGTCCCGGCACTCACCTGCATCCTCTGGTAAGCCTTCTGCCCCGTGCGCACCTCGATGGACTCCACCTCTGCCAGGGGGATCTCCGACAGCTCGGGCAGCCCCACGCTGGAGTCCATCTGCTTGCAGTCAACGTAGAGCTCCACGCTCAGCATGTCCCCGCGCAGCCCACTCAGGCGCACGATGATGTTGTGGCTCTGCCCGTCCGCCACGTGCGCGTGCTGCAGGTTAACCGAGTGCAGCTTGTTGTCTTCCCGCAGGTAGCGCACCAGGACTGCGGAAGAGCGGGAAGGGGCCGTCAGCTCTCCCCTCCCGGCGCCGACAGCCCGTGCACCCACTGCTCTCCCCCGCCGGCCCCGCTGACGGCGGGAACTCGGTCCCCGTTTCTCTCCGAGCATCACAGCAAGACCAGGGCCAGCACCGTCCCCAACGCAGCAGGCACCCACCTTTGTTGATTTTCCCCACCACCGAGACCTCCAACCACCTTGTGTTGTCCTTCTTGGAGTAGAGGCCGAAGAGGGTCCCTCCCTGCTTGGGGGGCAGGCGGAAGGTGGAGAGGAGGTACACGTCGTTAACCGTCAGGAGCTCCATCCGGATCTTGTGGGTTATGCTGGCCATCTGCCGGGCCTCGCTCACCATCAGCAGGTCGATCACTGCGGGAGCCCGGCACCGAGGTCGCATCCCGGCCGACATCCACCGTTCCGGTCGCGGGAGCGCAGAGATTCCCGGTGCGGAGCTCTACGGCTCGCCGCAAGCCCGGTCAGACCGACGGGACGGGACGGGACGCGACGCGACGCGACGGGACGGGATGGGACGGTTCGGGGCGGGAGGGGGTGTCCCTGGACCGGCGAGCCCCGGGGGGGCCGGGGAAGCCCCGAGGGCTCCGGGCCCCGCCCAGCCCCGGCCCCGCGCGGTGGCGCTCCAGGACCGGCAGCGCCGCGACCGCACCGCCGACAGGGACCGGAGGAGCCCCCGCCGCCGGCGGGACCGGCGGCCCAGAGGGGTCCCCCGACCCGGTGCTTGCCCTGCTCCCCCGCTCGGCAGCCGGGGGCTTCCCCGGGGGGGCGGCTGCAGCCACCCGCCGGCCCCGAGCATCCCGCAGCCGGGGCGGGCAGGGCTGGGAGCGCCGGTCCGGCCCCGCGGGATGGCGGAACGGAGCGGGGACGCAGCTCGCCTGGAGCCGCGGGAACAGCGCGGAGAGCCACCGGCACCGGGACCGGTCCCGGCGGGCGGAGCGGAGCAGCGAGCAAGCGGGACCGGGAGCCTCCGGAGGGACGGGGGCAGCCCTCGGCACCGGCCCGGGGCGCTCCGGGGAAGCACGGAGAGCTCGGTCCCGCCGCCGCACGGCTGCCCGCCTGCTCCGTGCAACCGCACCGGGCGGACCGGGAGGAGCCCCGGCGCCGGGGCAAGCCCCAACCGCGCACCGCGGCCCCGGGAGCCCCCGCTGACCCCGAGCCAGCATCGGGACCGGCGGCTCCCCACCGGCGGCTCCCTTGCCCCGGGCTGCCCCCGGCCCTGGGGGGTGCCCCGAGCCCCGGGCATGAATGTCCCTCTGTCCCCCGCTGCCCGCAGCCCCGCTGCCAGACCTCCCAGGGCGAACAGAGCCGCTGTCACCGGTCCCGGCCCGGAGAACGGGACCGGCACCGGGGCGGGAGGAGCTCCAGCCGCCGCTTCCCGCCGGTCGCCCCGTCCGCCTCGCCCCGTCGGGGCCGCCCCGCCGCCGCCCCGGGGCCCGGCCCGGTAGCAGCCTTACCTTGCAGCCCGTGGCGAACCGCTCCGGCGGCGCCCAGCAGGAGCAGCGCCAGGAACGGGCCGAGCGCCGGGCCCCCCGCGGCCACCGGTGCCCCCATGCCGCCGGTACCGCCGGTGCGGAGCGGAGAGCGGCGGGGCGGGGTGGTTGCGAACGGGGAGGGGCCGGCGCTGCCGGCGAGGAGGAAACAAAGAGCCGTCAATCACGGGCGGGCATCCCGGGGACCCCGGCGGGCGTTGGGCCCGCAGCCCCGCCGGCGGGAGAGGAGTGGGACGGGGCGTACCGGGACCGGGGGCTGCGGGCGACCCACCGGCCGGTCTGACGCTGTTCTCCCGTTCACAGAAATTGAGTGTGGCAGGCGCCGGTTCACCGGGAGGTCAGGCAGTCTGGGGCCGCCTTCTTGCGAGCCAGAACCGCCCCAGCAGCGCCGGAGCATCCCAGCCCGGGAGTGCCGGGGACCGGGAACGCGGGGCTGGCTTTGCCAGGGATGCCCTACGCCGGGGTGCCAACACCGGGAGCCCCGGGGGCTGGCACCCCGGTGTAAGCGCACCCCTGGTCGGTGCGGTGCTCCCCGCTGCGGGAGAGGAGCGAACGGAGCCAGCCCGCCTGGAGCGGCATAAATCAGCGCCGGGATCCGGCCCAAACCCCGCAGCAACACAATGAGCTCATCCCGGGAGCTCCTTCCCCTCCGCCCCGGGCTTGCGGCCGTGTTTACTCCTGTTTTTCCCCTCCGGCTCCATAACAACGGGCCGGGCCCAGCCCCGCCGCCCCCCCGCCCCCCCCCCAGCCCCGCTCTCCCGGCCCCAGCGGTTCGGGGCGCGCCAGCGGCTCCGGGGAACGGGGGGGATGCGGGGGGATGGCGGTTCCGGAGCCTCACGGGGGGAGTTTTCCCTCCCTCTGCTGCCAGCGGGCTCCCGCCCCTGGGTTTTTTTTTTGTTTGTTTTTTTTTTTTTTTTTTCCATGGAAACGTGCGGGTCAGAGCAGCGCGGGGCGATGCGAGGCAGCGGGATGCAGTGCGGGGTGGTGCGGGGCCGTGGGATGTGGTGTGGGGCGATGCGGGGGCAGGGTGATGCGGGGCGATGTGGCCCAGGCAGCAGGATGGGGTGCGGGGTGGTGCGGGGCAGCGGGATGCGGTGCGGAGCGATGTGGTGCGGGGTGATGCGGTGCGGGGCAGTGGGATGCAGTGCGGGGTGATGCGGTGCAGGGCGATGTGGAGCAGCGGGATATGGTGTGGGGCAAAGGGATGCGGTGTGGGGTGATGTGGGGCAATGCGATCTGGGCAGTAGGATGCAGTGCGGGATGATGTGGTGCAGAGTGATGCGGGACAGTGGGATGCGGTGTGGGGGGATGCAGTGTGGGGCAGTGGGATGCAGTGCGGAGCAATGTGGTGCAGGCTGATGTGGGGCGGTGGTATGTGGTGTGCGGCGATGCAGTGTGGGGCAGCAGGATGCGGTGCGGAGTGATGCGATGCGGGGTGATGCAGTGCAGGGCGATGTGGGGCAGTGGGGTGCGGTGTGGGGCGATGCGGTGTGGGGCAGCGAGATGCGGTGCAGGGTGATGCAGTGTGGGGCAGTGGGATGTGGTGTGGAGTGATGCGGTGTGGGGTGATGTGGGGCAATGCGATCTGGGCAGTAGGATACAGTGCGGGATGATGTGGTGCAGAGTGATGCGGGACAGCGGGATGCACTGCGGGGTGATGTGGGGCGATGTGGTCTGAGTGGCAGGATGCGGTGTGGGGTGATGTGGTCCGGGGTGATGTGGGGTGATGCGGTCCAAGTTGTAGGATGTGGTGTGGGGTGATGTGGTGTGGGGCACTGGTATGCGGTGCGGGGTGATGCGGGGCAGTGGGATGCGGTGTGGGGCGATGTGGGACAGTGGGATGCAGTGCGGGACAGTGGGATGCAGTGTGGGGTGATGCAGTGCGGGGCAGTGGGATGCGGTGTGGGGCGATGCGGGGCAGTGGGATGCGGTGTGGGGTGATGCAGTGCGGGACAGTGGGATGCAGTGTGGGGTGATGCAGTGCGGGACAGTGGGATGCGGTGTGGGGCGATGTGGGACAGTGGGATGCAGTGTGGGGCAGTGGGATGCAGTGCGGGGAGATGTGGTGCAGTGGGATGCGGTGGGGGGTGACGATGCAGTGTGGGGCAGAGGAATGCGGTGTGGGGCGATGCGGGGCAGTGGGATGCGGTGGGGGGTGACGATGCAGTGCGGGGCAGTGAGATGCGGTGCGGGGCGATGTGGGACAGTGGGATGCAGTGTGGGGCAGAGGAATGCGGTGCGGGGCAATGCGGGGCAGTGGGATGCGTTGGGGGTGATGCAGTGTGGGGCAGTGGGATGCGGTGGGGGGCGATGCAGTGTGGGGCAGTGGGATGCGGTGCGGGGCAATGCAGGGCAGTGGGATGCGTTGGGGGCGATGCAGTGCGGGGCAGTGGGATGCAGTGTGGGGCGATGCGGGGCAGTGGGATGCAGTGTGGGGCAGTGGGATGCGGTGGGGGGTGATGATGCAGTGCGGGGCAGTGGGATGCGGTGGGGGGTGATGCAGTGCGGGACAGTGGGATGCGGTGTGGGGCGATGTGGGACAGTGGGATGCAGTGTGGGGCAGTGGGATGCAGTGCGGGGAGATGTGGTGCAGTGGGATGCGGTGGGGGGTGATGATGCAGTGCGGGGCAGAGGAATGCGGTGCGGGGCGATGCGGGACAGCGGGAAGCGGTGCGGAGCGATGCGGTGCGGGACGGAGCGCGGGTCCCGGCCGCAGGGACCCGGCGAGCGCAGCCACCCCCCGTCCCGGTGCCTTCGCTCCTCCGCTCCGCTCCTCTCCGCTCCGCCGCTCCCGGGCACGGAGCGGGGCCGGGGCCGCCGCCTCCTCCGGTGCCGCCCCGCGGTGGGGGCGGGCGGAGCCGAGGCGTGTGGTTCCGGGGCGGGCGGGAAGATGGCGGCGCCCATGGAGCTGTTCTGCTGGGCGGGGGGCTGGGGGCTGCCCTCGGTGGACCCCGACTGCCTGGCCGTGCTGGTGAGCGGCGGCGGCGGCGGGGGCGGCGGCGGGACCGGGACCGGGACCGGGGCCGGTGCGTCCCTCCCTCCCGGCCGAGCCCCCGCTCCCGCCGCCGCTCCGCTCTCTTGCAGACCTACGCCCGGTTCACGGGGGCGCCGCTGAAAGTGCACCGGGTCACCAACCCCTGGAGGAGCCCCTCCGGTAAGGGCCCCCGACGGGGCCACCGGCAGCGCCCGCAAACGGGACCACCCAGTCCTCCGCACCGGCACCGCCCGCGGCCCCCGCCCCATCGCATCCCCCCCGCCCCATTGCATCCCCTGCCCCATCGCACCCCCCATCGCATCACCCGCCCTGTCGCATCCCCTCTGCCCCATTGCATCCCCCCGCCTCATCACACCCCCCGCCCCATCGCATCCCCCGCCCCATCGCATCCCCCCGCCCCATTGCAACCCCCATCGCATCCCCCCCACCCCATCGCATCCCCCCGCCCCAGTGCATCCCCCACCCCTTTGCACCCCCCACCCCATCGCACCCCCCCATTGCATCCCCCCACCCCATCACACCCCCCGCCCCATCGCATCCCCCACCCCATCGCACCCCCCATCGCATCACCCGCCCCATTGCACCCCCCGCCCCATCGCATCGCCCCCTGCCCCATTGCACCCCCCGCCCCATCGCATCGCCCCCTGCCCCATTGCATCCCCCCACCCCATCGCATCCCCCCGCCCCATTGCACCCCCCCATCGCACCCCCACCCCATCGCACCCCCACCCCATCACACCCCCCACCCCATCACGTCCCCCCCATCGCACGCCCCGCTCACCCCATCGCACCCCCACCCCATCACATCCCCCCATCGCACCCCCACCCCATCGCACCCCCACCCCATCACGTCCCCCCCATCGCACCCCCCCATCGCACCCCCACCCCATCATGTCCCCCCCCATCGCACCCCCACCCCATCACATCCCCCCCATCGCACCCCCACCCCATTGCACCCCCACCCTGTCGCACCCCCACCCCATCACGTCCCCCCCCATCGCACGCCCCGCTCACCCCATTGCACCTCCACCCCATCGCACCCCCACCCCATCACGTCCCCCCCATCGCACCCCCACCCCATCACGTCCCCCCCCATCGCACCCCCACCCTGTTGCACCCCCACCCCATTGCACCCCCACCCCATCGCACCCCCACCCCATCGCACCCCCACCTCATCACGTCCCCCCCCATCGCACCCCCACCCTGTTGCACCCCCACCCCATCACACCCCCACCCCATCGCACCCCCACCCCATCACACCCCCACCCCATCATGTCCCCCCCATTGCACGCCCCACTCACCCCATTGCATCCCCACCCCGTCACACCCCCACCCCATCACATCCCCCCCCATCGCACCCCCCCCCATCGCACCCCCACCCCATCACATCCCCCCCCATCGCACCCCCACCCCATCGCACCCCCACCCCATCACGTCCCCCCCATCGCACACCCCGCTCACCCCATTGCACCCCCACCCCATCGCACCCCCACCCCATCATGTCCCCCCCATCGCACCCCCACCCCATCGCACGCCCACCCCATCACGTCCCCCACATTGCACCCCCACCCCGTCGCACCCCCACCCCATCACGTCCCCCCCTGTCGCACCCCCCACCCCATCACGTCCCCCCCATCGCACGCCCCGCTCACCCCATCGCACCCCCACCCCATCGCACCCCCACCCCATTGCACCCCCACCCCGTCACACCCCCACCCCATCACATCCCCCCCATCGCACCCCCACCCCATCGCACCCCCACCCTGTCGCACCCCCACCCCATCACGTCCCCTCCCATCGCACCCCCACCCCATCGCACCCCCACCCCATCACACCCCCACCCCATCACGTCCCCCCCATCGCACCCCCACCCCATCGCACCCCCACCCCATCACATCCCCCCCATCGCACCCCCACCCCATCGCACCCCCACCCCATCACATCCCCCCATCGCACCCCCACCCCATCGCACCCCCACCCCATCACACCCCCCACCCCATCACGTCCCCCCATCGCACGCCCCGCTCACCCCATCGCACCCCCACCCCATCACATCCCCCCATCGCACCCCCACCCCATCGCACTCCCCACCCCATCACGTCCCCCCCCATCGCACCCCCCCATCGCACCCCCACCCCATCATGTCCCCCCCATCGCACCCCCACCCCATCACATCCCCCCCATCGCACCCCCACCCCATTGCACCCCCACCCTGTCGCACCCCCACCCCATCACGTCCCCCCCCATCGCACGCCCCGCTCACCCCATTGCACCTCCACCCCATCGCACCCCCACCCCATCACGTCCCCCCCATCGCACCCCCACCCCATCACGTCCCCCCCCATCGCACCCCCACCCTGTTGCACCCCCACCCCATCACACCCCCACCCCATCATGTCCCCCCCATTGCACGCCCCACTCACCCCATTGCATCCCCACCCCGTCACACCCCCACCCCATCACATCCCCCCCCATCGCACCCCCACCCCATCGCACCCCCACCCCATCACGTCCCCCCCCATCGCACGCCCCGCTCACCCCATTGCACCCCCACCCCGTCGCACCCCCACCCCATCACGTCCCCCCCTGTCGCACCCCCCACCCCATCACGTCCCCCCCATCGCACGCCCCGCTCACCCCATCGCACCCCCACCCCATCGCACCCCCACCCCATTGCACCCCCACCCCGTCACACCCCCACCCCATCACATCCCCCCCATCGCACCCCCACCCCGTCGCACCCCCACCCCATCACGTCCCCCCCATTGCACCCCCACCCCGTCGCACCCCCACCCCATCACGTCCCCCCCATCGCACCCCCACCCCGTCGCACCCCCACCCCATCACGTCCCCCCCTGTCGCACCCCCCACCCCATCATGTCCCCCCCATCGCACACCCTGCTCACCCCATCGCACCCCCACCCCATCGCACCCCCACCCCATCGCACCCCCACCCCATCACACCCCCACCCCATCATGTCCCCCCCATCGCACCCCCACCCCATCACGTCCCCCCCATCGCACGCCCCGCTCACCCCATCGCACCCCCACCCCATCGCACCCCCACCCCATCACACCCCCACCCCATCACGTCCCCCCCATCGCCCCCGCCCCATCCCTCTCACCCCCCCCTCGTGCCCCTGTGCCCCTCTGCCCCACCTTCCGCGCCGCCCCCCCCCAACCACGTGCGCCCCTCCCTTTGCCTCGCGCCCCCTGCGCCCCTCACCCGCGGCGGGGCGCCGCCGCCCCCCGCAGCCCCCCCTCTCCCTCTGCCCGCAGGCCGCCTGCCGGCGCTGAAGACGCGGGACGAGGGCACCATCTCCAAAACGCAACAGATCATAACTCACCTCAGGAAACAGGTAGGGGGTGAGGGGCACCCCCTGTTCCCCCCCCACCCCCCACCCCCAGCCCTGGGATGGAGGGGACGCTTTACGGCGGTCGGCCGAGAGGCTCCGGGTGGGATTTGCCGTTTTCCCGCCGGATCACGCCCGTGGCGGTTGTTCTGCAGCAGTATAACGCCGACTACGACCTCTCGGCCGCGCAAGGGGCGGACACGCTGGCCTTCGTCTCCCTGCTGGAGGAGAAACTGCTGCCGGTGCTGGTGAGGAACCATCTCAGGGGATGGGGGGGGGACGCGGGGGGAGATGGCGTCACCCAGGAGTGGAGCGACGCCGGTGGGCTCGGGCGCGCGCCAGGAGAGGTGGAGAAGGCGACGGGCGGCGAAATCCCAGAGCGGAGATGTCCTGGGTGGCGGCAGCCAAATTCATGGGCTGTCCTTCACCCCTGATGGTTTGAGGAACGGTTTTCGGGGCGGCCATGTCCCGTACCGGGCGCGTGGCACCGGTGTGAGCAACGCCGGGCACGGGCTTCGCCGCTCCCGCCGTGCCGAAGAGGTCGCGCCGGCTCCAGCCGTGCCGTCATCCGGGATATGGATTGTTCTCCTCTGCAGCTCCACACCTTCTGGGTGGACGCAAAGAACTACGTGGAGCACACGCGGAAGTGGTACGCGGAGACCGTCCCCTTCCCCCTGAACTTTTTCCTGCCCAACTGCATGCACAAGCGGCACCGGGAGCGGCTGCAGCTCATGTGGGGGGACGGCTACATGGAGGATGAGGAGAAGCTGGAGAAGGAGGTGAAGGGATGCGGTCCGGGCGCAGCGGGTCCTCGGCGGGTGCCCAGCGGGACCCACGTGAGGCCAAAATCTTAATTAGGGTTCGGGCTTCACCCCGGCTGAGCCCCCGCCCCGCTCCCCGTAGCCCCCGGTGGCAGCTTGTCGCGTTGGCTCCGGTGGGTGACAATCCTCTGTCCTCCTCTTCCTCCAGCTCTACCGGGATGCTCGGGAATGCCTGACGCTCCTGTCCCAGCGCCTCGGCTCCCAGAAATTTTTCTTCGGAGATTCGTAGGTGGTCGCGAGGGGAGGCCCTGAGAGCCCCCCGCGGTCTGCGGGGAAACCGCAGCCCCCCCCTCCCCCTCCCCTCCCCCTCCCCTCCCCCGGTGGGGGACAGGGCTGCCCGTGACACCGCGGAGCCATCAGAGCTGCTGCGGGATGGGATGATCCCGCTCCCCGCTCCGTCCTCACCTCCGGGGCTGGAAGGAGAGAGCCTTCTGGAGGAGGAGGAGGAGGAGGAGGAGGAGGAGGCGCTCATCATCCACCGGGGCGCAGTGGGGGGGAGGGGAAGGGGGTGGCCGAGGGGTCCGGGTGGCTTTGGGTGGGAATGGCGGGAGGGACCGCGACGCGGCGGCGGCTCTCTGTGCCCCAGGCCGGCCTCCCTCGACGCCTTCGTCTTCAGCCGCCTGGCGCCGCTCCTGAAGGCGAAACTGCCCAACGGGAAACTGCAGCAGCACCTGAAGTCGCTGCAGAACCTGTGCAACTACTGCACCTCCATCCTCAGCCTCTACTTCCCCTGGGACGGAGGTGCGCTGCGTCCCCTCCCCCCACCTCCCCCCCTGGGCTCGGGGTGGCCCCGTCCCCCTGTGTCCCCCCTTCACGTCCCCGCTCTGTTTCCCCCAGGAGACCCCCCCGCCGCCCCGCGGGCTGCGGGCGCCGACGGCGGCGAGGCGGAGGAGGACCCCCACAAACGGCGCAACCAGCTGCTGTCGGTGCTGGTGGGGCTGGTGGCCATGCTGGGCTACGCCTTCCTGAGCGGCATCGTCTCCATCCAGCGCGGCGGCGGCGGCGGCGTGGGGCCGGCCGGCCGGCAGCCCATCGCCCTGGCGGAAGAGG
The DNA here is from genome assembly GCF_965231255.1 of Vanellus vanellus. Taxonomy (NCBI): domain Eukaryota; kingdom Metazoa; phylum Chordata; class Aves; order Charadriiformes; family Charadriidae; genus Vanellus; species Vanellus vanellus. Next base: position 3,415,575 of record NC_138932.1, read on the forward strand.
AAGAGGAGGAGGAGGAGTGAGGAAGAGCTGCACCACCCTTCCTCCTCCACTCCCTGGAACTGACTGGTTTTAGGCGGGGAGCCCGGCAGCATCGCACCCTGCGGGCGCTCCGCTTCTGCGTCCCGCCAGGAATCGGCCGCCCTCTCGGCGGGCAGCGCGCCTGCCACGCCAATAAACCTCCCGCTCTCCGCGCGCGCCCATTTCATCCGCCCGGCAAGTTGGGGGCCCTTCCCAGTTTGCCCAGTTGCGCAGCCTGGGGAGCGCTGCAGTGGGCACCGGGGCGCTGCCGCGTTCCCTTTCTTGCTCTGCCCCAGTACCGCAGCCCTCGGCCTCGGGGCTCTCTGGGGACGGGGCGAAGGGGACACCCGCGGGTTTTTTAGGTTCTTAAAAGCATCTGTGTGGGCGTCTCGGCAGCATCCCCCCTCCTTTCCGCGGCAGCTGTGGGGCTGAGCCCTCCATCTCCCCCCCACCCCGCGGCGTCCCCGCGCACCGGCTGCCAGGCGGTAGGGGAACGGTCAACCCCGACGCCACGCCGCTGCCGGCCCGGCTTCCCCGAAAACCACGGTGCGGCCGGGGACGGTCCCCAGCCAGCTGCCTGCCGCGGTGGCGAGGGAGGCCCGGGCTCCTGGGCAGGATGCGTCCCCAACCCGGGAGGGGACGAGTGGAGGGACACCCCGAGCTCGCAGCGGGGCGAGCGGGGCGGCCGGCGGCCGCGGCGGCTGCAGGAGGAATCCCTCCGGCGCTGACAGCTCTGTTCGCATTCCTCCGCGCTTGCCAGCAACGGGGAGTTCCTCGCCGCTGGCACAGCCGAAAGCACGTCGGCGCGGTAAAAGCACGGGATTCGGGGTCGCGTGGGCTGCGGAGCTGGGCCGGGACCGGCCACCCAAGCGCCGCGCGCCCCGGCAGCGCCGCGCTGCTCCTTTGGGCCAGTCCGTATGGGGCTCAGCCCCAGCGTTGGCCGGTGCCGCTGCGGTTTCCTCTGGTCGCTGCCGGTTTACGAGCGCGCCAATGGAAAAACGGCGTCTGGCCAGGCTCGCCTGCCGGGCGGCACACAGCCCTCGCTTGTTCGGCCGCCGGCCGCTGCCACCACCGGCATCCCGGCACCCCCGGGGGCTGGCTGTGCCCGGCGTCCCCAAACACGCCACCCCCACCCCCCCCCAACACGGCTGTGATGGCCGCGGGGGTCCCTGCGTTTTGCCGTGATGCTGCGCCGCTGTGCCGGAGCCTCCCCAGTGCTGGCCCAGTTCGAGGGGCCCCACTGGGGGAGGGGGGGGATGAGTCAGTGCAGCCCCCCCCTGTGCCCGCTCCCCCATAACGTCACTCGGGAAGTATGTGCCCAACGCTCCCGGTTCCCATTAGCGGTGGTGGGGGGGGGGGAGTTGGGGGGTGACGGCTGCTCCGGCAGCAGGAACCGCAGCAGGCGGCCGCCTGGTCCAACTGGGAGGAGAAACCGGGGCCGCTGACGTCGGGACCCCTGCGCCAAATCCCGGCCGTGGGTCCCGGTTGCTGCCAACCGGCCCAGGGGGGGGGATGCTGCAGTGGGCAGAGAGAAGGGAGATGCCGCCCCCCGGGACGACAGCCCCCCCCCCCCCCACCTCCCTGCAGCACGGAGCCTGTCCCCGGTAGGGTGTCCTCAGGAAGCCGGGCAGGATGGCACCCCATGGGGCTCAGCTGGTTCCCGGCACGGCTCTGCCCGCCGAACCGGCGGCGCGGGCGAGGTCGTAGAAAACCTGTTTATTTTATGAAACCATCTAGAAAAGAGCAGGCGTTGCAGCCCTCGGATCAAACAGGTCCCCTGGGGCGACCCCGTGCAGCGGCTCCGGCCCCAAGCCCCTCCACCGGCACCGCGCTCCCGGTGCCGGCACCGCCAGCCGCCGCCGCGCTAAGCTGGCTGCTTCCACAGGAACGTCTGGATGGAGTCACCGGGGGCCACAGCCTGGATGAAGCCGACCCGCGGGTCGGAGATCCCGAAGGGCACGTCCGCGGGGGAGCTGCGGGGATGCGAGAAGGGATGCAGGTGAGCGAGGGCAGCCGGCTTTCGAGCCGGGGCGCGGGGCTGAACCACTCACCGGTTCAGGACCACCAGGACGACGGCGCCGTCGGGGCGCAGGAAAGCCGAGTGCTCGAGGTCGCACCGGCGACACTTCTTGGAGACAGCCAGCCCCACGCGCTGCGAGCCCTCGGGGATGAACTTGCTGCAGGAAGAAGCAGAGGCTGAGCACAGCGCCCGGGATGGTGGCCGGACCCGGCAGCCGCTTGCCGGCCACCCCCAGCCCCGACCCACCTGAAGTGGCCCAAGTGGTAGAACATGGGCTGCTTGTAGAAGACGTCCTTGCTGCTGTCCACGATGACGGGGCTGTCCACGTAGTTCTTGCTCCAGTTGGGGCCCCCTTCCAGGTCCAGGGCCAGATTCCAGTCGGTCCAGCCCGTCACGTAGTTGTTGAGGTTCTGCGGGGCAGGTGATGGCGCTGAGCCGTGGGGTGGCGCAGGGGGTGGCCGGCGCATCAGCGGTCCCCGCCAAGCCTTACCGTCAGGATGCTGTGGCTGTACTTGGTCCCACGGTCCCAGCCGCCCAGCACCACCCGCGGCTCCCAGAAGTAGGAGCCGGCGGAGGCCTCCGTGGAGAGGAGGAAATAGTCTGGGAAGAGGTGATGGGTGATGGAGAGCGTGAGGTCAATAGGCGCCAGGAAGTCCAGGTACCAGTGGATGCCGATGCCGCTGATGTAGCTGGCGGCCACAGGATCTTTGAGAACCTGGCAGGAGAAAGGAGTCACCAGTGCCTAGGGCTGGGAGGGCCGCCGTGGGGCCAGGAGAGGCATCGTGAGGCCAGGAGAGCTGCCGTGGGGCCAGGAGAGCCGCCGTGGGGCCAGGAGAGCCGCTGTGGGGCCAGGAGAGCCACCGTGGGGCCAGGAGAGCTGCCGTGGGGCCAGGAGAGCTGCTGTGGGGCCAGGAGAGCTACCGTGGGGCCAGGGGAGCCACCGTGGGGCCAGGGGAGCCGCCATGGGGCCAGGAGAGCCGCCGTGGGGCCAGGGGAGCCGCCATGGGGCCAGGAGAGCCGCCGTGGGGCCAGGAGAGCCGCCGTGGGGCCAGGAGAGCAGCTGTGGGGCCAGGAGAGCCGCTGTGGGGCCAGGAGAGCCACCGTGGGGCCAGGAGAGCCGCTGTGGGGCCAGGAGAGCTGCTGTGGGGCCAGGAGAGCCGCTGTGGGGCCAGGAGAGCCATGATGGGGCCAGGAGAGCCACCGTGGGGCCAGGAGAGCCGCTGTGGGGCCAGGAGAGCCGCCATGGGGCCAGGAGAGCCGCCGTGGGGCCAGGAGAGCCGCCTTGGGGCCAGGAGAGCTGCTGTGGGGCCAGGAGAGCCGCCGTGGGGCCAGGAGAGCCGCCGTGGGGCCAGGAGAGCCGCTGTGGGGCCAGGAGAGCTGCTGTGGGGCCAGGAGAGCCGCCATGGGGCCAGGGGAGCCGTCGTGAGGCCAGGGGAGCCACCATGGGGCCAGGAGAGCCGCCGTGGGGCCAGGAGAGCTGTCATGAGGCCAGGAGAGCCGCCGTGGGGCCAGGAGAGCCACCGTGGGGCCAGGAGAGCCACCGTGGGGCCAGGAGAGCCGCTGTGGGGCCAGGAGAGCTGCTGTGGGGCCAGGAGAGCCGCCGTGGGGCCAGGAGAGCCACTGTGGGGCCAGGAGAGCTGCTGTGGGGCCAGGAGAGCCGCTGTGGGGCCAGGAGAGCTACCGTGGGGCCAGGAGAGCCGCTGTGGGGCCAGGAGAGCTACTGTGGGGCCAGGAGAGCTACTGTGGGGCCAGGAGAGCCGCCATGGGGCCAGGAGAGCCGCCATGGGGCCAGGAGAGCTGCTGTGGGGCCAGGAGAGCCGCTGTGGGGCCAGGAGAGCCATGATGGGGCCAGGAGAGCCACCGTGGGGCCAGGAGAGCTGCTGTGGGGCCAGGAGAGCCGCTGTGGGGCCAGGAGAGCCACCGTGGGGACTCACCACCTCGGCCCAGTAAGGCAGCATCACCCTCTGGTCATCCAGGATGATGAGGCGGACATCGCGGTGGGAGCTGTTGGCCAGCGCGGGGCCCAGGTCCTGCGCGATGAAGTCCCGCTGGTGCTCGGGGGAGAAGCCCAGGCACTGGAAGGGGTAGAAGACAATCTCGCCGGCCGTGGGCTCGTTCCCCGCCGTCACCGCCCAGAAGGTCAGGTTGTGCTTGGCGTACTCATCCAGGAACCTGGGGGGCGCGGGGCCGGGGGGAAGGGATGGTGAATGGCCCCGTCGCGGCAGCACCAGCCCCAGCCCCAGGCACGGCCACCCCGGCTCCCACCGCGCTCCCGCGGCCCCTCACCGGATGAAGTATTTGGCCCAAGCCCGGTGGTACTTGTCCCCGGGGCTGCCTTTCAGCGTCCCCCTCCCTGTCATGGCGCCGTTCGTCTTCATCCAGACCGGGGAGGTCCAGGGGCTGGCGTAGAGTGACAGTGGCCGCTTGGCCACTGCTTGGGCTGCCTGGAGGATGGGGATCTGGGGAGAAGCGGGATGGCAGGGAGCGCTCTGGGTCTGCCCCAGCGTCAGCGTCGCAGGCGTCAGGATGAGTCCTCTCCCTCCCCGTCAGCGGGAAGGAAGGTGCTCCCCTTCCTCAGCCCGTCCGTCCCGGCCCTTCCCGTCCCGGTGTTTCGGGGTCACCCTGCGGGACTCACCTTCATCCGCGTGTCCTCCTCCGTCAGGTTGAAGTGCTTCAGCTCAAAGTCGCCCTCAGCGTCGGCGTAGGTGTACAGACGGACGGAGAAGTCAGTGCTGGCCATGGGGACGCGCACGAGGTTGTACTCGATGCCTGGGGACAGGGCGGGCGGTGACGATGGGCATCCCTGGGGTGTATTCGGGGAGAGGGGGGGGGGACTGCTTCCAGGAGCCTCCCAGTCCTCCAGCACAAGCCCCCAGCAGCCAGACCCCGAGCAGGGGGGGGCTGGACAGACCGGCCACACCACCCAGCAGCGTCGCCCTGCCCCGGGGGGGCTCACCTTCCTCGGAGAAATAGGAGCGGAGTAGGTGGTTCTGGGCATCCTTGGACAGGGACTGGATGTTGATGGCAGCCGAATCTGTGACAGAACCACCAAAGCCCTTCACCTTCTGGTACCGCTGCGCCGTGTCCAGGGTGAGATGGAAATCTGCGGGGGACAAAGCTCATCACAGCCACCGCGCAGGGACAGACTGTTCTCCGCTCCGCAGGCAGGCGCCCGGCCCCGGCGGGTACCTGGGGTCTCGGCGTTGCGCTGGAAGCTCCCCTCGCTGCGTTCCAGCCTCTTCCCGGCTTTGCTGCTCTCGTACTTGACGTAGGTGCCCGGGGCCGGCAGGACCACGGGGTCCAGCGTGTCGCAGTACGCGGCGCTGCAGGCGCACACCAGCGAGCCGTGACCGAAATCTTTGGCATCGCAGGGACGGCCGCCTGCGGCGGGAGGAGAGACCAGGCAGGCACAGAGGGTTGCGGCAGTAGCCCGGCTCACCCACCACGGACGCCCAACCCACGGCTGTGCCGCCCCAAACCGCTGCCCTCCGCAGCGGGGACACGGCGCCAGCTCTTACCTGCTGCCCGCAACGCTGCCTGCACCAGCAGGAGCCAGCCCAGGACGCCGGCGCACCCAGGTCCCATGGCGCCTCCGCTGCGGCACGGCTCGGACCGACGCTGATGGCAACCACCGGGGCTGGGAGCAGGGTGGCGAGTGTCAGCAACCAGCTCCTCTCGCCCTATCCCGGCCCCGCATGGGGACGGAGACCCAGGGCAGGGACAGCCCCAGCATCCCCCCCGTGCCCGGGAGCCGCGGGGAGCACCAGCACCCCCAGTGCCAGGGCTGAGCCCCGTCGTCCTGCCCCGCGCCCACCGTCCTGGCGTTCCCAACCGCCCACGCCGGCTGTACCCGGCACCTCGGTTCACTCCCATCACCGTCCTCCCACGCCTTCTCTCTCTTTGCTCATCCCACAGCCGCGCCGTGCCGTGCCGTGCCGTGTCGCTCCACGCGTGCCCAGTGCCTCCCGAGCCGCCGTCGGGAACGAACAGTTCCATGCTCCCAACCCCACCAGCGTGGCAGCCGGGGCTCGCCCGGCCAGGGGGGGGGTTTGGGGCTTCACTCCCCGGCGCAGAGGGGTCCCGGCGTTTCCCGGCGGGTTCTCCCACCCTGCCCCGTCCTTCCCGTGACGCCAGGCATAGAAGCTTCTTGACGAGGGCACGGGAAGAGCCACCTCCGTGCCTCGGCACCCCGGTGCCAGGCTGCTGCCCCACGGGCAGGGGGAGGCGAGGGGGGGGAAGGGGACACGACACGGCGCACCAGCACCTCGAGACTCTGCGGGACGGGGACCTGTCCCGCACCCATTGCCTCCCATTCCCTGACCGGGAGCGATGCCCAAGCGCCGTTGGGTATGGCTTCAGCATGGTCACGGCCATCCCCATTCCCACCGGCTGACGAAGCCACTCCGGACCCAACGTACTCACCCGCTGCCGGAAAACCCTCTCGCCGCGTCTCTGCTTGGGCGCGGGGCGGCGGGAACTGCTTTTCGGGCTGTGCGCGGTAGGAGGTGACGGCGTCTGGCAGAGCAGGAAAGGTGAGTCCGGGAGAGGACAGCTCATGGCACTCTTGAACATTTGAAGAGGTGCCCGGGGATGATTTTGCAACCTCGCTCCCCTGCGAGCTTTCGACACTCGCCGCGGCATTTGCAAAGCACTCCTGAAACCTGTCCCGGTGGCCGGAGGGAAGCTTGGTGGGGCGGGATGCTCACCGGCCCCCCAAGTGCCTCCATCGCCCTAGATAAGACCCCCCACCCCTCCCTCCGCCGCAGCCGCCTGCGCCCAGCGCAGCGCTCCCCTTTCACAGAGCCCCACGAGAGCAGCCCTGTCCCCCCACGACACCCCCCGGGGGAAGGGGTAGGGGTGGCTGTGACCCCCCCCCCCACCCACCCCCAGCAGCCGCTCGCCTTTTGCCGCCCCCCCCGTGCCCCGCTTGCGGCTGCACCACCATCTCTCCCGTGCGCGGGGGGCAGACGCGCTGCCGGAGTCGCGGGCAACCCCAGGAGCAGTAGCCGTGGCGGGGGACGGCGGTGCCCCCTCCCCCGGCTGAAAGGGCGATGGGCGCAGTGGGGTGCGTGGGGCTGTGGGGTCCCCCCCCTCCTCACCCCACGCCCGTGGCCGGGCAGGGTGGAGCGGGGCTGCCGGCGGGTTTATCATCTGCAAAACAAGTCCGGGCTCCGCACCTTCTAATTTGGGATCCTTCCTAATTGCAGGCACCTGCCCATCGGGAGAAACAGGAGAGGGGGCATGGGAAAAGTGGATTGGGGAAGGGGGGGGGGGCGCGCATCTGCTCAGCCCCCCCCCGATGCCACCGGTGTGGGGGGCCGGGGAGGCAGCCCCTCACCCAGGGACCCCTCCTCCCGCTACAGCCGGAGCGAAGACCCCCCAACACCCACCCCCAGCACAGGCTGTGTCCGGCGGTGACCCACGGCGGGACACACACACACACACACACACACACACACACACACACACACACACACACACAGACGATCCCTCCGGCCCCTCGCCGCGCGTTTCCCCCGCACATGTGGTCCCTGAGCGGCGCCGGACATCTGGGGCAGAGCTTCGCGGCCCCTCGGGAAGCACCGGCTGCTGCCGCCGCCGGGGCCAGCGCTGCCCGGGAGCGCCGAGAACGGCGCGGGACGGGCGGACGCGCTCCGTGAATAGGGCTGAGACGGGGCCCCGGTGCTGCCTTCACGCCGCGCTCCAAGCGAACAGCTGTTAAACCTCTTTTTTTTTTTTTTTTTTGGGTGGTTTGGTTGGTTTTTTTTTTTTCTGTGTGTGGGGTTTTTTTTTTTTGCTTGGTTTTTTTTTTTTTTTTTTTTTTTTTTTTCCCCTTCTTTTTTCCCCAATGTCAGCAACTCCGCAGCTCACGCAGGAGGGGAGTTTGCCAAGGAGCGCTCTGGCTTTCTCATTCCAGGACTTCAAAGATGCTGGTAACGTTCCCAAAGGCCGGAGCAAGCACATACTGGAACCGGTATTTTAAAGAGAGCAAACAGGACGGCCGGGTGATTGCGAGCTGCCAGCTCGAAGGAATAGAGGGGAGTCTGTCCGGAGGCCACAGCAGCCCGAGCGCGGCCGGACGCGGCCATCGGCGCGAGCTGTGGGAGAGATGGCACCAAGCTAATTTGCCCGCGAGGTTCGGCGGATGGGGACAGCCGTAGGATTTACTCCGCTTTTTTCTACCGCGGCCGCCTCGGCGCAACGGGACATTTTGATGAAAAAAAATAAGAAAATAAAATAAAATAATATAAAATAAAATAAAATAAAATAAAATAATATAAAATAATATAAAATAATATAAAATAATATAAAATAATATAAAATAATATAAAATAAAATAAAATAATATAAAATAATATAAAATAAAATAATATAAAATAGAATAATATAAAATAAAATAAAATATAAAATAAAATAATATAAAATAAAACAATATAAAATAAAATAAAAAATAAAATAAAATAAAATAAAAATAAAATAAAATAATATAAAATAATATAAAATAAAAAATAAAATAAAATAGAAATAAAATAAAATAAAAAATAAAATAAAATAAAATAAAAATAAAATAAAAAATAAAATAAAAATAAAATAAAAAATAAAATAAAAAATAAAATAAAAAATAAAATAAAATAAAAAATAAAATAAAATATAAAATAAAATAAAAATAAAATAAAAAATAAAATAAAATAAAATAAAAAATAAAATAAAATAAAATAAAATAAAATAAAAAATAAAATAAAAAATAAAAAATATAAAAAATATAAAATAAAAAATAAAATAAAATAAAATAAAAATAAAATAAAATAATATAAAATAATATAAAATAAAAAATAAAATAAAATAGAAATAAAATAAAATAAAAAATAAAATAAAATAAAATAAAAATAAAATAAAAAATAAAATAAAAATAAAATAAAAAATAAAATAAAAAATAAAATAAAAAATAAAATAAAATAAAAAATAAAATAAAATATAAAATAAAATAAAAATAAAATAAAAAATAAAATAAAATAAAATAAAAAATAAAATAAAATAAAATAAAATAAAATAAAAAATAAAATAAAAAATAAAAAATATAAAAAATATAAAATAAAAAATAAAATAAAAAATAAAATAAAAAATAAAATAAAAAATAAAATAAAAAATAAAATAAAATAAAAATAAAAGAAAAAAATAAAAATAAGATAAAAATAAAATAAAAAATAAAATAAAAAATAAAATAAAATAAAAAATAAAAAATAAAATAAAATAAAAAATAAAATTAGTAGGCTGGGGAAAACCAACAGCACATATGAAACGAATCAAGAGCTGGCGAGCGGCTGAGTCTCCAGCTGCAGCGATAAACAAAGCAGCCACCCGCGGGCCACGGGGACGGAGCCCTCCGGGGCACCCCTTGCCCTTCGCCGCCTCTCCGAGGAAAACCGAGCAATTTCCGAGAGCGTAGAGGAAACACTGACGGGGACGGCGCATACCGGAGGGAGCGCGTCAGGGCTTTACTTGGCGCCCGAGACACACGCGAAGGTTTTAAGGGAGCCACGTGTGGAAGAGTGGTCCAGGAGCTTTCGGGGGGGTGGGGGATGCCGGGGGAGGACTGGGGGGGAACTGGGAAGCGCCGGCGGCAGCAGCCGTAGTGGGACCCCAGCACTGGGAGCACACGCAGCCCCTTGTGCGGGGGCAGGACCCCCGGTCCGTCCTGCACCCCCAGCGGCGGGTCACCTCCCGCTTTCCACCATTGAAGGATGCTGGAAAGGGCAGGGGAAGAGCTGAGCCCCCGGAGCCCCCCCGGCCACACGGTGCCGTCCCTCGCCCAGCCCTGCCCGTCACTTCCAGCGCCACAGGTAGGTCTGGATGGAGTTGGCCGGAGCCGCAGTATGGATGAAACCAACGGCGGGGTCCTGGATCCCGAACGGCACGTCCCAGCCCAACCTGGCGGGGGGGGGGGCGAGAGGGGTTGAACAGCGCAGCCGGGGCCGAGCGTCCCCCTGCCCGGGCTGCCCCGCTGACCTGTTGAGGACCACCAGGACGAGGGCCCCGTCGGGACGTAGGAGGGCCACGTGTTCCAGCTGACAGACGAGGCACCGGCGGCTGCTGTGCAGCCCCACGCGCCGGGAGCCCTCGGGGATGAACTTACTGCGGGGAGAGGAGCGGGAAGAGGGATCGTAGCCCCAATCTCGGGCTGGCAGCAGCGCCTCAGCCTCGCCGGCCCCGACCCACCTGAAGTGGCCCAAGTGGTAGAACATGGGCTGCTTGTAGAAGACGTCCTTGCTGGTGTCCACGATGACGGGGCTGTCCACGTAGTTCTTGACCCAGTTGGGGCCCCCTTCCAGGTCCAGGGCAAGGTTCCAGTCGGTCCAACCGGCCACAAAGTGGTTCAGGACCTGGGCAGGTGGGGAGCGGGGCTAAACCGGGTCCCCAGCCCCGGGCGGGCAGTGCCCGGAGGGGGGGGCGGGGGGGGAGGGGGCCGTACCGTCAGGATGCTGTGGCTGTAGCGTTCCCCTCGATCCCAGCAGCCCAGGGACACGGCGAACCGGAGGGTGAGGAAGCCGCTGCAGGCCTCCGTGTAGAGGAGAAAATGGTCGGGGAAGAGCTTGTGGGTGGCCTCCAGGCTGCAACCGGCCGGGACGATGCTGTCCAGGTACCAGTGAACCCCCATGCCGGCCACGTAGCGGGCAGCAGTGGCATTGCCCAGAACCTGGGGGAGGAGGGGGGGAGAGCAGAGAAGACGCCTCTCACCAAAGGCCACCGCTGCCCCGAGCCCCGTGGGGACGGACACACAGCCTCCACGTCCCCCAGCGCCGCCTGCCTCCCGTCTTGTCACCTCCTGCCACCGCCCCAAGCGGGAACCCGGGAGCAGCAATGGGTACGCGGCGGGGGGAGACGTGCCCCGTGATGGGCTCCTCTCCCCCATGGCGGCTCCCGTCGCTGCCCGGTCCTCCCTCCACCCCACGGCCCTGCGTGGTCCCCGGGTGCTGCCGGGCGGAGGCGAGGAGGGGACGACGCGCTGCGCCCTCCCCTTGCAGCTGCAGCCTCCCTCGAGGCAGGGGCCGGAGCACGTTTTCTTTTCTTTTCTTTCCTTTAAGTTGAAGGTAATTCCCACCACCAGCTTTTCGGCATCGCGAAGGAACACGCCGAAGCGGCTTGCGGCTCTGCCGGGAGAAGGAGCTGGGGTGCCGGCAGCGCCTCCGCTGCAGGACCGCGGGACGCGGATGCCACCTCCTGTCCCTGGTACACACGGAGGCGGTTGCTACCGAATTAGCCGGCTCCGGCTCCCTGTCCGGCAGACCCGGTTTGCCTCCCGCTCTGCCTAGGGCTGGGAGCGGCTGCTGGCTTAATTTTCAGCTAAATCCCAAATACTTTGATGGGCTACAGAGGGGAGGAGGCGGGCAGGGGGATGGGCTTTGCTCTTCACCACTTTGGCCCAGTGCGGGAGGTGGATGCGCTGGTCGTCCAGGATGATGAGCCGGGTGCGGTGGGGGCTGCGGGTCAACGCGGGGCCCAGGTCACGGACAACAAAATCCCGCTGTTGGGCGGCGGTGAAGGCGATAGTGGGGAACTGGGGGGGGGTGAAGAGCGCTGCGAGGGGCTCGTTCTGCGCTGTCACCGCCCAGAAGGTCACGTTGTGTTTGGCATATTCGTCCAGGAACCTGGCACGGGGAAGAGGGCTCAGCATCAACCGCCTCTGCCCACCCTCCGCCCACCCCATCCCCCAGTCCTTGAGCATCCCGGCTCCGGGGCACAGTACTTGACGAAGTAGTTGGCCCAGGTCTTGTGGTACTTGTCCCCCGCTTGTCCCTTCAGCGTTCCCTTCCCACGGACGTCCCCATTGCTCTTCATCCAGGCTGGGGAGGTCCAGGGACTGGCGTACAGCGACAGCGGCCGCCGGCTCATGGCCGAGGCTCGGTGCAGGAGGGGGATCTGCGGGAGGGGACAGAGGGACCGGCTCAGCTATGGTCGCAACCCCCCACCCCCCTTCTCCCCAAAACCAGACGGCTCAGCGCAGGATGATGGGGAGCACTCAGGCGACCTCTGTGGGAAACGGCAGCCTGCGAGCACCACCCCATGGCACGCTGCCCCGGCTCTGCACCCTGCCAGCGCCAGCCGGGATGCGCCGGGACGTGCCCCGGAGGAGGTGCCAGCTCCCGTGGGTTGTCCCCACGCATCCTGCCACCTCGCGAGGGGCTCGGCAGCACCCAGGCACAGGGGTCCCGGCCCAGGCAGGAGCTCCGGCAGGAGAGGGGATAAGGCGCCAACGGCAGCAGCTTCAGCCTCCCACCTTCAGCTTCACGTCCTCCTCTGCCAGCCTGAAGTGCTTCAGCTCGTAGTCGTGGGGGACGTCGTCGTAGCTGTAGGGGCGCACGGAGAAGTCGCTGCAAGCCATGGGGAGGCGGACGAGGTTGTACTCGATCCCTGCGGAGCGGGAAAAGCCTCAGGCAGCGCCGGAGCAGGTGCCCAGGTGATGAGCCACCCTGGAGCGGGGAGAGGGGCAGCCGCCTCCGGGACCCCGCGACGGACCCCGCGCTGCCGGCACCGCTCACCGCTCTCAGAGAAGTAGGAGCGCAGCAGGTTGTCCTGGGCAGGCTGCGACAGCCCCAGGATGTTGATGGCAGCGGCGTCAGAGAGGGACCCGCCGAAGCCCTTCACGTGCTGGTACAGCGTGGAGACGTTGATCGTCAGCAGCAGCCCTGCGGGGGAGAGCCCAGCTCAGCTCGCCGTGCCCAGGGGTCCCGCGGTGGCACCCACCACCCGCCCGGCCGCGGCGGGTACCTGGGGCGTGCAGGCTGCGCTGGAAGCTCCCCTCGCTGCGTTCCAGCCGCTTCCCGGCTTTGCTGCTCTCGTACTTGACGTAGGTGCCCGGGGCCGGCAGGACCACGGGGTCCAGCGTGTCGCAGTACGTGGCGTTGCAGACGCACACCATGGCGTCACGGCCGAAGTACTTGGGGCTACAGGGCCGGGCGCCTGCGGGTAGGGGCAGGGTGGGGGGTGGGCAGGATGGGGGCAGCCACCGGGTTGGGGACACGTCCCCGCCAGAGCTCTCCTGCCCGCACGGGGGGCTGCCTCCGCCCCCGCGCCCCGTCCCCTCCCCGCGCACCCCGACTCCGGCGCTGCCTCCGGCTCCTGACCCTGTCCCAGGGCACCCCGGCACCCAAGCCACTGCCACCCCCGCCACGTCCCCGTGCTCACCTGCGGCCCGAGGCGCTGCCATCAGCAGCAGGAGCCATCCCAGGACGCCGCCAGCCCCCATGGCCCCAGCTCCGGCAGGTCCCGGGGAGCGGAGCCTGCGAGCGGGGGCACCCTCAGCCGAGGCAGGCGCGGGCACGGGACGGGGCGGAGGGGCAGGCTGTGCTCCCCGGCTGGATCAGCGCCGTCTCCTCTGCCCTCGCTCCTGCTTCGGCTGCCAGGGAGCTCCTGCCGCACACCCTGTCCTCCCCCCAACCCCAGCAAAGACCCTCGCCTGGCAGGAAGGCAAGGTGGGTTCATCCCTGCCAGGAACCCACCCGCAAGCCCACCCGCCTCCGCCCCGGCTGCTCCCGGACCTGCGCTGCCGCCAGCCTTCCTCCTCCTCCGAAGGCAGCTCTCAGCCTCCCCACCTCGCCTTTACGGCGAACCACTTGGAGACCTCCCTCCGCAGCACACCCTCTCCCACCCCCACAGCTCCTCCTCGCTCCCCTCCCGCTGGTCTTGGACCCGGACCATCAGGACGTCTCCTCGCCAAAGAGCCGGAGCTGGGGAACGCCAGGTCCCCCTCGCCTCCCGCTGCCGTGCAAGGGCGTCAGCCCCCCGAGAGGGGAGACGGGGACATGGTGCTGGCAGCTCTGGCTATGCGAAAGGCCCCAGCGGCACTGGGCGATGCAGCACGGGGCAGCTCCGAGAACCCGCCGAAGGAAGCCCCGATTTCTTTCTTTTCTCGGGCAGGGTCTGGATGAATCCCTGGAAGCACAGCAGAGCCCACGGGCAGCCTCACGGCGCTGTACGGCTGTGCCGCTGATGAGCTCTAACAGCACCTTGGGTGGTTTACCGCTGCCCATCACCCCCAGTTCCACCCGGGGCCACCACCGTGCCTTGCCCGAGCCTTTTGCACCGCTCGCCCCAGCTCAGCGCGCCCCACGGAAGGCAGAAGCGGCGGCGGCGGCAGGCTGGCAAGTGCCCCAGCGGGAACTGCGCTGTCGAGCCAGACCCACAGCGGGGAACGCGCTGCCCCGATGCCGGCCGTGCCGGGAGCAGAGCTCCGCTCCTCCGTGCCTACGGACAAACTTCACCGGGAGCGCTCCCCGCTCTTCCGAGAGCGGTCCACCCAGTCCAAAGAGTCGGGGCTCACCCGGGCACACAGACACCGCCTGACCCCGGTCACATCGGTCACATCGCCCGGGATGCGCCCGCTGACCACGGACAGGCGTGCAGGCACCCAGCGCCGCGGGGACGCCCTTGGCATCTCTCCGCAGGGGTGGCCCAGGGGAGAGAGGACAGCCAGCTCCCAACCGCCGCTCCGCCGGCCCCGGAGCATCGAAATCCGGAGCTCAGAGTTCCCCTCCACAGGGTTAAACCGCTCCGTTAGCTCTCCCTCTCCGGGTGGAGTAGCACTCCATGACTAATTTTCTCCTTTTCTGGCATATCAGATGCAGCTGTGGGGCAATTCAACGCATCGAAGTTCCTCCTACCCTCCAGCGCTGCCCCGCCACGGCTCCCTGCCTCCGCCTGCCGCGCTGGGCCGAGCCACGTGGGGCCGAGCCACGGGGCACCCGGGCTAGCTGCCACCGGGGACGGGGCAGACGGGGCCACGCAGCCCCCGGTTACGACTCATGGGGCAACCGGGCAGCCCCGGAAGGAAGCTCCTGTCCCTGTCCCTCTGCCCCGTGGGTCTCCCACCCCTAAGATGTGACTAACGTGTCAGCCGGGTGCTACACCCAGGCTAATAAGCCCCAATTTGGGGGAGAGGCTAATAGGTCAGCCCTTGCTGCCCCACGGTTAGCAGCTGCCTCCCCATCTCCTGCCAGACACCCCGGGGTGCCCCGTTACACCCTTTCCCTCCCCAGTTCAGGGTCCGGCTCTGCCTTCCCCCCCCCCCCCCCCAACCGGCCACAGCCCCACAGCTGGCTCGCGGCCCCACAGCTGGCTCGGGGCCCCGGAGGAAAAACAGTGCGGAGGCTGCTGGAGCTCATCCCTATCACCACGGGCTGATAAGAGCTTCCTGCTGAGCAGGAAAAGTGAGACCCAGGGGAAGGGCAACGCCTCGGCGCGGAGCGGGTGGCACGGGAGGCGCTGGGCAGCCCCACCAAATCCTCTCAAAGCCGCTTCTCGTTGCCGTTCCCAGCACGGGGGAGGGGGTTCTCACGGGGTTTGCTGCCGGCAGAGGAGCCGGGAGGGGGGTTTGGGGGGGGGAATTTTGCCCCTTAGCCAGGCCAGTGGGGGATGGGGAGCACGGAGCTGCGGCTGAGCAGCCGTTACGGGGAATCACGACTCGGAACGCATCCGTGCCAAAGCGGTAGCCCCGGTGCGGCACGGCAGCGGCAGCTCAGGCTCCGGGGTCCTAGCAGGCAGCTGGAGCTCAGCCCCTGAGCACGGGGAGAGCCGGCTCTTGCTGGTGGTCACTGGTTCCGGGCCAGCTGCTGGGGGTTCCCCTCCTTCCAGCCCCAGCAGCCGCCAGTTGGTGTGCGCCCCAAAACGAGCCAACGCTTTGCACAAGAATTAATGAGCCAAGCCCAAGGACGGCGGAGGAGTCGCCCCCTCTCTATTTAACCTGGAGTTAGTCGGTCCTCCAGAGCTGAGCAGAGCACAGGGACGAGGACGGGTGTCCCTGGGGATCATTCAAGCATCCAGACATCAGCTTTCCTTACCAGGGCCGGTAAAACGTTAAAGGAAACCGGTAAGTAAGAACCTGGGAAAGAAGCAGCAGGTAGAGGAGCGGTCCTGCACCGGGCACGGGGATGCTGGGAGCAGGATGCTGGGAGCAGGATGCTGGGAGCAGGGCTCGCTGCTGCTGCCATCCTGGAGAAATATTTCCCTCTTGTGGACAAACACAAAGAGCCTCCGGCCAGGAGCGGGATGCTCCTGCCCCTCTGCCGAGCCAGTTCTCCCCAGGACGTGGTGTTGCGGGTTCCCAGGGCTCCTACCCCAGAGCCATACCCCGGTGGCACCGCGATGCAGGACGTGCCAGCTTCCCACGGTGACCCTGTCACGCACCTACCCAGCGCCCCGGGCGCTGCCGGAGCCGGTGCTGGGCCGTGCCCGGCCCACGCAGCGTCGCTGCTGTCAGCCCTGATGGCATCCCGGGCCGCATCCCGCCTGCCTCGACCCGGCTGACCCGGATCAGCCCAGCAGCTCCGGCCTCCCTTCCTCACCCTGCCTGCAATCGCGACCTCCCTGTCCTAATCCCCTGCTCAGCACATCCTCCCAGCTCCCTCCCTCCTTCCTGGGTGCGCCGGCGCTCAGCACCCACTCCTGGCCCCGTGCCCGCTTGCTCAAGCTGCCCCGGCTCCGCGGCGGGAGCTGAGCCCCTGCTGCGCCCCGAGCATCCTCGTCACAGCGGGGACCTCTCTCTGCCCCAGCTGCCCCGTCCCCAGGGGTGACGAAATCCACAGCAGCGTCCCTCTCCCTGCAAAGCCCCCGGAGAAGCAGGCAGATGCCCTGACCCCGCATCCAGGGCTGGCTTGTACCCCGAAACCCACCGTGCCGGGATGCTCCCGGAGCTGGTTCTGCCTCCAGCCTCGGCCCTGGGGAACACCCCACCCCCCCACCCCCCCCAGCCCAGCACGGGGCTGCGAGTGGCTCCAGCTTTGGCAGGAAAAGCAGAGAAAGCCGAAGCTTGGCCGCAATCCCTGCCCCGGGCTTCCACCAAGACGGGCGTCCACGCACTTTGCTCCCACTCCCGCTCCGGCGCCCGGAGCGTCTGGGTGCAGGGTAAATCCTAAACTGCCTGCCAGTTCCTAAACCTGCCCACACAGGCAGCAGGAGAGCGGCTGGCCTCAGCTCACCCCCCCCGCCAGGCAGCAGACGCTTGTTCCCAGTCTCAAACTGGAGCCTGCAGCACCATCCCAGTGGTGGGAAGCTCCGCCGCGAGTTGTGGGGAGGAGGGCAGCCGGGGTGGGCAGGGAGAACGGCCACCCCAAAATGCTTCAGGAGCTCCACGCCGCTCCTGGGAGTCCCACGGGCTCCGTGCCCGGGCGGCACCTAGCCACGGCGCCGGGGAGGGACGCGGCCGTCTCTCTTCCAGCCACAGACATAGAGGCAGCATCAGCATTTAATGTCGGAGCAGCAGCAAACAGCATTCACCGCCTGTGGGATCTCCACCCCGAGGGGCGCCGGTGCCCCCGGCCCTCCTGCACGCGCACTGCGCTCCCCAGCCCGGCTCGCTCCTCCGGCTCTCTCCGGCGCTGGGCTCCGCCGCAGCGCAGACAGTGGTGAACCGCCTCCTCCGCGCTCCCAGGCCCGAGCCCGAGGGCAGCGTGGGCTCTCCCAGCCCGGCTCGCTCCGGCCCCTGGCCAGCCACGGGCATCCCAACCCCATCACTGCCGCCGCCACAGGTACGTCTGGATGGAGCTGGCCGGAGCCAGGGCTGCGATGAGGCCAACCGTGTCGGCCAGCCCGAAGGTGACGTTCTGCATGGACCTGGAGGGGGAGGAGCAGCGGGGTCAGATCCGCAGCAGCTCCCGAGAGCCAGCGGTGCGCAAGACCCGTCAAGGATGAACCACACGCCGGGGCCGGCAGGACGGGGTGCCACGCTTGCGGGTTGAGCTGCATCACTCACCGGTTCAGAACCACCACCACCACGGCACCGTCGGGGCGCAGGAAAGCCGTGTACTCCAGGTCCGTCTTCTTGGATTCTTTGGAGGCGACGAGCCCCACGCGCTGGGAGCCCTCGGGGATGAACTTACTGCGCGGGCAGGAACGAGAAGCAACCTCAGGAAGGGAATCAGAGCCCGGCAGAGCTCTCCTCCCACCAAACCTGCCCTGCTCCCCTCCCGCCAAGCTGCTACTGCAACCATGGAGCGGGAGCCCAGGCAGCTGAGAGCACGTCGGGGCGGCCCCGACCCACCTGAAGTGCCCCATGTGGTAGAACATGGGCTGCTTGTAGAAGATGCCTTCGCTGGTGTCCACGATGACGGGGCTGTCCACGTAGTTCTTGACCCAGTTGGGGCCCCCTTCCAGGTCCAGGGCAAGGTTCCAGTCGGTCCAACCGGCCACAAAGTGGTTCAGGTTCTGCAATGGGACAGCCCAGGTGTCTGCCCAAGGAGTTGGGTGCCGACGGGAGAGGGAGCGCACCGGCAGCCCTCTCCGGGGCCTGCCCGTGCAGGGTGGCTCAGGGGCCTCACCGTCAGGATGCTGTGGCTGTACTGGTTCCCCCGGTCCCAGCAGCCCAGGATCACGTCCCTCTCCCAGAAGTGAGCCCCGATGCACGCCTCTGTGGCCAGGATGAAGTAGTCGGGGAAGAGCTCGTGAGTGGGCACCACCGTGTCCTGTATGGGACCAATGAAGTCCAGGTACCAGTGGATGCCGATGCCGTGGACGTAGCGAGCTGCTTCTTCGTCCTCCAGGACCTGGCAGGGAGAAGAGTCAGCCACCGCTGGGTGCCACGGGGCGGAGAGCCATGGCGCCAGCCCTCGCACCGCGGGACGGAGCAGCAGAGCCCCCCCACCCCACCCCTGCAGGGACACGCTGTGCCAGCGGGAGTGGGGCTCTGCCCCGGCTCACCGTGCTGGCCGACCCCATGCCACACTCACCACTTTAGCCCAGTGTGGGAGGTGGAGCCGGTTGTCGTCCAGGATGATGAGCTGGATGTGGCGGTGGGAGCTGTTGGCCAACGCGGGGCCCAGGTCCCGTGCGATGAAATCCCGCTGCTGCTCGGCTGTGAAGCCCAGGCACTGGAAGGGGTAGTTGTTGATCAGCCCGGCCGAGGGCTCGTTCTCCGCCGTCACCGCCCAGAAGGTCAGATTGTGCTTGGCGTATTCATCCAGGAACCTGGGGGGCGGGGGAGAGGGGGTGAGCCACGGGGCCTCCCCAGCGCCACCTTCCCCCGTCCCCTCGCCCCAGGCACCCCTTACCGTACAAAGTAGTTGGCCCACGTCTTGTGGTACTTGTCCCCCGCCTCCCCCTTCAGCGTGCCCTTCCCCACGTAGGACTCGCTGGTCTTCATCCAGGTCGGGGAGGTCCAGGGGCTGGCGTAGAGCGACACCGGCTGCTTGCTCATGGCCAAGGCTCGATGCAGGAGGGGGATCTGCAGGAGAGGGCAGAGGGACCGCCTGAGCTGAGCCCCTGTACTCCCTCCACGCTCGCCCGCTCCCTCCCACCGCTCACCTTCAGCTTCGTGTCCTCATCTCGCAGGCTGAAGTGGGTGAGCTCGTAGTCGAAGGGAACATCGTCGTAGGTGTAGGCGTGGAGGGAGAAATCGCAGCTGGCCATGGGGAGCCGGACGAGGTTGTATTCCAGCCCTGCCAGGCACAGCGAGGGGGGACAGGCAGAGGTGGGACAGGAGGTCTCCAAGCCCTGCTGGCACCCGGGGTCCCCGTCACTGTCCCTCCCACCTGCCCTGATGTCCTCACCTTCCTCAGAGAAGTACGAGCGGAGCAGGTGATCCTGGGCTGTTTCCGGCAGGGAAAGGATGTTGATGGCAGCCGCATCAGTGACAGAGCCACCAAAGCCTTTCACTTTCTGGTACCGCTTCGTCGTGTCCACGGTCAGGACGAGATCTGCAGGGAAGGAACCCAGTGTGACCGCAGGTCGCACGCAAGGTCCGGCCCGTCTCTGTTGGCCGCGGCGGGTACCTGGGGCGTGCAGGCTGCGCTGGAAGCTCCCCTCGCTGCGTTCCAGCCGCTTCCCGGCTTTGCTGCTCTCGTACTTGACGTAGGTGCCCGGGGCCGGCAGGACCACGGGGTCCAGCGTGTCGCAGTACGTGGCGTTGCAGACGCACACCATGGCGTCACGGCCGAAGTACTTGGGGCTACAGGGCCGGGCGCCTGCGGGTAGGGGCAGGGTGGGGGGTGGGCAGGATGGGGGCAGCCACCGGGTTGGGGACACGTCCCCGCCAGAGCTCTCCTGCCCGCACGGGGGGCTGCCTCCGCCCCCGCGCCCCGTCCCCTCCCCGCGCACCCCGACTCCGGCGCTGCCTCCGGCTCCTGACCCTGTCCCAGGGCACCCCGGCACCCAAGCCACTGCCACCCCCGCCACGTCCCCGTGCTCACCTGCGGCCCGGGGCACAACCGGCAGCAGCAGCAGCAGCAGCAGCCAGCCCAGGGCACCGGTACCGGTACCGGCACCCCCCATGGCCCCTCTATGTCCCCCGGGGGCGCAGGCCCTGGGAGCGGCGGCACCGCCGAAGCCCCCCGTCCCGGTGGCACCCCGAGCCGGTCCGGGCCGCGCTGGCTGCCCCGTCACCCCGGTAGCAGCGGGCCCGCTGCCGGCCTCGCCTTTAAGGGCGCCCGGGCTTCCCGTCCCGCCCACGCCCGGGCCGCCGGTGCAGGAGCGGCACCGGCACTGGGCGGGCCGGACCCCGGTTGGGCAAGACCGCGGGCCCGGCCCTAACCCCGCGACGGTAACGGGGCCGCGGACCCGGGGGGAGCCTCACCGGCGGGGCAGCCGCTCACCGTCGTCGTCCCCCCCCCCCCGACCCGGCACCGGGAGGACACCGGGAGGCGCGGGCGGGCACCGGGCGACGCGCTGCGTCCCCGCTCGGCCCGTGATCAGCGCCGGTACCGGCCGTCCCCCGCTGCGGGCCCGCCCCGCGCTCCCGGAACCGCCACCGGCACCCGCGCGCCCGGCGCCCCGCCCGCCGCTCACGTGACCGGTCAGCTGACCCACCCGCTCCGCCCGCCGACGCCCCCCCCCCCCATCCCCATCCCCATCCCCGTTCCCCGGCGCCACCGGTCCCACGGCCCCGGGCGGGCGGCGACCACCTTTATTCGGTGTGTAGCGGGGGGCAGCGCGGCTCCGAGCGCCGCGGGACCGGCCCCGCAACGCGACCCCGGGCGCAGCCGGGCTGGAGGGGGGGGGGACGGGACGGGACGGATGACACCGGGGAGGGGGCGGGCACGGCCAGCGCGGGGCACCGGGGACCGGGCAGGGCCGGGCGGAGGACGGGCAGCGCTGGTGCTAAGGGGGACACAGGGCAGGGACGGGCACGGCCGGCGCAGGGGACAGGCACAGGCGGTGTTGGGGGGGGGGGGGGACAGGGCAGGGGACAGGGGAGGGGACGGGCATGGCCAACACGGGGGGGACAGAGGAGGGGACAGGGCGGGGGACAGGGCAGGGGACAGGGTGGGGGACAGGCATGGCCAATGGCCAACACAGGGGGGGACAGGGCAGGGGACAGGGCAGGGGACAGGGCGGGGGACGGGCATGGCCAACACGGGGGGGGACAGGGCAGGGGGACAGGGGAGGGGACAGGGCAGGGGACAGGGGAGGGGACGGGCATGGCCAACACAGGGGGGGACAGGGAAGGGGACAGGGCAGGGGACGGGCATGGCCAACACGGGGGGGGACAGGGGAGGGGACAGGGCAGGGGACAGGGTGGGGGACAGGCATGGCCAATGGCCAACACAGGGGGGGACAGGGCAGGGGACAGGGTGGGGGACAGGCATGGCCAACACAGGGGGGACAGAGGAGGGGACAGGGCAGGGGACAGGCATGGCCAACACAGGGGGGGACAGGGCAGGGGACAGGGGAGGGGACAGGCACAGCCGGTGTTTGGGGGGGACACACAGGGCAGGGGACAGGGACGGCCATCCCGGGGTACAGTCACAGCCAGCGCAGAGGGGGACGGGGCAGGGGACGGGCATGGCCAGCACAGGGGACCAGGCACAGCCAGTGTGGGGGACAGGCACGGCCAGCGCAGGGGGGGACAAGGCAGGGGCAGGCATGGCCAGCACAGGGACAGACGCAGCCGGTGTTGAGGAGGGACAGGGCAGGGGACAGGCACAGCCGGTGTTGGGGCGGGGGGACAGAGCAGGGCACAGGCACGGCTGGCATAGGGGACAGGGCAGGGCACAGGCATGGCCATCCTGGGGTAGGGGCATGGCCAGCGCAGGGGGGGGACAGGGCAGGGGACGGGCACAGCCGTCTCGGTCCCCCAACAGTCACCCCAGGGGACCAGCCCCTCGCCCTGGCCCAGCCGAGGCCCCCGGGCAGTGGCGCAGGACCCAGCCCCGCCGGGGCAGCAGCCACGTCCGAGCAATGTCCGAGGGTCCTGGCCCGGAGCGGGGACCCCCCTCTCTCTGCAGCGGGAGGGTCCCCGCGGCGGCTGCGCCGTGGGTGGGGGTGCGCTGTCAGAGCACGCTTTCCTTGCAGGTCCCGCTGAGGCTCCGCGGGCGGCCGCGTTCCAGCCGGCGGGCGGACAGGAGCCGCCGCAGGGACGAGGTGGAGCTCAGGTCCCCGCAGCTCTGTAGGTGGATGCCTTCGTGGGGCCGCTCCGCTCCCGGCCAGGCGCTCCGGGGAACCTGCAACCCCGCGGGGACAGGCTGGCACCCCTGCCCGTGGCACCAGGCGCTCGCCCGCCCCGCCGGATGGTCGCCGCTGCGGTGGCAGCCGGGCAGGCGCGCGGGGCAGGACGGCAGGGGTGGCGAGGGATGGCGGAGGCGTGATGGCGGAGGCATGCGTCACGCGTGTACGCCGTCATTAAGGACAGGCTCGTTCCCGTCAGGGCCTCCCCGTGCTGCGCAAGGTCTCCGGTGTCCCGTAAGCCGAGGCCGGGATGTCCCAGCGACTGCCTCCAGGCTGCGGTGACTCAGGGGCAAAGCCAAAGCCGTTGCGACACGCGTGATTTTCCCACTCAGGGCTACAGTGGGGGCCGAGGGGAAGGGGCTGCCATGCCGAGAAGGGCTGGGCAAGGACAGAGCCCCAGGGAGGAGGCTCTCCCCGCAGCCCCGTAGCCAGGGCGCTGACGCCGTGACAGGCTAACGGAGACCCTGGAAGGGCCAGCGTGGAGGTGCTGGTGGGGACCGGAGGGAGAGAGGGGGTGTGGATGGGGCTCCCTGGGAAAAAGGACATACCCCTGTCCCCTGGGGCACCGCGGCTACCAAAGCTCACCTGCTTGTGCCCTTGGGAACTGTGCCCGGGCACCTCCACGCCGGCTGCTGGGCTGCGCTTGGGTCTCTGCAGGAACCTGGCCACCAGCCCACGGGTGCCCCGGCAGACCTTGAGGTCCCCCAGGGAACGGGTTGTCGTCTTCGACAGCTGCTGCGTCACCTTCTTGGGGGGCAGCGGCTTGCTCTTCCCCACCGAGCCGGCCCGGAGCAGCGGTGGGGAGTCACAGTGCGAACGGCGGAGCAGGCAGGCCTCCGAGCACAGCCCTGCGGAGATGCCACCCTCAGATGCCGGGACACTGCTCCTGCCCGGGACCTGTCCCCGCAGCCCCCGGGGGTCCCGTCTCCCGTCCCCAGCCGGTGGGAGCAGTACCGCCGCGGGTCTCCATCATCCCAGCCCCAGCGGGGTGAGCCCGATCCCCAAAGGGAAACGCTCCCCCCACCTTTTGGTGTATCCCAGTACAGCGCCGTGCCCTGACCTGTATCCGCGGAGGAGTTGGACACGGTGTCCTCCAGTGCTTTGGTATAAAGTACTTCCCTGAAATCTGCTGGGAGCAGAAAGAGCGCTCAGACCCTGGGCAGTGCCCCACGCTGCTGTGCGGACCCCCAGCACGAACCCCAGCAGCACAACCTGCCCGGCACCCCTCTCCCCCCATTCCCCTGGGACAACCCCGCCCTGGCTCTAATCCCACCTGGCCGCAGATAAACGCCACCCAAACCCACGGTGCATCCCGGCTGCACCGCTCCGGCGCTGCCGCCTGCGCGTCCCCATCCCGGCAGCCTTTGCCACCTACCAGCATGGCCGGCCGTCACGACGCCGGGGTCACTGTGCGACCTCACGAGCGGGCGCTGGTTCAGCCCCGGGGCCGGGGATGAGGGGCAGGAGGTCTCGCTGTTGCGCCGCGGTTGGCGGAGGCGCCCGGCGCCGAGCCCTGGGGAGCAGCCACCCCCGCGCCCCTGCAGCGCGCCCTTCTCCTTGAGCCGCACCTCGGGGAAACAGGGGCCGATGCAGCGGGACAACCCCTCCAGGCGATTGCAGCTGTGGGTGACGGCTCCCCCCACCAAGATGCCGTCGTGGCCGGGCTCCGCCGTGGAGCAGGAGTAGGAGCGCTCCCCCCGCACCCGGGGCTGGGGCGTCTCCTCGAAGGGCCCCTGCAAGGCCAGCGTGGGGCTGCGCGCGTGGTGGCTGCACTGCACGCAGTCCACGCTCAGGCAGTAGTCCGCGCGACTGCGCTGGATGGAGCGGAAGAGGACGTAGTCGACGGAGCGCATGGAGCCTTGCAGCTCCAGCAGGCACGAGTCCTCAGAGGGACTGCTGTCCCCGGGGATGTCCATGATCTCAGACATGATCAGGGATCCGCTGTCCATGGACACTGCGAGGAGCGGAGCGGGTGTGGGTGAAGAGGATCCGGGAAGGGCTGGTCAGCCCACGAGCCCTCTCCCATCCCGCCGACGCTCCAGCCCGAGGTGCGCCGATGGGGCGCGCTCACCTTCTCCGCTGAGCACGATGGAGGGGACACGGTCGCAGGTGCAGGCGTGCGAGCCATCCGTCAGCTGCGAGTCAAACAGGGTGGCCTGCGGGACGGCGCGGTGAGGGAACAGGGAGAAGAGGGACCCTGCCTGGCCCTCCCCTGCCTGCAGCCCCCCGTCTCCCACCTGGCTGTCTCCCCGTAGCCCCATCACGGTCTCGTAGGAGGGGGGGAAGTCGGTCGGGTAGAGGGGCACGGGGCTGTCCATGGAGCCGTTGTAGGTGATGCTGTGCAGGCAAGAGCAGAGAAGCCACGTCGGGTGGGACGAGCCCCGCTTGGGGTCCACCGCTCCCGCACCACGGCGGCCCCGCTGCACCAGCCCCGCTCCCAGCCGGTACCTCTGCGCATCTGTCTCGGAGCTGCAGGTGTACTCGGGTGGGTAGTAGGGGGGGGGTGGCACCGGCGGGACGAACTCCTCGAAATCCATCATGCTCTGCAGAAAGGTGTCGGGGGGGGAGGTGCATTCCAGCGTCACGGAGCTCGAGCGCTGGGGGACCAACTGCAGGGAGAGGGGAGGAAGAAGAGCTGGGACCCCCTGGCCAGTGGTGTGGTGAGCGACACGGGTCCTGGGCCTTAATTGCCACCCGGCTGGGGCCAGGTCCTGCCCTGGCACCCTGCTGCCCCCCCCCAACTCCCACCAGCTTGGGAGTGCTGCTCAGCTCCATCTGCTCCTGGGCCAGGGCCGGGACTCACCACATGGACGATGTCGAGGGAGAAGATCTGGATGCAGCACACGACAGCGGAGAGCGTGCAGATGATGGTGGAGAGGACAGTCAAGCCGCAGACGCTGAAGAGGAGATCCTGGGGAGGAGCGGGGTGAGCTGCGGACGCCCACAGAGCATGGCGGGGTGCGCGGCTACTCCCCAGGGAGCCCTTGTAGCCACCCCCACCCCCACCCTGGGTCCCCCACCTTGAGTGCCACGCGGATGCTCCGGCAGTCGGGGTTGGGGAACATGGTCAGCATCTCGCTCTGCCGGCTGCAGGGGGCTGGTGGGGGTTCCGAGCGGGCCTGGCAGCAGACGCACGAGTCCCTTTCCTGGGGACAAGAAACACCGTGATGGACCTCTGGATGCCATACCGTCCCCCAAGAGCCACCGGTGCGTCCCGCCACCGGAACCCTGCTCCGCAGCTCCCGGTGTCCCCAGAGCCCTGCAGCCAGGGAGGAGCTGCGCGCAGTGGCCCATGTGCATGGAGGCACTCGGCAGCCCCCGGCCAGCCTCACCCTCTCGCAGGCCTCCAAGGACTTCACCAGTTGCGCGTTCTGGCAGGACAGGATGGACCCAGCGAGGCTCAGCATGACGCCCAGCACCGACAGCAGCGTGAAGAAGGTGATCTGCAGCGGGGAGGAGAGGGGCTGCCAGCCGGGCAGGGCGCCGACGCACGTGGCTGCACGTCTGGGGGCATGTGGGTCCCCCCGCGCTGCCCTCCCCAGCCTGGACCCCCATCCGCAGAGGGGGTCCCCCCCTAACACCTACCACCAGGGTGAGTGGCCGCTTCCAGGAGACGATGCCGACGAGCCCAGACAGCGCCAGCTGCAGACGCACAAGCCCGGGGGTGAGGATGAGGAGGGGGTGTCTGCCAGGTAGTGGGGCCCAGAGCAGCCCCTGCCCTTGGGCAGAGCCCCCCCCCCCCAGCCCTGTGGGCCTGGAGCCGGCCCGGGAGCAGCAGGGCCGTAGGGGCAGCCTCGGTGCCGCAAGCCCGGAGAAACTGCTGATTCAGGGCACTGGAGAGCCTGGGGACTGCGGGCAGCTCCATGCCGGGCAGCAAACCTAGGCCAGGATCTGTGCCACGGGGTCACTGCCAGGGGGGACCCCAGGCCTAGCAGGGTCCTGCCCTCACCCCACGTCCCCAGCGGGCAGAGCATCCCCTCCCCAGCAGGGCAGGAGGCTGCCCGGTCCCCCGCCCTGGCGGCACTGCAGCACCCCACGCAGCCCTCCCTGCCTGTGGCTGCACAGACCTCGCTCAGCATTCATCCAGAACCGTGTCACCTCAACGCCTACCCCGGATAGCCCCCCGCACCGCTCCGGGGGTCCCCATCCCTCCCAGAGTCACCCTGGGGCAACCCCCGGGATTCTCCCACAATGCACCACGGCAGCCACAAGCAGAGGGTGGGGGAGCAGCGGGGCTACACTCCCCTGGGACCGGCGGCAAATTCAGCATCCAGGGAGCTGTATGGCCCCGGCAGCGCTGGACCCCTCCACGTGCTGCCCCAGCCCCAAACTCACCGAGAAGCCGGCCCAGGATGGGCAGGAGTGCCGGATCTTGGCAGAAGGCGTGATGGTGGCCGCCACCAGGCTGAAGGTGACGATCAGGACGCCCAGGATCACTTGGATGAAGCCCAGCACCAGCAGGATCTGCAGCCAGGTCCGCTGGACGCGGAGGTGGGTGAGGCTGCGAGACGTGCGGCCGGTCAGCGAGCGGCTGGACTCGCTGGGGGAGGGCATGGCTGCCCCGGGCGGCGAGCGGGGGCAACCGGCCCCAGAGCCCCGGGGCAGCCGGCGGCACCGCGCCAGGACGGGGCCGGCCCGGGGAAAGCAGGAACGGACGATCTGCGGGAACGGGCCGGGCTCCACCTTTCGCCTCCCGGAGGATGCTGACGGCGGCTCTTCCCTGCCCCCCGGGGGCAGCGCCCGGGACCGGGGGCCGCTGCGAACCGAACCGGCTTCACCGGTACCTTCGCATCCCGGCCGCGGAGGCGGCTTAGAGCTCCCGGCCGGAGGCAGAGCGCGGCACCGGGGCTTCCTCTTCTCTCGCCGTCCCTCCAGCGCCGGGCCCCCGCCGGGGGCTCATCCCGCCCTGCGGAGGCCGAGAACCGCCGCCCGGGACGCGGCGCCCGGGACAGCGCCGGGAGACGGGAGCCGCGGACCGGGCAGCGGGAGGGGGGCCGCCCGCCGCCCAGGAGCATCCTCCGCCGGCGGCGGGTCCCGCTGCCCCGGAGCGCCCCCGCCGCGGGCTGCTACCGGCGGAGCGGCCGCCCCGCGCCCCCCAGCCCCGGCCCCGCGCGGAGCGGCTGGCGGGGACGCCCCACCGGCGGAGCGCGGCCGAGCATCTCCCCCCCCCCCCCCCGCCGAACCCCGGCGGCTGCCTCCGGGATGCCCCGCTCCGCCGGGGCCGGTGCCGGGGCTGCGGCAGGAGGCGGGCGGGCGGCGGAGCGGGCGCGCCCGAGGCGTAGGGCAGCTCCGGGGGACGCTCCCGCCGCCGTCCGCACCCCGGGCTGCGCCCGCACCGGGGCCGCCCCTGCGCGGCACGCCGGGAGCTGTAGTCCGGCCCGCCCCGTCGGAGGCTGCGGCACCGGCTCCGCCGCCCCCCCCCCCCTCCTCCCCCTCCCCCCGCCCCCATCTGCGACCCACGGAGACAGCGGAGGCACAGAGTGAAACTTCATTTATTCCTTAAATAAAACCTGAAGGCGGCTTGGCGTCGGGCACGGCAACACACAGGAGGCTGCGGCCGGAGCTGCCCCACGGCGGGATGACCACGGCCGGAGCAGGGACCACCACGGTCACCCAGCACCGGCCCCACCGCAGCGGGACAGGGCAGAGCCACGGCTGCGGGGGACCCACGGCGTGAGCTGGCCCCTACGGATGAAGGCACGAACCCTCTCGCCAGCCCAGGAGCAGCGGGGACAAACCCAGGAGCATCGGAGAGGAGATGGGGCAAAGCAGAACTCATGAGACCCACTGCCATGGTACCAGGCCCAGGGAGCGCTAAGGACACTGGCACATGGGACATCAGGGGCTAGCGGGGACAGAGGGCACGTACTGGGCAGTGCTGGGCAGAGGGACGGGCTCAGCCCCCGAGAAGGGAGGGTGAGAGCGCTGGGGGGGGGGGGAAGGGGGAGTGGGGGGTCACTGGCCCCAGGAAGGGAGAAGCTGTTCACCCCCTCGCTGGAGGCGCAGAGGGAGGTGAGGAGGTACCAGGAGCCCCCCCCCGCCCAGCACCCAGCCCGGCTTTAGGGTCCCCCAGTTGCCAGGCCGGGAGGGCTGTGGCTGGGCACGCAGGCTGAAACCCCACCAGCAGCACATGCCTCTCCCGGCCACGCTCTCCTTATCCCTGTGCCTGGAACGGGATCAGCTCAGCAGCGAGGGAGAGGACAGGGAAAAGGACTTGGAGGGGGGCTGCCTCCCTGCTCAGCATCCCAGGGACAGAGCCTGCCCCACCCCACCGGAGCAAGCCCCTGGGAGACGATGTTCTTGGCAGAGAACCGAGTCCTGCGTCAAAGGGAAGGCAAGCGAAAGCCTCCAGGGAAGAGCCGGCCCCTGCACGCCCTGGGACTGGGCACAAGGGGAACCCTTCAGGTCCCAGGGCACGCAAGTGCCACCACCAGGTGGGGAAACAGGAGAGCCCAGGGAAGGTGAGCAGCCGTTTGGGTCCCTGTCACACGTCCGGTGCTGGAAGGGAGGGCGGTGACAGCCACAGGGCTTGGCCACAGCACCTTCCCAGTCCGTCGAGGGAAGGGGACCAGCACAAACCAGAACAGCCTCCAGCTGTGAGGAAAAGGGGTTAGAGCAGCAGACGATTCAGGCACCAGCACTTCCAAGCTGGGATGAGGCAGCCTCTGACAGCTGATGCAGACACACGGGGATCCAATGAAAGTGCAACTTGGATTTCCTCTTCCTTAAAACGAGCCCACGTGCAATGAGAAGCCGGGGCCCCCGCCTGGCTAAGGCGCCCGGAAGGCATTAGTGGCAGCACCCGCGGCAGCATTGGCCGCGGCGGTGCGCACCGCCTGGTTGGAGAAAACCCCCGCAGCAAACTCCTCCTGCGCTTTCTGGAAGCTGGCGCCCGTCCGGCGGTACAGAGAGTGGATCTGGAAGAGAGCAACAGGCTCGGGGTCAGGGCACCGGTCCCGTTCCGGCCCCCCAGTGTATGGAGCTGTGCCCCCGCGCCCGCCGAAACCCGCTCTCGTCCTCCCAAAGGGGCACTCTTCGATCCAAACTCACCTTTTTCAGCATAATGATGCCCAAAACAGCCACTGCTGTGAAGAACAAGGACACCAGGATCATCATCACAGCCACGGCCGTGTTCGTCCGCAGCGCTATCAGGCTCAATATCCAGCCACTGCAAAACAAGAGGCAGTTGCCCACGGGTGGCCCCGTCCCCACCCACCACCTCCCTTTCCGGGGTAGTCGGCCGGCCAGGGCTCCCCAGGGTCGGCACAACGCGCACCTGAATCCCCAGTTTGGTATGCCAATCGCCTGCAGCACGTACATGACGTTCTGGGCAAAGAAGACGAAGAAGAAGACAAAGAAGTTGAACGAACTGTCACTCCTGGGAGAAAGAGACAGAAAACAACTCTCAAACCTTCCTCGAAGGCGGGGGTGCAAGGAGAACACGCAGGCCCCAGAGGCGCAGCCACTGGCGAAGAGACTTAAAGCGAGGAGAAATCTGAGGAAGAGGCGTAAGGCGGCGCAGGGATCTTCAACAGCAAGGTCCACGGGAAAACACACTCCCGTGACCTCCTCGGAACAGCCCCGTGCCAAGCAAGATCCGCTCCTCAGCCAGAAGCTCAACGCAGGATCGCCACATCCCCCAGAGCCAAAGGCCACAAGGAGCCGGGACACCTTTGGGGCCATGGCTCAGGGCAGGGGCAGTTCTACCGAGCAGCCCAGTTTCCCCAGTTTCAAGCACCAGCCTCGCAGCCATCCCACCCCGCTCCTTTACTGGCCTGGGAGCTCGAACAGATACGCACCTGAAAGCTTTGTACATCGGCCTATACCAGCAGACAAAGGAGCAGGGCGTGTAGAGGAGAGCCCAGAGAATGGAGAGGCCGAACCCAGAACCGGACGAGGGCTCCACGCAGAACCAGGCCAGAGAGGACAAGAAGTTCAGGAAGAGAGCAATGGTGCTGGCTGAGAGAGAGGACAGAGAATCACAGAATCGTTACGGTCGGAAATGACCTTTAAGATCACCGAGTCCAAACATTAACCCAGCACTGCCAAGTCCACCACTAACCCACGTCCCTCAGCACCACATCTGCCCATTTTCTAAACCCTTCCAGGGATGGCGACTCCACCACCGCCCTGGGCAGCCTGTTCCAACGCTGGACAACCCTTTCGGTGAAAATATTTCTCCTAATATCCATCCTAAAACTCCCCCGGTGCAATTTAAAGCTGTTTCCTCTTCTCCTATCGCTTGTTACGTGGGAGAAGAGACTGACACCCCCCCCCTCGCTACACCCTCCTTTCAAGTAGTTGTGGAGAGCGAGAAGGTCTCCCCTCATCCTCCTTTCCTCCAGGCTCCCTCAGTCGCTCCTCATAACACTTGTGCTCCAGACTCCTCACCAGTTGCCCTTCTCTGGGCACGCTCCAACACATCGGTGAGGCAACACGAGCAAGGCTCCCCCCCTCCCCCACGAGCTCAGCCCCCCAAATCCAGGCACTGAGTGTTAATTGCGATTTCTCCAGAGCAGCAGCATCCACCCCTACGAAGACAGGCTAAGAGAGTTGGGGGGGGGTCAGCCTGGAGAAGAGAAGGCTCCGCGGAGACCTCAGAGCCCCTTCCAGTGCCTAAAGGGGCTCCAGGAGAGCTGGGGGGGGACTCTGGGTCAGGGAGGGGAGCGATGGGATGAGGGGGAACAGTTTGACACAGAGAGGGGAGATTGAGATGAGATATTGGGAAGAAATTGTTGGCTGTGGGGGCGGTGAGCCCCTGGCGCAGGGTGCCCCGAGAAGCTGTGGCTGCCCCATCCCTGGAGGTGTTCAAGGCCGGGTTGGACGGGGCTGGGAGCAACCTGGGCTGGGGGGAGGTGGCCCTGCCCAGGGCAGGGGGTGGCACTGGATGGTCTTCAAGGTCCCTTCCAACCCAAACCAGTCTGTGATCCACTCGAACGCAGAACACTTATTCCTCTGCCTCCTCCCAGGCTCTGCCCTTGGGTTTTCCCCAGGGACTCACCCATCCAGAGGTAATACATGGTCGAAACGGTCTTCTGGAAGTCAGCGGGGATCTCCACGGGGATGTCTTGGTAGAAACACGGCTTCACCGGGCAGAAGGCTGGCAGCGGGGGCCAGTTGTTCAGCCGCGCTGCGGAGAGAAGGAGGGGAGAAGGAGAGAGCGGTAGTGCCCGGACTGGGGGGGGGGGGGGGAGGGGGGGGAAGGCGGACGCCTTCCCGCCCTCCCTTTCCCCCGGTCCCGCAGCCCACTCACCGGCGCCGCCGCCGAGGGCCGCGTTCTGCAGCTCCCGCTCCCTCCGGTCCAGCTCCTCCGCTTTCCGGTTCAGCTCCTCCTGCCGCTTCAGCAGCTCAGCCGTGGCGGCCGCCGCCGAGGCCTGCGGGGGAACGGAGGCCCTGGGGCTCCCGCCTTCTCCCGGTTCCCCCCCGGCGGACGGGCCGCCGCTCCCCCCCCCGGTACCTGCGTGCCGTAGGAGCCGTAGTTCCGGGGCTCTGTGGGGCTGGCTTTCCGCGGGGGCTGCGCGGCGGGCTGCGGCGGGGCCACGCCGGCGGTTGGCGGAGGCGGCGGCGGCGGCGCCGCCGACGGGGCCTGGTACGGCGGCGGCGGCTGCGGGAAGAAGGAGGGGGGCGGTGAGGCGCCGCCGGCCACGGGGAGGGCCCCGCCGCCGGGAAGCGGCCCCGCCGTCCCGCCCGCCGCCTCACCGCGCCGCTGCCGAAGGGGTTGTAGGCGTCCAGCGCCGCGCGCTCGGGACCGGGCCGCGCCGTGGGGTCCTGCGAGAGACACGGTGTGACACCGGGACAACCGGGGCCACCGGAGCCGCCCCTCCCCGGGCGGGACGTACCTGGAAGGGGTTGTCCGGGAGCGCCGCGGGGCCGCCGCGCTGGGCCATGGTGGGACCGGGAACCGGGAGCGGGACCCGGACCGGGACCGCCGCCGCCGCAGACCCCGCCCCGCCGCCGCCGATTGGTCGCCGCACCGTGACGTCACCGGCACTACCCGCGGCGCGGTGGAGCCCCACTGCAGGGAGCTTCTGCGCACGCGCGGGGCCGGGCCGGGCTGGGCTGGGCGGAGGTGAGCACGTGATGCGGCCACATGTCCGCGAGTCACGTGCCGGCGCCTTGCCCACCCGTCCCACACTCCTTCGCGCGCAGGGCCCGCCGGGAGCGCGTCTCCGTGGCAACAGCGGGGCCATGGCAACGCCGGCCCAGGCCCCACCGCGTCCCCCGGGGCTCCCGGTGTCTCTTCCCAGGGCCGGGCCCCGGGTTCCCCATGCCTGCCCCCACGCCCCCCCGGGTCCCCTATGTTCCCCCCGGGGCCCCCGCGCAGGGCCGGCTCAGTTCCGCCAGGCCCACGGCGGCAGCAGGCCCCTCCTGCGGGTCCCCCCGAGGCCTCACGTCCAAAGCCCTCGGTGGGGCTCCCGCCTCGTACCGGCACGGCCGCGGCACCGGCCGTCCCCGGCCTGCGTGGAACACCCCCTCTTCACGCCCCGGCTTTACTCTCGGGGAGGTCGGCGGGGGTGCAGCGGAGCAGCAGTTTCACCGGGCCCACCCGAGCCAGCCGACTCCATGGAAGTAAAAGGGTGAGGGAAGAACTTGTGGCACAACGAGCAGCTTGGGGAATTTCACTTTTGTGTCTCCTGGACCAGTTATTTATGGGGATCCCTGATTCCATCAGCTGCCAGCCCCATGTGGACGGCACCCCCTCCGGAACGGGGGTTCCTCAGCACCCGGAGAGCAGCACAGGACATCTATCCGTACCTGCCTCTAGTTCCCGGCCCAGCTCTCAGTGCTCGGCAGCAACTGCACCCCTCCGCTGAAAATGTTCTTTAGCCTCTGAACAAAGACTCACAAAATTACAAACAAACCTGTGAGCTCCCGCTTCAGCCCAGATAGCTGGCACCTTGAGCCCTGCTCTCTGCTGGGAATTCAGGTTTTGGACTCTGATATGGGTTATTTTTTGTTGTTTTTTTTTTAAAGCCCGAGACAGATTGCAGGTGTTACTCGATCAGTCTAACTCTCCTCCAGTCTCAGCCAGGGGCTGGCTACACAGGCAGCAGGACCTGGTCTTCCCCTGCTGCCCTTCCCTGGCACACACCGCCTGGCTGGCTGCTGCCCAGCGCAGTGATACCGCAGGAGGCAGGTGAGAGCTCCCAGCCCAAGCTCTTTAAGTTGGGATCACAAGCTCATGAAGACAACTCAACTTCGCCCCTCCTGAGACTTCCCCACACTAACTCCAGGTGAAGCTGGACTTTTCCTTTATTCCTCTGCGTGGTGACAGCCTGCCAGAGTCAGGATACAGTCTGCCACAGACAGATGGTGCCACAGCAAAGCGATAAGCTCCTGCGGAACACTGTGAGTGTGTCCACCCTGTTACTATCACCACCCCAGCGAGGCTCTTCCAGATGCAGTGGCAAAGCATCTACACAGAGTTGCCATCAGGTCTGATACAGCCCCAGCAATTGCCATGGAAAAGCCCAAGCCAAGGCCCCAGCCTCACTGCAGAGCCAGTAAGAGCCAAAAAAGTCCAGACAGACACCGGGGTATGTGACAGCTGAACGTGGGCACCGGGGCACACATTTTCCAACAGCCATCACCAGTAGCCAGCACTCTACCCCGTCCAGGGGGCAAGAGGCTTCTCTACTACTAAAGAATAAGGACCTGGATTTGCTCCTTCAGGCCTTTTTCACCTGGATTTGTCACACCTATCTTGAAGTACCCACTGTCCTCCTTTTTCTATATCCCACCTCAATACCGATCACAGGGTGTGACTAAGGGGCAGCCTGTTTTGCTACCCCTCCCCACCAGAATGTGCTCAGGTCCAGCTGCAGCCCTGAAGGCCAAAAGCAGCTCCTACCCAGTGCGAGCTTAGCCACTAGGCCAGCATCCAAGCTCGGGAGGAGCTGTGCAGGTGGAAAGAGCTGGCTTCATTACTGAAGTTTCCTGGGACACAAAGTACCTTTCATCCCACAAGAGGACGGGCCTTCCTTCCCTCTGCAGGGCGCAGCATACAGCCACTGCACATAAGGAGCACAACCGACCAGCAGAACGGCCCCAAGAAGGTCCAAACCCAGACCAGATGGTTTATTCACTTCATATTTATTTTTCACAAAGACTGTACAAAATTCTTATAAAACTCTGGTGTGGGGATGGGCTATGACATTGATCCAAAAAATAATTCCCATGCAGTCCCACCAGTTTCATAACTTACAAGGAAACATACAAGCTACAGAGAGCTGCGAGTCCTGGAGTATTTACACCGAGGAGGGCAGGAGAGAACAGGAGACAAAGCAACACGTGAACAGAGGTATTTACAATATGGACATACAGGCCCCCTTGCCTCACAACAGCGGCAGCAGCAACAGCAGGAGGTCGGGCCCATGGTGCTCAGAAGCCGATATAGAATATGGGCTATTTACAGTATCTCACATATTAACAGCTTTACAAACATGTCCAGGGAGTTCTTCTCATGTATAAAAAAAAAGCACCAAGTGTCTGACTAGAAATCACACAGGCCTCCACGGGGGCTAGAATCTGAGGGCAGGCTGGCACCCGTGGCGTCACCGGCTGATGTCTCTGCTAGAGTCCCACATTTTTGTGCTCGGCTCCATCTCCAACACATCAAAGAAGGGGTGCTTGAGGGCTTCGGCTAGGGAGATGCGCTTGGACGGCTCGTACTCCAGCATGCTCTCAATGAGGTCGAAAAGGCGGTGATGGTCCTCAGCCTCCGAGGTCAGGTATCGCTGGGGAGATGAGGGGAGAGGTTAGGGGCAAGGATGCTGCACTCTGTCCCGGTCGCGATACATTCCCTGGGCTGAACAGCTAAGCTGAGGGAAGACTGGTGTGTTCAGACCATCACTCATCCTAGACCTGAGCTCTGGGCCGCTTTACCAAGCAAGGAACTGATGAGATTTCACCCCCCCGCCATCTTTCCCAGGCACTTCCTGAGGTCTCCGTGCCCTCGGGAGCAGGACCTCCTCATCCATGTCAGAATAAGCTCAGGTTGCTGCCGTCTTCCTAGTTTATGTCTGGGACAGCCAAGGCGTCTTTGGGAAGACACTGGTCTGACCCTTTCAGTGGCCCAACCTTGCCCACAGGAAGAATCTTCAAAACTGGGGCAGGCACTATTAGACTCTGCAAAGAGAAAATGATAAAGTAACCGTGTGCTTCTGCCCACCCTGCCTTACCCGCAGCGGCTTGCAGTTTTCCCTAACATAGCGGCCAGCAGAGGTGTTCTCGTCCCAGTCCAGGCGGCCATGGTAGAAATATTTCTGTTTCCTGTCAGAGTTAGAGGTGGGAACAGGTTACACCCAAGCACAAAATGTCTTGCAACAGCAACATGCCAGCCCTGGCAGCGCATGCTGCTCAGGACGCTGCAGCAGCGTGGACAACTGGCTCAGCAGGCTGCTTCAAAGCTCGATCACTCAGAGAGAACTGCTATATATGAAGCAGGAGAGAGCTGGCAAGCCTGCAGTGCCCAGCTGGCCTTGCTCACCTTGTCTTCCGGATCATCCGAGAAGGAATTGGCCCCAAGATCCTCTCCATCATGGCCAGGTGCTCCCGGTTGTCATGTGTCTGAGAGAGAGAAATGTAAAGGGAAGGCATGGAACAGATTCCAGTCGTTCCACCTCCAGCCCTGGGTGTTCCCCAGTGCAGAACCCCTTGCTGGGCAACACCTCGGTCACCTCTACAAGACTGCAGTGATGGAGGGAACCCCATCAGTCCCAGAGGCTTCTGGCTGTACTGGGAAACAGCCAGCATCCTCTTTCATCAGTTGTGAGGTAGCCATACAGCATACAGTTCTCACCTGAAACAGGGTGAAACCCACATAATACTCAAAGATGATGCAGCCAATGCTCCACACATCACAGGGCTGGCTCCAGCCAAGCTCTAAAAAACAATGGTTTTTAAATAAAAGATCCAGTTATGGCCCAAGATTTCAAATCCCTCTCCCTTTTAAAAACAAACAGCTGAAAAAACAATTCCCACTCTAGCCAGGCTCCTGATATAGTGGTGGCAATATACCACCCAGCTGGTAGCAATGCCAAAACACCAACTTATCAGTTGTTGACCCTCCCAGAAAACAGAGAGTACAGCATGTTAAATAAAGCACTTATCTCCCAGGGTAAACCCAGGACCGCTACGGAGTGATGTGGAGGCAAAATGCTTCTTAATCCAGCAGGCAGCACCCAGTGCCCTCCAGGCAAACAGCTGCCTCCGCAGAAAGACCAAGCAGTACCTACCCAGTATGACTTCAGGGGCCCGGTAATGCCTGGTAGAGACAATCGTGCTGTGATGCTCATGATCAAACGTGGCACTGCCGAAGTCCACCACTCTGATGGCTGTGCTCTTCACGCTCCGCTCATCCCGCTTCTTTGCGAAGGAGAATGGTATCAGTTACTCAAGAGTTTTGAGATGCAGACTTAGCCCCTTCCTTACACAGCTGAGGCTTCGCCACAGGGCGCCACGGGAGGGGAAGGCTTCGGAGGGCACATTAGTGCTGGCACAGCCCCGCAGCACAACCCCTAAACACACTCTCACAATCACACAGGTAAGCCTGTGGTCCCTATGGCTTATTTACAGACTACACAGTCCGTTCATATACAATATAGGCCCTGAACAAGTGCATGAACATTGTTGGTCAACTCTGTGTCTCCTGGGGCCACATTCCGACTCCTCCCACCTGCTGATAAGGTATGGAATACCAAGAGCAGACCTCTAACGCAAGGCAGCGCTGTTACCTTTTCCAGGTTATAGGAGAGTTCATAGTCAGAGTTCACGAAGAGGATGTTCTCCGGCTTGAGGTCAGTGTGAGTGAGTTTATTGTCGTGCAGAACTGAGGAAGCAAACAGAGTTGGGATGATGGAACAGAAGCAAAGCGAGGCTGCACCCACCCGAACAGCAAACACCATTGATTCAGTTTGCTTACGCTGGCACCAGTTTAGCCCACATTTAGAACTGTGCACGAACAGCCAGGCTAGTCCAGGCCAAGATGCTTCGGCAGAAGCACAAAGATTGATCATATCGATCACCAGAATGTGTGTGGAGGTGGATGCTGAAGTGCCCTGAGCTATTGCCAGCCCACATGCATCGGAAAACATTACAATCAGGAAAAGAAAAAGGATTAATTCTAAGCACGCATTCACCGCATTCAAGGCTCAAGTCTCAGAACTGGCACAGGGGCACCGCGGCAAGAACTCGCTGCCGTGGGCCACCAGTTGAACTGGCACAGATGCTGGGAGCTACACAGCTCTCCAAGTCAGTCAAGGACCAGCGGCGAGAAGCGCAGTGAACACTTACATTTCACAGCCTGGCACACCTGGTAAGCCATGTGCCGTACTTGGTGGATGGGGTAAGGCAGATAGTTGTTGTCCTTCAGGAAATCAAAGGTGCTGAGCCCCAGCAGTTCGAAGGAGATGCACATGTGGCCATGGTAGTCAAACCAGTCAAACATCCTGACACAGAGACTGAGAGAAAAATTCTGATTCGGGACAGATCTGCACGCACCACTTGGCTGTTATCCCTGCGCCAGGCTCCTCCCTTCCTTGCTCAGTCTGTACCCCACAGCAAGCCAATATGCCTCCAAAAACTAGCTACAAACTAATACAGTCACGTGACATCAAGTACCTCTCTCATCCCATCCCTGCAACTGCGCTAAGGCGATGCTTGCCCTTCCATTTTAACATCAAGAGCACACTCACTTCGTGTTCTCAGGATCCTTCTCGTTGATTTTCTCCAGCACATTAATTTCCAGTCGAGCAGCCTCTTTGTATTTCTCTACGTTTTTAATGATTTTGAGAGCAACACGTGCACCACCCCTGAAACAGGAAGAAAGCGCAAGATCACCCCTGAGCTGGGTCAGAGAGACTGTGCCCTGCAAAAAGGACTTTCTGACCCAGCCTCATCCTGTGCAGCACAGCCTTCCACCACCCCTACTCAAGCCAGAATCGGCTGTTATTAAGGGGGGGGCCACCAAAGCAGTGCCTTTTCCCTCCCTACAGACAGCCCTGAGGTTCACCCCGACCCCTCTCCAACACGTGGGCGACCCCAGATGGCGACTGCCCAGACCAGCAGAGGAACACTGGAAACCAAGAGACTCATTTTCACTCCCGCCTCCCACGTTAAGCACAAAAGGCTCTGTCGCCAGCCTGGTCTCTCTTTTCCCCTCACAACCATGTCCCTCCCTGTCCCAGGAGCAGACATACCTCCTGTGATCGATGCACTGCACCACTCTGCCGAATGTGCCCTCCCCTAAGGTGCTAATAATCTCATCTGGGAGGGAGAGAAAGAAAGGAAGGCAGATGAGAGAGCGAGCACGACCTGGATGCAGCGCATACACAAGGCAGAGAAGAATGCATTGCAACACCTAACCTGCACACAGCTTGAGAGACCGGAGCAGCGGAAGGCTGACACCGGCTGCACAAGGCAACTGCCCTAGTTCCCTGGCACTTCAGTAACAATACAAAATATAAACGTAGCTTTAACAAAAGGGGGAGGAAAAGGAGAGGGTTTCTCTTTAATAAACAATGAAAATAAAATGAAACAGAAAGATAAGACAGATCTGCGACTGCGATGGGAGCTTAACTAGAGAGCTAAATTATGTTACGATTTGGCTGTACATCTTTCTTGTAGCCAGTCGCCGACGCGATAGATCAGATGCCCCTCGTCGTCGTCCTCCACACTCTTGGCCCTTCTGCTGCTCTGTCGACTCCGCTGCTGGCCCAGGCAGACAGGGAATTCATCATTCACCAATCAGATTTTCAAACCAGCGCAGCAGCCAGCGTCACGCATTGGTTGGTTTGGAAATTCACATGGTTGTTTGAGGAGGGGTTGCAGGAGGAGATTCCCAGCCAATTCATACGGCACAGAGGAATATATAACGATAGGGATATTGCAAGGGAACATGTCAAGATACAACACACTAGCTCAGAAAAGAAAAAAACAGTTTGCTTTTCGTTGTAGCAAAAAAAAAAAAAAAAAAGAAAAAAAAAAGAAAAAAAGAACCTATAAACAGCCCCACCCGAACCAGTGTGAGAGCAGAGACGGTCAGAACAAGGGCTAGCGGAGGGGCAGTGGAAGCGGCCAGCTGCTCTCGCTCCTAGGGGGGCTCAGAGAGGAATGGCACTGGCCTCCGGGTCCTGGATAATGCCAAGAGAGCACGCCGAAGCACAACTCTGCAGCCGGGCACTCAGTGGCCGCGGGGAGAGGCTCAGTTCAGCCTCACGGCAGCCACTGAGGAAAGGCAGCAGAAGGCAGGTGCTGGGAAGTCCTGCACAAGCAAAGGGCCAGGCTGCCCCACACAGACACTCCCCATCCCGTTCCAACAACCGCCCACATAGCTTCCCCCAGCCCCAACACTCAGAAAAAGATGAACTCGGAGATTTCGGAAGCAACTCTTGGTACAACGATCCATTCAAAACCAGAGAGAATTTACGAGTGACTGCCTGGGGGAAGATGTGACACTTCTTCTAGACCCTCCCCCAAAGAAGCTAACCTTGGAAGGACTAACTTCCAGGAGAGAAGCAGAGGCCCAACAGGGAATAGGGACAGCCTGGGATGAGGCAGATAAGAGGTTTATGCCAGAGAAGAGAAAACTCCTGCCTTCAGTTCTTCAGCTAAGTATCCCCACACCTGGGAGCAACCAGCCAGCAGACTTGGGACCCGAATCCAGCCCACAATCCCATCCCTGGACATACAGCCAGAACAGACCAGACAACACTGAGAGCTCCACACACAGAGCAGAGGACTTGTCTGGAGTCTAACAGAAGTGGAAGGTGAACAGCAGAACAGACGAGAAGAGAAAGCCAGGGACACTGCCGAGAAGAGCCTGTGATGGTGGCTGCCTCTACCTGAATTGACCGGTCCACAAGCTCTACTCCTTTGCAAAGCTCCTTGCACGACATCCCACGTCAGCTGGGCCCACCCAGAAGGATCCCGCTCTGACGCAGGACCTAACCCTCAGAGATGGGGGGGCTTCCTGCCACAGAACACAGGCCCGAACCAGCGAGCACGGGGACCAAGCCGCCTGTCGCAGACAGACTGAGCTCTCTGGGACCAGGATCAGCTGAGCGTTTGCTGTACAAATCTCGTACAAAAGATTGGTTGGCTGG
The DNA here is from genome assembly GCF_965231255.1 of Vanellus vanellus. Lineage (NCBI taxonomy): Eukaryota > Metazoa > Chordata > Aves > Charadriiformes > Charadriidae > Vanellus > Vanellus vanellus. The sequence continues at coordinate 3,456,147 of NC_138932.1, forward strand.
GGTTCCTAAACAGCTCTTAATGAGCATCACCAAACAAAAGCAGCGCTCTGCAGGGATAAAGGAGCTGAGGACTGCAGCACCACCCCGGGGGACACGCCAGCCTCGCAAGGCACGCCTGTCCTCCTCCCACCTTGGAGCGGGCAACACTAAGAGAGGGTCTGAGCCGCCTGTGCCCAGCTGGCACAGGGCAGCCACTGCCCAGGCGCATCAGGATGGTGGACAGGAACCGCTGTCTGCATCAAAGGCTTTCTACGCATTTCTCAAGCTGAGTCCGAGAGCGTTAGAAAGTGAGTTTTCCACTTACCCAGCTCGCCACCTGGGAGAGAAAGGTTACAGGGGAGGCCCAGCACAGCAGGATACTCACCGATGAGGAGCGACTAAAGGACCGGCTGCGGCGCCGCCTCCGCCTGTGCTTACGCCGGCTGCTTTTGCAGCTCCGGTAGCTGCCCTCGCGGTCCCGGGAGCGTCGGTACTCGTAGGAATGACGGTACTCGGGTTCATAGTAGGCTTCCCCTCGCTCACGGCTGTAATCGTTCCGCCGGTAGCTGTCACAGTAACGCCGGTCGTAGGCCCTCCTGTCTGCTGAGTGGTCATCGTAGCTAGGGAGGGGAAGCAAGACGAGGGGATTTGATTACAAACACCGCCAGGGAAGTTATGGCTCAGAGCACACGAGGGAACAGGGCCCAGGCCACCCAGAAGCTGGGCTGACCACAGTTGCCTCCAGCTGAGCTGGAGAAACACTAAAACACTGCAGGGTTTAAGGTCCCGCCTCATCTTTGCAGACTCACCTCCTGGACCGAACGTGGTAACTATCTTCCCGACGGTGCCGACGGTCACGCTCGCTGCTGCTCGATCGCGACCGTGTCCGCCGTCTCTTGTGTTTGCGACTTCTGTAGCGCTCATGATAGCTGCCTCGGCTGCTGCGCTCCGACGAGCGGTACCTTCTAGAGTGAGGCATCTAAGGGACAACAGATGGTGATGAATTTGTGAGGCAACTGCAAGGGAGAGAAACCAGCAAAGAGAGTCAGGGGCCAAGGAGCGGCAAGAGCAAGGAGAGGGGAGGCAATCAGCAGGGCATCCGAGCGAGCACAGGGGATTTGAGAGATCCCAGAACCCTGTATGAGAGAGGATGCGACGTGGGCCGTGTCTGCTGCAGTTCTGTTTTCCAGGTTACTTTCCCCTCTTCACCCCCCATCTCAGGCCAGAGCTCCAGGAGCGGTATTTGCACCTTCAGGGCTTCCACCTTCTCTCTTTAAACTAATGTGCTCCCCAGGAAGGAGAGAAGCACCACCAGGGAAAAAAAATAGGATGGTGAAATGAAGCTCAGGGTACCACTGGTGCTTGAACCAAAGTCCTTGCACACCAGTACCGAAGACACCTAAGTGGGCAGCTCCTGTCTCCAGTTTACTGCCAATCAAGTGACATCTACACTTCCCACTCCAAGTGGGGAGGGACCTACAGCATCCAGGGAGCAAAAAGCTCCTTTCCATGCACGGAGGTGTTAACAAAGCCCTGCTGACCCTACCTCAGAGGGAAGGAGTGCTCACATCTACCTCCCTGGTGGGATTCGAGAGTCAAGAGCTAAGGAGAAAACTCCTCGGTAAGATGGCACACGAGGTCCCAACCTTAGAGTTCTTCGGATGCCGCTCCCATCCTCACTCCACAGCTCTAAGATATTTCCCATGTGTATTTTGGTTCCGAAGCACCAGGCAGCTCCATCTGCCCCATCTCCATGGGAGCTCCCTTTGTCCACAGACCTCCCCGCCAGCAGTTTTTCCCCCCCTGAAAGGTTCACTGTGCACCGGGCTGCTGCCCCACACCCACGCTGATGTTACCACCACGGCCACCGAAAGGCCCCGGTGATGCGGTGACCTGAGGGCACGGGCTGTCACCCTCCAGAACCGGGCCGGGCTCCGCGTGGCAGCTCACAGTTCCCCCCGGTTCGGCGGCTCAGCCGGGTCTGGCTGCGCCAGTGGCGGGCGGCCGCTTCCAGCCTCTAATTACCGGCGGCAGACGCGGCTGGCGGCCCGCCGAGGCCGGGCGCCCTCGTTAGGCGCGGGCAGAGTCCGCACCGGGGCGCTTCGCAGCAGGTCTGGAACCGGTTTGGGGACGATGATGGCGGCCGCCGGGCGGGGCCTCCGCCGGGCGCGGGGCCGCGCTGAGCCCCAAAAGCGGAAGAACCGGGGTTCGGCCACCGGGACAGACCGGGGCGGCGGGAAGGGGCGGCGGGCGGGGAACCTCCCGACCCGACGCCCCAAGGCCCGGCCGGGGCCTTCTCGGGCCATCCGGCCCGGCCCGCCCCGGCAATCCCCGGGCCGCCGGCCTGCACTCACGGCCCCGCGAAGAGTCGCTGGCCGGGCCTGCTCCGCGCGGCCCCGGGCCGCCCCCGCCGGCCGCGGAGGCCGAGGCCTACCCCCGCCCCGCCCCGCCGCGCCCCGCGCCGCACCGTCCTCGCAGCCAGCCCGGTGCGCTTGTCCCACAGGAAATCCGTGATGGCGGCCGTGGGCCCCCGGAAATCCCGGGCCCCGCTCCAGCTGCTCCGGCTCCGCCGCTCGCTGCCGCCGCCCCGCCGATCCGGGTCCCCGCCAGGCCGCGCGCAGCTTGCCGCGGCGCCGCGCACGTAGCACGCACACACGCACGCACGCGTGCGTCACACGGCGGGGCAGGGGCGGGGCGGAGGGGCGGGGCGCGGCGCCGGCCGTCGCTCCCGGAGCCCCGCCCGCCCCGCCCCGCCCCGCCCGCCGCGGGGTCCCGCGCCGCCGCCGCCGCCGCCGCCGCCGCCACCCGGGCCTCGCTGCTGGGCGCGCCGCCGCTCCGGTGCTGCCGGCGCCTCCCCGCTGGCGGCGGGGCCCGGCCGCCGCGCCAGGGCGTGCGCAACAGGCAGGTGCCGGCGGAGCTGCGGGCGCCGGCGAGCGAGAGCGGCCGGTGACCGAGCGGCCGGGGGCGGCGAGCGAGCGCCCGCCCGCCCGCCCGGGGCCGGGCATGTGCGGCGGGGCGGCGGGCAGGGCGCCCGGGCAAGGGCGTTTGAAGGAAACGTGAGGCGCGGCGGCGGCGGCGGCGGTGTCGGCGGCGGCATGGATGCGGCGCCGGGCCGGAGCCCCGAGCCGCGGGAGAAGCCGCCGGTGCTGGACGGGGAAGCGGCGGGGGCGCCCGCGGGAGCGGCGGGCGCGGCCCCGGCCTCACCGGCGGCGGCGGAGCAGATCGTGGCGGAGGGCGAGGCGGCGGCGGGCACGTTCGTGCAGCGGCAGCTCGGGGCCATGCTGCAGCCCGCCGTGAACAAGTTCTCGCTGCGCATGTTCGGCAGCCACCGGGCCGTGGAGATCGAGCGGCAGCGGGTGAAGTCGGCCGGCGCCTGGATCATCCACCCCTACAGCGACTTCAGGTGGGACCCGGGCCCCGCGCCCGTCCCGGTCCCGGTCCCGGTCCCGGTCCCGGTCCCGGCCCCGGCCCCGGCCCCGCCGTCCCGGCCCCGGCCCCGCCGCCGCTGTCCGTGGTGCTGAGCGCGGCTCCGCCGCCCCGCTCGGCCCGGCCCCTCCATCGACCGTCGGGGCAACAAGTGACGGGCGCCGGGGCTCCGCACGGGGCCGGCGAGACGCGGCTGCCGGGCGAGCCGCGGGGCCGGCGCTCACCGGGGCCGCGCTGCCCCAACCCCTTCTCCGTCCTCGGGTTATCCCGCACCGCCCCTCCGGGGAACGCGGGCAACTTTCTCCCGCCTCAGCCCCTCCCGGGCCCCGCACCCCGGGGCCCCGCACCCGGGGGCAGCCCTCCCGAGGCGGGGAGCTCCGCTGTCTCGGCTCTGGGCGTGTGGAGGGGGAGGCAGGGGCCGCTTCTCCTCGCCTCCCGCACAGCTTCCCCAGCTCCTTGTTGCCGCTGTGTTTAATTTCTGACCTGATGAGGAGCCGCGCCGTCCCCACGGGGACACGGGCCCCGCGAGCTGCCCGCAGCGCCGGCCCAGCACCGGCAGCTGCTGGAGGAAGGCAGGGTGCCGAGCGAGGAGCTGGGCCTGGCTCACAGTGTCACCGGGATCACAGGGAGAGCTCAGGGATGGATGATGTGGGAGGAACTGGGTGTCACGGGGATGTTGAGTCATATAGGGTGGGCTTTCTCTATGGGGGATGGAGCTGCCAGGCAGTCATCTCCCACAGCCAGCTGTGACATGGCCGATGTCCCCAGCCTGGTGAGGCACCCTGGAGCGGGGCCGGCAACCCCCGTGGCTCCCTGGCACCTGTAGCCAGCTCTCCTCGCTGCTGGGCCCTGACCTGTGCGTGCCAGCTCCCCCATGCTGCTCCGAGGGCTGCAAGCCCTTAGAGCCCTTTTCCCGGGGAAGCTGCCCCAAAGTTTGTGAGCCTGAGCTCGGCAGGAGCGGCTTGCGCAGCCGGTGTCCTGCGCTGAAGGTGACATGAAGTGAGCTGGCAGGTGGACAGCCGGCGGGATTACGCCGGTGTTTATCACATTATGGGGATACATAAAGGCCACTGAGATCAGGGCCCCGCGCATTGGCCCTGACACAGAGTAAAGGACAAGGCCTGCCCTAAAGCGCTTAAGCCTAAATCTGAATCAAGAGCTCCCGGCAGGTTCAGGCAGCTGCGGGGGGAGGCAGTTTCCCCGCTTGACGTGCGGTGTTTCTCAGGGTGTGGTGTGGGGGTGCGGGAGGCGATTGCTGGGCCAGGTCAGGCCCCTTCTGCCTGGCTGGCGTCTCCTTGCCTGCAGGCAGGAAGGTGTTAATTTGTGCGAGGCTCCTGGGCCCTGGGGAGCTCCCGGGGAGGTGGTTCCCCCCCACCAGGCTCTGGTGCTCTCTCGGCTGGAGGAGCCTCACGTGATGCCACAACTTCTCCTTTCTCCTCCCTCCTCTTCCCTGCCACCTGCAGAAAGCCGGGCGCCTGTGCCCCACCGAGGACGTGGGGTACAAAACACCCGTGGGCTTCTTGTCACGTGTGAAGGCCAGTTTGGATCTACCAGGCACTGAGTTGCCCTGAGGTCACCTTTGGAGATTCAGGTCTATACCCGTAACCAGAACTGGGGGTAATGGGGCACCCGTAAAGACTTTGAGCAGGGAGCCCAGGAGTCCACCCGGCCGTTGCAGGACCGTCGCGGGCTCGTGAAGAAAGGCATTACATGCATTTGTGTGAAGATTGAAAACATCCCCGCCACATTTCATGTGAATGTGGATGCGGAATTTCATGGCATAACCAAACGCTAATCAACTGCTGCCCGGTGTCTCTTGGCTTTTCTTCCAAAGCCTCTAAGCTTGTCCACTCTCAGAGAAAGGATGCGGATTAGGGGGTCCTGCATGCCCAGGGCTGTGTAGCTTCTGCCCAGTGCTCCTGAACTGCCCCTTTGGGGTTAGACATGTCGCTCCCACCTTCCCCATGGTGATGGCACTTGTCTGTCCTTGTGGCTGCTGCCTGGCTCAACCAGGCTACAATCCCGACAGCTTCCCTGGCCCCTGAGCCCCTTGGCCACCCCAGGAGCCTGGCACTCAGTTTGCATAACCAGCAAAGCTTATTCTAAATCCTGCTAAGCCAGCCCGGGCGGTGGCGGGGAGCTCGCGGATGACAGGGAGCTCCAGGGAGCAAAGCCCACGTCCTCCCTGAGTTTTCCACAGGGCAGATGTCAAGACTGGAGTGGGGGCGTATGTCTGCATGCACTGCCATGCCACGAGGAGAGGGAGGAGCGACAGCCATGCTCCTCCAGCCACAGCCCTCCGTTCCCACACTCACAGGGTGATATTTCCTCCCTCAGACCCTTGGCCCTGCTCTGCCTCGAGAGCCGGTGCAGAATCGCTCCTCTCCGCACACATGTACTTGCATCTGTCCCCACCGAGCAGCAGGGTCTTAGTCATGTGTGTGGGCAGGCACGTGTGCGTGTGTCCTGAGCGCCTGTCTCTCCGTCATGCGTTGGGATCTCTCTAACTTTGAACCTGGGTTTGCTTTCTAACCAGCTGTGTCCTGCCTCTCCCCACATCTCCCTGCCCTGCTCCATCCCCCATGCTCCTTCCCTGCAGGTTTTACTGGGACCTCATCATGCTGCTCCTGATGGTGGGGAATTTGATCATCCTGCCTGTGGGCATCACCTTCTTCAAGGATGAGAACACCCCTCCCTGGATTGTTTTCAACGTGCTTTCGGACACTTTCTTCCTGGCTGACCTAGTGCTGAACTTCCGGACAGGCATTGTGGTGGAGGACAACACAGAGATCATCCTTGACCCTCACACCATCAAAATGAAGTACTTGAAGAGCTGGTTCCTGGTCGACTTCATCTCCTCCATCCCGGTTGACTACATCTTCCTCATCGTTGACCTGGAGACCCAGGTGGATTCTGAAGTCTACAAGACAGCCCGGGCCTTGCGCATTGTCCGCTTCACCAAGATCCTCAGCCTGCTGCGCCTGCTGCGCCTCTCGCGCCTCATCCGCTACATCCACCAGTGGGAGGAGGTGAGAACCCCTTGGGGGTCCAAGGCCGCTGGTCATGGTCTCGGGCCAGGTCAGCGATCCCTGGCTGCAGAGTCGGGGTTCAGAGGGCCGTTCTGGGAAAAGAGTTTCTCTGTAGCTCTGCTCCTGCCTCTTTCCCAGATCTTCCATATGACATACGACCTGGCCAGTGCTGTGGTGAGGATCTTCAACCTCATTGGCATGATGCTGCTGCTGTGTCACTGGGATGGCTGCCTCCAGTTCCTGGTGCCCATGCTGCAAGACTTTCCCGAAGACTGCTGGGTCTCCATCAACCACATGGTGGTGAGTGCCCTGGGCAGGGGAGATACTGGCTGTGCATCTGCTGGGGGGAGGAGAGGATTTGGTTACACATCTTGTACTCTAAGGATGGAACTGCCCAGATCCACGTGCTGCGGAGCAGCATCTCTCTGGTCACAGCCCCGCAATAGCAGTGAGATGGGGTAGAGGGAATCTCTGCATCACCTTCCCATCTCAGCCTGCCTCAGCTCTTGGAGTCGGAGCAGCCAGGAGAATCCCTCACACCCTACCAGGAGGGAAGGGGGCAGTGGGGGTCCTGCCTCCTCCCCAGAGCAGGGGCTGGTGCAGGCTCAGGGCTTTGCACAGTTCCCAATGCCTCCTCCAGGAGCAGAGCTCTGCTCTTTGTGCTTGGACACATCAGGAACCTTTTCCTCGCTGGGGCTCTGGACTCCCTGGGGTGGGGAGAGGGGACTGGAGGGTTCAGCCCAGCAGCTCCTTCCGACAGACCCCCCAGCGCCGCTCTTCCCTCGTCTGCAGAATGACTCCTGGGGGAAGCAGTACTCGCACGCCCTGTTCAAGGCCATGAGCCACATGCTCTGCATCGGCTACGGCCAGCAGGCGCCCGAGGGCATGACTGATGTCTGGCTCACGATGCTGAGCATGATCGTGGGGGCCACCTGCTACGCCATGTTCATCGGCCACGCCACCGCCCTCATCCAGTCGCTGGACTCATCCCGGCGCCAGTACCAGGAGAAGGTCAGCGGGATGGGGTAGTGAGTGCCTGAGTGCTGGGGGAAGACGCCCTGGCACGAGTGGGTCCAGCTTCAGAACCTGCTCAGCATGGGCTGCCCTGCCCTGCAGATTCCTGCCCTTGCCACTCACCTGGGGGGTGTGGGAGGGGGGGTCCGGCTCCCCATTTGGATAGAGACGCCCCATTCATGATGTTGGGGTTTACCCCAGCATAGTGAGGCCCCATCCTGGCCTCCGCCCTGGGACCCTCTGCATCCTGAGCGCATGGGGGGTCGTATCCTCTGCCCCAGAGGTGGCCTTTGGGACAGGGCCCCGGAGCAGGGGTGCCTGGATCCCAGCTCTGGCAGCAGCTGCTTCTCACTGCTGAGGAGAGGGAAAGCGTTGGCCGGCCGTGCCGCCGGCCTCTGGTGCGGTGCAGCTTGTTTCAGTGCCGCCCTGTGTGGCTCTGCCTCTTGTCCCTGCAGTACAAGCAAGTGGAGCAGTACATGTCATTCCACAAGCTGCCTGGGGACACGCGCCAGCGGATCCACGAGTACTACGAGCACCGCTACCAGGGCAAGATGTTTGATGAGGAGAACATCCTAGGGGAGCTCAGTGAGCCACTCAAAGAGGTACAGGCAGGCACCCAAGTGCTGGTGACTTGGGGGAAGGGGGGCTGGTGCTTGCTGGGGGCTGGCTCGGTGATGTCTCTGCTGACCTGCTCCTCGCCCTGCAGGAGATCATCAACTTCAACTGCCGCAACCTGGTGGCCAACATGCCCCTGTTTGCCAATGCGGACCCCAACTTTGTGACAGCCATGCTGACCAAGCTGCGCTTTGAGGTCTTCCAGCCCGGGGACTTTATCATCCGTGAGGGCACCGTCGGCAAAAAGATGTACTTCATCCAGCACGGGGTTGTCAGCATCCTCACCAAGGGCAACAAGGAGACAAAGCTGTCTGATGGCTCCTACTTTGGGGGTGAGGCTGGGCTGGGGGACCTGGAGAGCAGAGGGGAGCGAGAGCTTCCAGGGTGCAGGAACCAGGGCATCCCTGATGTGTCTGCCTGCTGCACCCTCTGCCCATCACCTCTTGCCCAGTGCCAAAGGCTTGGCATCCACCTCACGCCAGGCTCTGGGGCTCAGAAGTCCACCACCCCTGTTCTTATGGGCTACCTTGTCCAGCAGATTGAATCAGAGGCACCAGCAGTCAGAGTGCTGAATTCTGGCTGGCTCGGGCAGAGGGGGCATCCACCCAGCCCACCTGTGGCTGGAGAGGAGGTTGGTTTAGAACAGCGCATCTGAGATAGTTTATAGGCTGCAAATACAGGTTTGGGAGAGAAACGGGCCGGGCAGTCACAGCAGCCGTGCCCAAAGATGTCTCCATGGCCTGGGGAGGGTGGAAAAGGCTGTGCCTGGTCGAGGGCACGGCCATGGCTGTCTGGACTCCCAGGTCTGTCGCTCCTGAGTCATCCTCTGTTTCTGTGCAGGGTGTGGGAGTGCTGCCCTGTCCCCGCTCCGGCTGCCGTTACCTGGGTAGGCTGTTGGGAAGGGGATGGATGGTTGCATCATCCTGACACCCAAACCTGTCTGCCTGCAGAAATCTGCCTGCTGACACGGGGCAGGCGGACGGCCAGCGTGCGAGCTGACACCTACTGCCGCCTCTACTCCTTGTCGGTGGATAATTTCAATGAGGTGCTGGAGGAGTATCCCATGATGCGCAGGGCCTTCGAGACGGTGGCCATGGACCGGCTGGACCGCATAGGTGAGGAGCCGCCCCTGGGCCCAGCAAGGTCACCTCTGCAGTTGCTCCCAGGGGCTACGGCAACCCTGCCCCGTGGGTGATGGCATCGTGGACCCCATGGGTGACGGCATGATGGACCCCACAATGAGGATGAGGGGGAGCACAGGGAAGGAGCCTGCCTCCAGGATCCCTCTCTCCTACCAACCAGGCAAGATCCAGGCAATGCCGTATGACAGGCTCCCCAGGGGAACTGTCACCCCCCGCCACGTTTGCACTGTCTGGCATTGGCCAGCTGCTGTCCTTGTTGTCTGCCGCCCCTGCCACCTGCAGAGGACAAGCAGGACCACGGACCCTGGCCCCTAGCTGGAACCTTTGGAGCCAGGACTCCCCTGTTTTGTCCCTGCTTCTCCCTCTGCCCCAGCCTGGACCCTCTCCAGGGTCTTGCTTCCCTTCGGCACACCGATGAGGTTTTACTGTCCCTTCCCCACTGCCACCCGCCCTCCATGGTGTCCCTGAGACCAAGCGCTCCCAGGGTCGGTGACACTGCTGCCTCCCCCTCCAGGGAAGAAGAACTCCATCTTGCTCCGCAAGCGAGCCGAGCACAGCGCGGGGTCCATGAACAACGAGATGATCCAGCAGATTGTAAAGCACGACCAGGACATGGCCCACAACATCCAGGACCTGCAGCAGATGGCGATGGGCCGGGAGCTGAGCGGCAAGCCGGTGATCTGGGAGCCGCTGGTGCACGCGCCCCTTCAGACAGCCGCCGCCACCACCAACGTAGCCATTGCCTTGACTCACCAGCACAGCCTGCAGGCCCACATCTTCCTGCCGCCCTCCTCCATCTCCAGCCCGCTCTCACCTGAGGCCACCCTGCTCACGAAGCAGGTGCGCAGGTCCCAGCCCAGCCTGGGGGGCTCCCGGCCCTCCTCCGTGAGCTCCCCGTCAGGGACGCAGTCCCACCTCCAGACGCCCGCCGCCGGTTCGCCTTCCTCCCCCATGGTCCAGTCCCAGGTGCCCCTGGAGAGTGGGGGCCAGAGACCAAGCCACGGGGCGCAGCCCCTGCCGCGCGCGGTGCAGAAGGGGGAGCTGCCCGCAGCAGCCAAGCAGCCCCCGGCCAGCTCCCAGCCCCAGCTCTCCAAGTCCCGGGGCGCCTCGGTTTCCACCTCGCTGCTGCAGCAGGCGGCAGGGGCTCCGTCCCCCAGCTCAGAGCAGGCGCTGCCAGCGGGGAGAACGCTCCACTACAGCCTGTCCCGAGCCACCGGCTCCCACATCTCTCTTCTGATGCAGCCCCAGCAGCTGGTGAAGCACAGGAGCATCCAGGGCCTGCCCGTGGGGCGGCTCACCCAGGACGTCCGGCTCCTCTCCGCCTCCCAGCCCTCCCTTCCCAATAAAGTGTCCCAGCAAGCCGACGGGAGCTCCTTGCAGCAGGGCAGGAAATCCGCAGGGAACCTGGCCCGCAGATCCTCTCCCTCGGTAGCCGGACTCCTCACCAAGCCATGTCCAGGGATCCCAGGCCAGCCGGCACACCCGCAGCAGATGCCTTCAGGATCACTGGCTCAACCCAGCCGCTCCGTGGCGGGAGCATCCACCCCGCAGTCCCCGGTCTCTGCGTCCAGGCAGGCAGCAGGTCCCTCCCGCAAGGGCTCCGTGGCCTTCAGCCCCGAGGTGGAAACGGGGAAGCCCAAACTCCCGTCCAACATGTGAGTCCTCGGCAGCACCCGTGCACAGGCAGGAGGGACCCGGGCAGCCTGGCGGCAGAGGCGGCAGGAGAGGCAGAGCATCTGGCGAAGGTTCCCAGCCCCGGCTGTGTTGGAGCGAAGGTGAGGTGAGAGGCAGTGCCTGGGGCTGTAGACTGGTTGGTCCGGGCATGGGGGCACGGCAGGGATGGGTGTGGGGCAGCCCCAGAGCTGGCCCGGCTGGATCAGGAAGGGGCTCTGCTGACTGCCCTGAGAGGGGATACTCTGCCCGGGCATTCCCCTCCTTGCTCCATCACCATCTGTCCTGAGTCCTGCCCTCCTGGAGGCCACAGGATGGGTCGGAGCCCTCGCCCAAACTCCAGCCTCCCTGGGGAGTCTGGGTCCTCGCAACTGCTCCTTGGGGGCCAGGGCCCCCCGCACTCTGCCCTCGCACCCCATGGCCTCTCCTCGGGCCCAGGCTGGCGCTGGTGGTTCCTCCGGTTTGTCCTCTGTTGCAGCGGTGGCCGCCATACGCCCACCTTGATCCCCACACAGCTCTGCCCAAGCACTTTCATTTTTTGGGAGAGGAGGAGAGGCAGCCCCCCCGGGGCCCACTGCTGAGGGCGGAGCGAGGGGGCCGGAGCCCATGGTGGGGTCTTGCCCGGGCAGGCAGAGTGTGGGTATCCAGGGCCAGCGGGGACCAGGTCCCCCCTCCCTGAAGCCCTGGCATGTCCCTTGGGGCACAGTGCCAGGACCTGGGGGTCCCAGGCAGGGTCTCTCTGGTGTGACGAGTGCCACACAGCAGAGCCGGGGGCGGAGGGTCTCCCACTGAGCAGTCCCCCAGGTGCCTCTCCCCGGCTTGGGAGTGCATCTCGCCTCGTACGTGTTGGGTCCCCGTGGGGTTGGGATGTGCTGCCAGACAGGGCTCTGCCCCCACACCCGGGCGCTGTGGCCTGGACCCTCACCGTACGCTGGCAAGGGGGCAGCCGGAGGGGGACCGCGCTGCCTGCGGCTCCCGGGAGGATGCTCAGCCTGAGCTCTGCTTCCTCCCTGCCCTGCACTGCCGTCCCGTTTCCAGACTGCCTGGAGATGCCGGTCACCAGCGCCGCAGTGAGCGAAAGGGTATTGCAAAGCGATGCCAACCCCGGGCAGCACCTGGGTGACGTTCGGGCCCATGGGGCTGCCTCCCCTCGTCCTCCTGGGTCTCCGTGTGGGAGGGCAGGGGCCCGGGGTCCCCGCAGCCAACCCGCATCGCCCCTCCAGGGCCAGTAGTCAGCAATGTGTGTTCGAGCCGTGGCTCTGCCGAGCAGCTGAGCTCTGCTTACAGTGTCGCTTTGGGCCAACCGTGTTAACAGTCCTGGTTAGAATAGTGTCCCCTCCCGACCCCGCTGCGCTGCGCAAGCTGCTTCCCACTACTGGAGTCAGGAACCATGGCTTGTAGTCGTGCTCTGGGGCTTGGCTGCCGCCGAGCAGGGCCCGCCGGACCCCTGGCGCAGCAGGTGAGGGTCTTGCTCCACGTGGTACTTCTCGAAGTGAGGTCTTCAGTTCTCCCCTCTCGTGTTTTGGGATGTCGGGATTAGTCCGGACTGCAGGGAGAGCCCAGCCTGCGGGCCACAGCAGCCCGGCGGGAATCCCATCAGCGTGTCTGTCGGAGGGGATGTCCAGCACTGCCTTTTTTTCACGGACTTCAACTCCCCTTCCCTGTCCACCCCCGCGTCCCACTCCATCCCCATGGTCAGTGTCTCCCCGGTAGCCCCTCGGGAAGGGGTCTGCAGCCGGGCCGCGTAGTCAGACGTTCCCAGGCTGTGTTTACACTGCGTGATGTAGATGTTTTAGCGGTCATCCTAGGTGTCCCCCGCAGAGCACGCAGGCCGGCCCGGATGGCACCGAGCACAGCTCTGCTTCCGTTGGCCATGCCGCCGGTGCACCCTTCCCACCCTGCAGCCCTGTGCCAGGAGCCAGAGCCACCCTGTGCTCCGGTCACGCCATGGCGGACCCCTGCCACGAGCCGTGTCAGTTTGTGGCCCCAGCGCCCCGTCCTGGCGGGGGGCTGGTGGGGCCGGGGGTGCCGGCCGTGCGCGTGCGTGTCTCTGCGGCGTGCGTGGGCGCAAGTCTAGTCACCAAAGACCATGATCCTTCACTCTTGCACTCACGGCAGTCGATGTACAGAGCTTGTAGTTTTCATATCGCAGAGAATTTAAAAGCGTTTTTTTATTTTTGGTCGTTGTACATAATGGATTTAAATAATAAAGAGAGATTCTGAGCTGGTCTGGGGCAGCCTCCTTCGGCACCGCCCGCCGGCACCCCCCCGGGGGGCTCGAGATGGGGCAGGGGGGACATTGAGGTCCCTCTCCTGCTTAAAAGCTGGATCTGATCCTGGCCCTCCCCGGAGCCCAGAGCAGCCGGGGCATCCTCGGGTGCCCTGCGAGGGGCCTCTCCCCAGGCCCGGGCAGCGCAGTGGGAGCCCGAAGGCAACAGGTCCCCTCTTGCCCACCCCATCCCTTTAGGCCCTGGGGAGATTAACGTTTAATCTTTGGTTATTTTCCCCTTCCATCTCCCTTCCGTTTATTAACCGAGGGGGGCGGGGGGAGAGGTTTGATACTGCCTGATTGCAGAGCAGACTCTGGGCATTAACTAGATTAAATGAAGGTCATGCAGCGCGAGATGGGCTGGGGTGCCCGAGCTACGGCAGCCGGGGCGTTTGTGGCGCAGAGCCCCACACGGTGCTGCCGGCGCGCCCGGCGCAGGTCTGGGGGCACAGCTTTGCTCTGACTGCCCCCCCTCCGCAGCAGCTCCGCACCCTCCGCAGCACCATCCGCACGGCGCAGGCCCTGCCGGCTCTCCCCACCGCAGCCCCTGCCCGCGGGATGCTGATGGCAGCTCCGCCGTCAGCAGGAGTTAGGCTCTGTGATACACGATAAGATCAGAACCGATTAGCGGTTTCTTTCTAATTTGATTATTTCAGATTACACTGATTAAGAGCGCGTGTAGGCTAACAGTCCCCAACCCCAGCGTCCTGCTGGAGGGCCGGGCTGTGCTGCCAGCACCCGGGCCTGGCTCTGGCCGGTCAGCGAGCCGCTCTGCAGCACGCGTGCCGAAGCTGCCGGAAGCGAAAAGAGCATTTTCTTGGAAATACAATTCCAGCCCATGTGTCTCATGCTCAGCCGCGATTTACCCACCATCTGCAGGGCTGGGCTGCTCAGGCAGCCGACGCAGCTGGGGCTGGGGAGGAGGCGAAGGGACCTGCTGGCTCCCACCGTGTCCGGGGGGGATGGATGCAGAGCCCCGGGGGTGACAGCAGAGACGCTGCCAGCACCCTGGGCCCAGCACCGCACAGGGACCCGGCCGTGGCGTGGGGTGGCTCTGCCCCAAGCCCCCGCGTTCCGCAATGGCGGGGAGGGGGGGGGGGGGGGGGGGGCGGATTAGCAGGCAACAAGGCAGAGATTGATTAAACCGGGGTTAGCCGAGATTAGAGGATTACGGCGGATAAACGGGAGATTGCCAATCAGCGGAGCGGGCGGTGGGGAGGGGGCTGCAGGGCAGTGTCCCTCGGCAAGGCCGACGGGTGCCACGCAGCAGCAGGGTGGCCGCGGGGACAGCAGGAAGCCAGAGCCCCCCCCGCACCCAGGTTCTCGCCCGTAGGCAAAGGTGTGTGGCGCACGCTCCCCCGCACTGCACCCCCACCCCCGGCACCTGCACCCCCCTGCACTGCACCCCGCATTACACTGCACCCCCCGACACTGCACCCCCCGACACCGCACCCCGCGTCACACCGCACCCCACGTTACACCGCACCCCAGCTGCTCGCCTCGCCCCGCCCCGCCCCGCCCCGCCCCGCCCCCGCGCTCCGGCCGAGCGCTCGCTCCATCCTCTCTCCCCACCAATCGACCGTCTCGGTCCCGCCCTTCCCGCGCTCCTACTGGCTCAGCGTCCTTGGGCTCATCCTCATACGATGGAGCGGGCCAATGAGTGCGGGCGCCGGCCGTGGCCCGCGGCAGGCTCCGCCCCCAGCGCGGGGCACGCCGGGAGCTGTAGTCGGGCGGCGGAGAGGCACCGGCGGCCCCCGCGGCTCCGCACTACGCGCCCCGACGGGCCCCGCGCCCGGCACCGGGGGCGGAGCGCCTCAAAAGACCGCCGGCGGTGGGATCAGGTCGCGCTCCCGGTCACCATGAGCGGCAGCGGGGCAGCGGCCGAGCGGGAGGAGTTCGCGGCCTTCTTTCCCCAGATCGTCCGCGACCTGACGGAGGGCGGCCTGGGCCACCCGGAGGTGGGCGACGCCGTGGCGCGGCTGAAGGAGGTGAGGTGAGGGGAAGGGAGAGGAGGCTGGGGGGCGGCGGGCCCGGTTCCCCCCCCCCCGCTGCCCGGTTCCCCCCCCCCCCCCCCCGCTGCCCGCAGGTGCTGGAGTACAACGCGCCGGGCGGGAAGTGCAACCGCGGGCTGACGGTGCTGGCCGCCTTCCGCCAGCTGGCGAGCCCTGGGCAACGCGATCCGGAGAGCCTCCGATGCGCCCTGGCCGTCGGCTGGTGCATCGAGCTGGTGAGAGCCGGGGCGGGCGAGGGCGGGCGGGGACCCCGTGTGTCGCCCTCCCGGCCCTAACCCAGTCTCTCGCAGTTCCAAGCCTTTTTCCTGGTGGCTGATGACATCATGGATGCGTCCCTCACCCGCCGGGGACAGCTCTGCTGGTACAAGAAGGTGAGAGCACTTGGAAGGGCGCCTGTGCACCGGGGGGGGTGGGGGTCCTGTGGGGTCAATGGGTTCTGTGACACCTCCCTGCCTACCTGGTGCAGGAGGGGATCGGTCTGGACGCCATCAACGACGCCTTCCTCCTCGAGTCGTCCGTCTACAGGCTGCTGAAGAAGTACTGTGGGGAGCGCCCCTACTACCTGCACCTGCTGGAGCTGTTCTTGCAGGTGAGCCCGGCCCCTGCATCCCCCTCCTGCAGGCTTACCGTGGCTCCAGGCCGTTCCTGGAGGTTTTTGTAGAATCACAGAATGGTTTGGGTTGGAAGAGACCTTGAAGATCACCTTGTTCCAATGCCCCTGCCCTGGGCAGGGCCACCTCCCCCCAGCCCAGGTTGCCCCAAGCCCCATCCAACCCGGCCTTGAACCCCTCCAGGGATGGGGCAGCCACAGATTCTCGGGGCACCCTGCGCCAGGGGCTCACCGCCCCCACAGCCAACAATTTCTTCCCAATATCTCATCTCACTCTCCCCTCTGTCAGTGTCAAACCACTCCCCCTCGTCCCACGGCTCCCCTCCCTGACCCAGAGTCCCCCCCCCAGCTCTCCTGGAGCCCCTTTAAGGCACTGGAAGGGGCTCTGAGGTCTCGGCGGAGCCTTCTCTTCTCCAGGCTGAACCCCCTCCCCCCCAACTCTCTCAGCCTGTCAGAGAGACAGGCCCGTGGGTCTCCGACTGTTCCTTAACTCCCTGAGGCATCCTGCCAGACAGGCTCACAGAGGAGCCGAAACAGGGCTGGGGTTTGAGGTTTTCACTGTGCTGTGGGGACTCCCCTGGGGGACTGCCTGAATAAATCCTTTCTTTCCTCTTCAGACTGCCTACCAGACCGAGCTCGGGCAGATGCTGGACCTCATTACTGCTCCTGTTTCCCAGGTGGATTTGAATCGTTTCAGTGAGCAGAGGTAAAGATGCGGAAGGGGACAGAGATGCCAGCCCAGCTGTGGCAGGGTGACTCTGCTCGCAGTCCCTTCCAGACTGTGGGACAATCGTTTGCTGAAATGCAGCTGTCTCCTACCGGGCGTTGGGGAGCGAGCCTTGCTCACGCTGTCGGAGCTTGGGCGCTGGTTTGGAGGGAGCTGCCGCTTTTCTCCTGCTGGCCTTCATCTGCAGAGCCCTGGTGGGAGGGGAGGGCCTGGGCTTTGTCGCTGAGCGTGGCTCCTTTACCGCAGGTATAAGGCAATCGTTAAGTACAAGACGGCGTTCTACTCCTTCTACCTGCCTGTGGCCGCTGCCATGTACATGGTGAGTCTTACGGAAAAGTCTCTGGAGGGGCCTAACCCTCGGTATGAGGCTGTTGAGGAGGGCAGAGGGGGCGGGAGAAGTAAGGGTGGAAGGTGGGTACCGGAAGGCTTTATTCCTTTTACCCTCTCTTAGACTGGTATTGACAGTAAGGAGGAGCATGACAATGCCAAAGCCATCTTGCTGGAGATGGGCGAATTCTTTCAGATCCAGGTAGGAGGTGGCTCCCTGTCCCTCAAGGGCTTGCAAGGCGCTGGTTGTGGCGCTCAGGTGTTTCCATCTTTGTTCAGGATGATTACCTGGACTGCTTTGGGGACCCGGAGCTGACAGGGAAAGTTGGCACTGATATCCAGGACAATAAGTGCAGCTGGCTGGTGGTGGAATGTCTCCGTCGGGTGACACCAGAGCAGAGACAGATCCTGGAGGTAATGCCACCAGGCTGATGAACCCCCTGGAGAGGGGGGAGAGGTGGTGTGGACTTCCTCCCTCAGGACATAGTGTAGAGGGAGTGTAGTGCTGTAACGTACACCTGAAAAGCCACGTGGCACCCCGTGTAGCTGCGCTGGGCTGGTGCCTGGCTGGGAGAAGGGTTGGTGGTGTTGAGCAGTGCAGCATGGCACCAGGGAGGTGGCTCCTGCCACGCTTTGAAGGAGCAGAGACAGCAGAGGCTTGTTCTGATGTCTTCTCAGGAGAACTATGGCCGTAAGGAGCCCGAGAAGGTGGCAAAGGTGAAGGAGCTCTATGAGACTCTGGGCATGAAGGCCGCTTTTCAGGAGTACGAGGAGAACAGCTATCGGCGCCTGCAGGAACTGATCAAAAAGCACGCCAACCGCCTGCCCAAGGAGATCTTCCTTGGCCTCGCTCAGAAGATTTACAAGCGGCAGAAGTGATGGTGGGCTTGGCTGTGGACTGCTTAGCCTTTGCCAAGGGGGGCCCGGTGGGCTTCTCCGCCTGCCCCCCACCCTCCCCAGCTGTAGCTGCCTGGAGCCGGTCCCTGCCGGGGGTGGAGGGGCCGGGGGGGCTGTTTGTGACCCTGTGCGGGGGGTGTTGGAGGGAGGGGTTGGGAGGGTGTCGTAGATGATCTACCTGCCCTTGTGTCAATAAACATAAGTTATTTTGAGTGCGTCGCTGCCTGTTGTGAGCTGGGGCCGGGGCGGGGTGGGGAGATGCTGCCGGGAGTCGGCGGGAGGGGGACGGACACGAGACCGGAGAGCCGCCCCCACCGTCTGCCGGGAGGGGCGGGCCCGGGGCGGTTCCCGGGCGGTTCCCGGGGCTCCTCCCTCCCGCCAGCCGCATTCGCTGCCGCAGCGCGACGAGGTGAGCGGGGCTGGGGGGGGCTCCGGGGGTGGGGTGGGGGGCAGCGGCGAAGGGAGGGGGGGCGGCTGCCGCCGCGGGGCCGGTGGATGCTCGGGGCCGTGCGGGGGTCGCGGCTCTCCCCCCGGCAGCGGAAGGGCCGAGCGATGCGGCGGGCTGCAGCGGCTGCCATGGCCGGGGCCGGGGCTGAGCACCTCCCTCGGCCGGCAGCTCCCGGCTGAGGGGTCAAGGGCGTTTTCCCCTTGACGGCATCTCTGAGATGCTCCGGAGACCCACCACGGCGGCTGCCTGGACTGGCCAGAGCTTTCTCGGACCACGCTCCGGTTGTGCTCTGGGGATGGGCTGTCAGCTCCCCCGCCACCGGCTGCAGCCCGAGATTGATGGGGAGCTGTGGGGCAGCCCCTCTCTGCTGGGCATATTCCCATCTCTGAACCCACAGGCCCTCGCGCGGGTCCCCTGCAGCCGTCTGTTCCCTGCTCGGTGGCTGCCGCAAGGTCACTGCCATCCCTCTTGCCCTGTCCGTTGCTCTCCAGGTTTGTGCTGCCGTGTTCTCCCCCCGCTGACGGAAAGGGCGTTTGATGTTTGCAGGGAGCTGGATGGTCTGAAGAGAGGAGCTGTGGGGCTCTCTGAGGAGCCCTGGCACTACCAGCGGGCAGCATCATGCTGGCTCCGAAGAAAGGCCTGCTGTGCAACCTCAACCACATCCATCTGCAGCACATCTCCCTGGGGCTGCACCTCTCCCGGCACCCAGAGCTCCAAGAGACCTCTGCCTCCATGGGTGGAGGAGACCAGACCGGCTGCAGCGACTGCCCACAGAACTGTGAGCAAGTGGATGCCAATTCCAACAATCCTTCCTTGAAATGCCGGTGTTGTGAGTCCCACACTCCGCAGCCGGTGACGTTGAGTCTCCAGAACCAGGCAGCTCAAGAGGATTTCCCCTACCTGCATGCTGGGGAGGAGGTGGCTTCCCCTTGTGATCCCCCTTGTGATCTGGCTTCCTCCTCCTCCTCCTCCTCCTCCTCTGTCAGTAGCTGCTCAGATTTCAGCTTGGATGACTCCCCTGTCTCTGTGTACTGCAAGGGGTTCTCCAGAGAAGAGTCCCAATCCCCCGAAAATCAGCCCAGCGTCATTCCCATAGAAGACAGCCAGTCGTTGGCTGGCCAGGGTAGGACGTGTGATGGAAGAGACGCCAACCTCAACCCTCCGGTGCTCCAGAGATCTGGAGCCTTGGCTGGGGAGAGCCCGGACAGCCTCTGCGGCAGCCCCTCGCTTGACTCCCAGCGTGATGAGACCTCTCCCAGCACGGTGCTGCAGGAGCCCACCAGCATCTGCGCCAACCTAGACCCTAACTGCAACTCCCTCCCCAACCCTGATGCTGTGCCTCTGGCACCGCCCGCGCCAGGACTGTGGGATCCCGGTCAGAGCAGAGCTCCTGAGCTGCGGCCCCGGCCTGGCAGCGTCCCCCCGCCTGTGCCCCCCCGGCCCAGGAGACGGCTGCAGGTTCTCAATGCACACAGGGCAGAACAGCCACTCCAGCCCGTGGAGCCGAAGCCCGGCTCGGGTGACCTCTGCAGAGACACGGGCAAGAAGACCATCACCTCTTTCCATGAGCTTGCCCAGAAGAGGAAGAGGAACACCGCTGGGCCCACTCTTGCCCAGACCAAGGTTGACCGGAGCGACTGGCTGATCGTATTCTCGCCTGACACGGAGCTGCCACCCCCCAGTGAGCTCCTCTCCGGTGCCGCGGGCCAGGAGCCAGCCCGGCCCCAGCTCCAGCACAACTGGCCGGTGAAACCAGCCAGCTCCAGGCAGAGAGAGGTGACCACGTTCAAGGAGCTGCGGTACCGCAGTGCCTCCAACAAGCCCAAGGGCCAGCCAGCCGGCGAGCGGGCAGAGCCGGCGGCATCTCAGCACCCCTCTGCGCCCCTTGAGATGGCTGTGGGCAGCGACAGCTCGGGCTGGATGCCACCCGTGCCTCTGGGGGGACACTTGCTGGCACCTATGGAAAGCCACCAGCCGAAGAAGAGGCGATCCCGACCGGGACTGCAGCCCATTGTGGAGGCACAGGCGGGGGCCGCAGAGGAGGGGGTGCTGCCAGCGGCGAGCTGCCTCCCAGGAGAGCGGGGGGTGGGCTCCGGCTGCGATAAAGACCCCCTGGTTCTTCGGCGACCCGGTGGGGACCCCTGGGCGCCAGGGCTGACCGGCCGAGGAGATGAGACCCGCAAGGAGGGTAAGAGTTTGGGTCCCCTCTGGTTCCTTTTGGGGGCCGAGGGGGGCGGTGGGTGCTTCTGCCCCGCTGCCGCCCGCCGCTGCCGGCGAGCGGGGATCTCCGTCGGGGCTGCCCCCGGGGCCGGGCTGGCCCCGCCGCGGCGGCGCCTCCTCCTCCTCCTCCCGCTCCGCCCGCCGCCCTTCGCCCCGCCGCGGTCTCCGCTTCCATGGCCGAGAGCGGCCCGGCGGGCCCCGGCGGGGAGCGGGGCCGGGGCGGCGGAGGGGGCTGCGGGCGGGGAGCGCTCACCGGCGGCGGCGGCGAGGCCGGTCCGGGCCCCGCGGGCTGCGCTCACCCCGCCGCCCCGCTCTCTCCAGCCAGGGCCCCGCCGCCCGCCGCTGGAGCCGCCCCGGGCGCAGCCCGGCCCGGCGGGGGGAGCACGGAGGGAGCCCGCCGCCCCCGGGGGGAGCAGAAGAAAGGTACCGGCCCGGCGGGGCTGAACCGGGGCGCCTTCCCCCGCAGTGCCCCCGCCGAGCGCGGCTCCGCGGCGGTGGCGGGGGGTGACGGAGAGGGGCGGGGGGGGGTGGGGATGGCGGCGGGGCCCGGCGCCGCCGCCGCTCGGCAGGTGGAGCCGTGGAGCCGGAGAAGGGGGGTGGAGCCGTCCCGGTATCTTCGGGGGGGGGGGGGGGTGTCTCCTGCCCCGCCTCCCCCCCCCCCCATTCCCCCGCGGAAACGGCGGGTCCTTCATCCCTGCGGTCCAGAGCTACAGGTCGCCATGGCAACGGCCCGGGATGCTCCCTTAGCCGGTGCCGGCCCGCTCCTCCCCCGCTCCACCGGGGCTCCGCGTCCATCCGGAGCCGCTTCTCCCCTGCGGCGGTGCCGGTCAGCCCCGGCCACCGCCCGCCGCCCTGTTGCCATCTTCCTTTCCTTTGCCCGACAGCTCTGCTGATCGCCGTCAGCACTGCCGTGGACAAGATTGTCGCCCACTTCAGCACTGCGCGGAACCTGGTGCAGAAGGTGAGGAGCTGAGGCTCTGGCCGGGCTGGGGTGGGCAGGAGGGAGGGCAGGCGCGGTCGGCTTTGGGCAGGAGGGGGGGCTTTGGGAGCTCCAGGGGGGGGATCCCACCATCCCTCCCTGCAGACTCCGCGTTAGGCGCTCCCCTTCCCTTCCCTCTCCTCTCCTTGGGCCTCCCTACTTCAGGCCCAGCTGGGAGACAGCCGGCTCAGCCCAGATGTGGGGTACCTGCTGCTGCACACCCTCTGCCCTGCGCTCTACGCCTTGGTGGAGGACGGGCTGAAGCCGTTCCAGAAGGATGTTATCACAGGCCAGAGGAAAAATTCCCCCTGGAGTGTGGTGGAAGCCTCCGTGAAGACAGGTCGGTGTGAGGAACATGCACCTGGAGGTGGTGGCATCTCAAGGTGCCCGGAGTCCTTTTCCAGCCTGGGCTGGGGGAGGATGTGCGCCCAGAGCGGCGATTCCCCATGTGGTGTGTTCCGCAGGTCCCAACACCCGCTCTCTCCACTCCCTGTGCTGGCACGTGGCCGGGCTCGCCCCTCTCAACAGCACCAGGCAGAAGTTTCATGCCTTTATCCTTGGTCTTCTGAAGTGAGTACCGGTCCTGCTGACCCAGGCTGTCCTTGCTGCGATGGCAGGTTGGAACAGAGTCCCAAGAGCTCTAACTTGAGTTCTCTTTGTCTTGTTTAGCATTAAGCAGCTGGAGCTGTGGATCTCTCACTTGCAGAAGAGCCCAGGTAAGGACACAGTGCCCGGATGCTCCCCACCCAAGTGATAATTCCATACCCGCTCCACCCGCAATGCTTGGCTGGGATTTCCGTCGTGGATACGGGTTTTCCATGGTGCATCTTCAATACGGCTCTCAGCAGAAGCTCGTCTCACCTGCTAGGACAGACCGGCTGGCCCTGGGAGGGGTGTGTGGGCAAGAGCAGAGCATTTTGCGGCTGTCCAACACTGTCCATCTCTCGTAGGTGTAATTTCCGTGCTCTATTCACCCACGGCCTTCTTGGCCCTGAGCCAAGGCCCTCTTCCCCACCTCGCCGATGAACTGCTGCTGCTCATCCAGCCCCTCTCAGTGCTGACTTTCCACCTCGACCTGCTCTTTGAACACCACCACCTCTCCGTGGATGTAAGACCCTTGTCCCGTCGGCTGGAGTCACCCCTGCCTCCTGCCCAACGCTCCGCTCAGCCTCGGGGGCCTGCGCAGCATTCTCCGGAGGACCAAAGCGGTGCTGCCGGGGGAAGCCTGGAAGATGAGATTCCCCCCGACGCTGTGGGGAGGGCAGCCGACGCAGAGGGCAGCACAGGATCCCGGTCCCAAGCAGCTGTGCGTGGGCTGGTCCCTGGCCCCGAGGTGGGCGCTGCCCTGCAGCAGACCTTCCAGCAGGTGCTGCGGTGGGGCGACCAGCTCAGTCGCACTTTCCTGGGAGCTGACAGCGCCCCGGAGACCCACAGGCCCGAGGCAGGCCCTCGGGATGCTGGGGCTGGCCTCAGTGGCTGGTGGGGCCAGCTGAGCCAGGCCTCCAGGGTTTACGCTGCTCCTAGCAAGGAAAAGTTCCCCTTCGTCTGGTGGACAAAGCTGCGGACGGCTGCGGGGGATTCCAGCCCCGGCCAGACTGCGCGAGCCCAACCAGCCGTGAATGAGCCCAGAGGCACGGAGCTGCAGCTCCTTCAGACCAAAGCTGTCCCTGAACTCTCCGGTCCAAAGCCCAGTAGCAGTTCTGACACCTCTGGGACCTCTTCCCCTGAAGACCTCCTCGTGCCTGCTGGAGCTGGAGCACCCACCAAGCCAGATGATCCCGCTGCCGGGGAGAAACTCCTGGATGTTTCCCCAGAGCCTTGTGCGACTAGCAATCGGGCAGCACCTTCTGACCCAGAGGCGGGTGGTCCTCCTGGTCCTGACAAGGGCAGCTGGCTGGGCCGGCTCTTTGGGGCCACCAGCCCCTCTGCCAGGAGCTTCCCTCCCAGTCCTGAGACCATCTCAGCTAGGTCCAGGTAAGACCCAGCTTGGGCAGGTTGGGGGAAGCGGCACGTGCTGAGGAAGGGTTTTTCTCCCGGGCAACGAACAGAGCGCCCACCATGGGACTCACTGGCCTCGGGGGGTGTCTTGTACTGCCCATTATCCCGGTTTTGTGCTCCTGGGATTATCTCATGTCCCAGGTTCTGCTGCCATCACGTTGCATCGGTCCTTTAGAGCAGCAGGAGCTCACGGTGGAGGTTCAGTGGTGCTTGTCAGCTCCCTGATTGCCTGAATAGTCTGGGCAGGATGGGTGGGAAGAGGCATCCCAGACAAGCTTGTGGCTTCCTTTGCTTTGTGGCAGGAGACCTTCAAGCTGGCTGACCCCCAGCGCGCGTGTCCTGGCTGGGGTGGTGAAGGGGCTGGCGTCGGAGAAGACCCATGCTCAAGACCAGCCCGAGAAGAACACATCTGACTCGCCCCAGGCCCACAGGTGACACAGGGCACTGCGGTGGTTGTGGCTGGGAAGCTGGCAGTGGATTTTTCTGGGTGGGGGGAAGCAGGGGCTGTTTTCAGACACAGCTTGGGTATCCCTTGTGCCTTTCTAGGGAAGGGCTTGCACCACTCCTTGTTGCTCACTTGCACCTTGACTTCCCCCCCCCTCCCTGGGATTCCCCCAGCTCCTGCTGAGCTTTGGGTGAACCTGTGTGTCTGCCTGGCTGTGGTCAGTTCTTTTTCCCAGACTTTTTTTACGGGGAACTGAGCATTTTGAGGTTGGTGAGATGCTGGAACAGGTTGCCCAGAGAAGTTCTAGATGCCCCATCCCTGGAGGTGTTCAAGGCCAGGTTGGATGGGGCTGGGAGCAACCTGGGCTGGTGGGAGGTGTCTCTGCCCAGGGCAGGGGGGTTGGAACAAGATGAGCTTTAAGGCCCCTTCCAACCTAAACCATTCTATGATTTTCTTTCTGTGTGCTTTCTGGATTCATAGCAGCTTGTTTGGAGAAACCATGTGGCGAATCTGACCAAATTGTGGCAGGTCAGAAAAGTCGTAGTCGCCCATGGGTGCTTGCGCAGCGTCTGTCCCACCAAGCACGGCAGGCCAGTGGCTGTCCCACGCCACGTTTGGCCAGCTCCCTCCTCCCCAGCTCTGACCTGCCTCTCCCCGCCACGTCTGCGCATGAGCTGCTCATGCTCTGCTGCCGCACTGAGGGTCTGCTTGGCCGGATGCTCTTGTGATGTGGCTTCTCGATCAAATCCATCATCCGATGGCATCTGTGCCCGAGGAAAGGGGGGTCATTGGTGCCACACATCAGTGTCAGAACCTCCCCCAAGTGCTGTGGGAGACTCTCAGTGGTACCTGAGGTCCCAGGGGAGGTGAATCCCTGACGGTGTTTGTTGTGCAGGGCAGTTCGGGCGCTGTGTGATCACACTGGCACCGCCGACGGTCACCTGAGCTTCCAAAAAGGGGATGTCCTGCAGCTGCTCTCCACCGTGGATGAAGACTGGATCCGTTGCTGCCATGGAAACAACACTGGCCTAGTTCCTGTCGGCTACACGTCGCTCATTTTGTGAGGAGGTGGAGGAGACCTGAGGCAGCAACTGAGCTTGCGGAAGCAGACACCACCTCTGGGAAGGCCCATCTCCTGCCAGGCCTTCACCACCTCCGGGCCTTCACCACCTCCGGGCCTTCACCACCTCCGGGCCTTCACCACCTCTGGGCCTTCACCACCTCCGGGGCTGGCAGTCCCGCAGGGGACCCGGCCCTGCTCCCCGTGGCTGCTGCTCGCTCACATGCCATTCCCGGCTGCCGTGGGTGCATCCCGTGAGCCATCGCGGCGCCTCCCCCCGCAGAACCTGCTGGCGCTTCACCGTGGCTCCTCTTGGGGAACTGCTCTCGCTCGTGTTTCCTCAGCTGCTGCCCACGCCTGTGCCGGGGGAGGGAAGGGCCCCGTCCCTGCGCGGTACTCGCGGTCCCGTATGTCGTCTCTGTGCTGTCATGTCCCGCCACCGCTGCCACCTCCACATGCCCTGCTCTGCCCTGGGGCTGGTGGCCCAGGCCGGTCCCAGCTGCCGATGCACAGTCCCAACACTGTAAATAGTCATAACCACGGGAATAAGCTTATTCCAGGGGGAAAAAAAGCTGGAAATAAAGGTTCTGACTCATATACCCGCATGTGTGAATGGCTCGTTGTGGGGTGGGTGCTGGAAATGGCCACGTGCCTTCTCCCGGCCCGGGTGTGCGGGGAGAAGGCAGCGGGCGCCGGGGCTGCGCTCAGCACCCCGAGGTCAGACGCTGCCCGCAGAGTGCAGCCGGGCTCCTGCACCGTGCCAGAAGGTGCAGAGAGCCCGAGCCAGAAATAACCCTGGCAAAGCGCGCATCACGCCGGCCGGCTGGTAACCGGCCCCAGTACCTTTACACTGGTAAAGGTTCAAGTTGGTCGGGTGGTGGGTTTATTTAAATTAAACTAATCCTTTTCCTAAGGCGCAGGATTTCAGTAGGGGGCGGGACAGCTTGTCTTGTCTTTTCAAGCTTTTCTCATGGCTTGCGATGACATCCCACACCATTTACATTTCCTACCGGGCTCCCCAGTAGAAGAGAGAGGCGGAGGCACTGGAGAGCATCCAGCGAAGGGCCACCAGGCAATAGCAGTCCGTCCCACGGGCGCTGTTTGGGCCCGTGCCCTCTCCTATGGCCCCGGCCACACAGTTCAGCCATTTAGTGGCCAAGGTGCCCCCGCTTCAGCCAACGGGCGGTGTTCTGCTTCGGGGACACCACCACTCTCTTTTTACTCTGTTCCCATTTTCGTTTCTCTCGCTGGAATTTTCACTCTCAGACAAGGGACGTTATAGCTTAATCGGAATGTTATTCGGCTTGCCTTAAGTAGGTTTGATTGAATTCCACAGCTGCCTCTGGACTTTGAAACGGGGTCAAGCCAGCAGGAGCTGAATCCAGGTACCTTTTGCAACCTTTTTTAATAAAAAAAATGCGCACTACAGTCCTTGCCATGGTGTCGCTAGTTCAAAAGGACGACAAGTGTACGGGTCAAGCACGGCATTTTAATGACCACAGAGATTCAGGCGAGGAAACGGAAAAATAAAGATCAAGTTACATTCAAGGAGGGTGTGTGTGCGTGCGTGTCATCGAGAAGCTGTTTCATTCCCGAGTGACTAACGCAAACAGTTACCAAACTTATTCCCAGAAACCGCTTTTGAACCAGAGGAAGTTTAAATCCTGAAAGATTTGTAAGGACCAAATCTAATTAGTGCCAACAGAGGCTATTGGAGGAAACGCCAGGCTCGAAGAAGCTGCAGGGTGGTGCGCAGGGACAAAAAGCTCTGCGTGTGCTGCCGCGTGCCAGGAGGCAGAGGTCTGGCAGGACAACGGTCCGAGATGGGGCCAACAGCTCCCAGCAATCCCAAATGCCTCCGAGCCGTTCTGGCTGCCCTGACATTTTGGGGACGGAGGGAACGTACCCGGCAGTGCGCAGCACTGACGTGACTCGGGTCCGGTATCGGCGGTGGTAAGTGCACTGCCCCCACGACGCAGTAACGATGCTGAGAACCGAACCTGCTGTCAACGCAGGCGTGGGAGGCGACGTCTCGAGGCACCGGGGGTTTATGTTCTGGGAACAGACACCAAATTTGTAGATTTAACGGTTCCTGCATGGATCTGACTGCCAACCGGGGAACGTCTGTGCTGATGCTCCTGTCTCTGCGTACGTGCGCTGCCATCATCCCTCCTGCCAAGCTCTGACCAGGAGAACCGGCAGCATCAACTGAAACCCTCGCAAAAGGCCATCCCCTATCCGGCACATCTGAAAGAGCCGGGGCGAGACCGCCCGGAGCAGCGGCTGTAAGAGAGTCAGAACACGAGAGGAGGGGTTGAAACAAAGAAGCGAGAAAAGAAAACCCAAGACATGTCAAAGAAAACCCCACAAGCCATCGATAGGAAAAGATTTTCCATTTAATACTAGACTCTCTCAGGATTGAGATGCAGGCTTTTTATGCAATTACATCCAATGTTAAAATTGGTAATACATAATTTACAAAGATTAACATCAAAACAATGATCTATTTAGATATGCTTTGTAAAAAGGAAATATATTAGCAGCATTTATTTTCAGCAATCACACAGCCTACACCCATGCAGACTAAGAGTTCATATCTATTTGCAATAATGTAGTGCTTCCTGGTCTTAAAACAGCGATCCTGGTGACACACTGGTCTTCTCATTATTATAAAATAACCGAAAAATAAAAAAAGTCATTAATTTCTACACCAGTAAGAAAAACAATTCTTTGCACTTACCTAACATTTGATTGTCTAAAAAACATTTTGTTTAGTCTTTCAACAAAAGAAAGATAAAATGACAGAGCTAGTGTCTCGCTTCTGTACGCACTTTATTTTTTTTAAAAACTTTTTAGTGTTTAACACCATTTGAGACAATGATTTCTGTTTTAAACTAAATGAGACAACTCAAGATTTTGGACATGCGATATTCCTACTACACGCACGAGTATTTTATACTCAGGGTTCCTTGTACTGTACAGTGCTTCTCTACAGTAAGAAAATATTCCAAACTATTTTCTTATTTCTTTTTTTTTAATAAAATATTTTTTCTCAAAGGGTTTTTTCCTTTCTTTTTTTTTTTTTTTCTTTTTAAATCAACACATAAAAGTTAATGGAATGAGTCATGTTCCACTAAGAGTAAAATAATTATAATAATAACAAGAATGTACATTAGGACAAGCTTGGTCCATTAAAAAGGAACATGTAACTACTGTATTGCTTTACATCCACGCAGCAGATATATACAACTTGGCACATTAAAAACTGTTTTTCTTATAAGAACATCTAAAACAGGACTGTATATGCATATGTACGTCTGAAAGACAAAAAAGCAAAGCCATTTTAAGGGGCAGCGTACACCGACCACCCCCTCCCTTTGCCACAGCTCCGTGGCTCCGCACGCCGGGAAGGTCGCGGGGGGCAGGTCCTGCCGCAGCCCCGCTTCGGGGTACGCGACGGCAATGGCAATTTCCTGCGGTGAGGAATCAGTGCCTCGGCTGTTGCTTTCGGGAATAATACTTTTCGTCAGGGCAGAGAGAGAGGGCGGTGCCAGATACACTGTCTCTTAATTTAAGAGACGGACATTTTAAGCTGTACAACCAGAACACAAGAATAGTGTTAGAAGTTGATATATTCTACAGTTCACAACAAATACTCGCTCTGAATACTGCTTGACGGTTCATGTAGTGAAGGTTTCCTTTTTTTTTTTTTCTTTTTCTTTTTCTTTTAACAGATTTTAATTTGCACAACACACTAGACACACAAGAACCACAGCTTATCAAAAAAACCAACAGCACTGGTGTTGTCAGGATTTGACTTGCTTTATAAAATTTCTCTGCAGAAAAAAGTGAAAAAAAAAAAAAAAATCACACCCCGCTCCCTCCCCCCCCCGACGACGCAGAACAAGTGCCTCAACCAGCCAACTCCTGCTTTGCTCCAAGGTGACTTCGGAAGTTTCTCCTTGTCACAGACCAAAGGTACACGTGTGCACCGGCCGTTCCGCGGTGAACCTTTCGCACGTTTGGGTACGTTTCTCTCTTCTTGGAACTTGTGCAAATCAGAGGCCACAACTTTAGGGCAGCCTTTCATTTTAAGCCACTGGGCCTTCGCCCTCCCATCTGGTTTTCGTTCACTGCCATGGGCCACGGTGGTGCCAACAGCATCTTGTACAATCACAGGTTAATTGGTGAACATGGGGAATATTCTCATCAGAGTAAGCCAGTCCTTATCCTTTTTACCTCCCCATTTTTTAATCTTTTTTTTTCTTTTTTTTTTTTTTTTTTTTCCTCTCTCCTCTGAGTGGGAATATCAAGCAAAAATAAATTAAATTTGACCATCCTGGACAATAACCACGAGGTTTTTCTCAGTACCTAACATCAATACAAGGCACGCCCAACAACACACACACCATAAGAGCACTGCAGAGCAGGGCAGGGCAACCTGCCAACCCAGACATCTAAGTGCTAACTGTTTGTATATTTGTCAGTTTGCTGCTGCTCTCTTTTCCTTGGCTGGTGCAGAGGAAGTTGGGCTCCTGCCCTCAGTCCTCAGCAGACCTTGTAGCAGACTCCAGACCGCAGCTTCCTCTCAGGGCATCACTTCCTGAAGCTGCTCTCCGGGATGGTGAGAGTGCGCCGTCTCAGTTTTCTTCCTGATCCTTCCTCCAGCAAGTAAGTGACATCAATAGCTGCAACAGACCACAGGCTTTTGGTAAAAGGCGGTGATACGACTAACAGTTTTCCTATTTCCCCCATCCACGGTTCTTTCAAGGATGTTTCCATCCATAGCCATACTCAAAACTCCACGGGACACCTTGCGCAATTTGAAGTTAGCCCAGCTCTGAGTCATGTTTGGACCAGATGACCTCCAAAGATCCCTCCAACCTAAATTATTCTATGAGTCACAAAATCAGAATGGTTTAGGTTGGAAGGAACCTTCAAGATCATCCAGTGCCACCCCCTGCCCTGGGCAGGGCCACCTCCCCCCAGCCCAGGTTGCTCCCAGCCCCGTCCAACCCGGCCTTGAACCCCTCCAGGGATGGGGCAGCCACAGCTTCTCGGGGCACCCTGCGCCAGGGGCTCACCGCCCCCACAGCCCACAATTTCTTCCCAATATCTCATCTCAAACTCCCCTCTCTCAGTGTCAAACTGTTCCCCCTCGTCCCACGGCTCCCCTCCCTGACCCAGAGTCCCCCCCCAGCTCTCCTGGAGCCCCTTTAGGCACTGGAAGGGGCTCTGAGGTCTCCGCGGAGCCTTCTCTTCTCCAGGCTGACCCCCCCACCTCTCCCAGCCTGTCCTCCCAGCAGAGGGGCTCCAGCCCTCCCAGCACCTCCGGGGCCCCCTCTGGCCCTGCTCTGCATTAACTCCCAGAACATGACAGAGACTGGACAGACCTCATCCTACGCTTTAAATCAAAAACAAAGACATACTTAACCCATGCAACCACTGCACCCGTATTCCACAGCTTAGACAATAAATACAAAAGTTACTTAAAACCTAAGGAAAAGCTCATTAAAGGTCAAAAGAGACTTTCCAAATTCTCTTCAGTCTTTCTTTGCATGTCTGTTAAGTTTTCAGTTGTAAACACAGAATGATGGGGGGAAATTTGCCTTCAGACAGTTTTTGTGCTTACTAAAAATATTATACAAAACACAGTGTCTGTCGGAAAAGATTTAATTCGGATTCAGTGGAAATTGATACCGTAGCAAAAGAAACCATTGCTGCAAAGAAAACTAATTATTAATACTGTCCACTAGCAATAAATTCAGACAAAACCACTTATTTTATCAACATGGTCTGCAGTGAAATGAAAACAAACCCGTAGAAGAAATGCTACCGTGTAATCATAGCATAAAATCTCACCATTTTTCCCTGGGATTTTCTCTAAGAGGTTTAGCAGGATTTGATTAAGTCTCTCTCTCTGAACGTGCCGCCTTTCCTCTGGAGTGCACAGCTGCCTTGTGTCGGAATTGCTTTCTTCCACCTTTTTATCCGTTTCACAGGTCTCACCAGAGACCGCCTCTTTTTCCGGCTCCTCTAGGCTAGGCATCTCACTTGAAGTTTGATCTTGGTTTCCTAATACATCCTCAATAAGCGGAAGAGAATCTTCTTCTTGGTTTAAGTCTTTAATCTGTGGTTTTGAGCGATCTGTTTTCCAGGACGATCTAGCAGGAAAAAAAGGGTTTAAATACCACAGTTTTTCAGAGACTCACCTGAAAGGCCAATTACTAGTGAGTCAAGGGCCTCCCAGTAGGTAGGGGGCTTTCTGGAATCTCGGTCATTTGATTTAATACGTGCCTTCAAGCCCATCAGTCACTACCTTCGGGGGCTGCGTTCCCATAACCTTGTGTTATTTTGCATACCATCAAATGCAGTCTTTCAAAAACAAACTGCTTTTTAAATTTCAATTTGTAAAGGTTTTTATCTTGCAAAACAGTTGAGCTCAGCACTTACTGATGTTTTTTTGGCAATAGTCATGGCTCTCGATGGGGTATTTTTACAGTCTGTAACAGAACAGAGCGAAGGAATCAGCCCTGGCTCTTAGGGCAACGCAAACGTGGGCAGTGTGTTTGGGGATCCGATGTCCCTCGGTGCAGGAAGGCTGATGCTCTTGTCCCGGGCTCTGCCGTCTCCCACATTCAGCTGCTTTTGCTGACTTTCGAAACAGGTTCTGTACTCTTATTAAGGAACTCTAAGGCTGCTTCTATACTCTATCTCTCCTCACTGGTTCCCTTTTATCTCATTGAAAGTTTAGAGGGTTGCTTTTAATAATTTACATTTATTTACATAGCACCCGGGGAAATGGGTAGGAAAACGAGTGGACGCTTGACAAACAAATGGGATTATCTCATCTCTTCTCAATGGGCAATCCGGTAGGTAAGACTCACCTGCCTCCATTTCTCTTGTAGTTGTCTGGTACATAATGAGGCTGTAACGACAATAAAGGTTATAGTTAATACCAAATAAAACTCACAGCGGAAGAAAGTGCTGGTCTATCAAATATTCTGGAAGTACCAATACCGGACTCGCCTACTCGACACTGGAAATGCCAGTGCATGGCATCTCGCACATCAGATGAATTCAAAGGAGAAGGCATAACCATATAATAAGGATAAATTAGAGCCAGACTTATCGGATTCTTCATATCTTCTGAATAAATTTCAACCCATAGACCATCATGATAAAAATCATCTTTGCTTTCCGCACAGCAGAAGTTTGGAACCAACTCGAAACTCACTACAAAACCCTCTCTGCTTCCAGGAAGAGAAGTGCTTACTTGCAAAAGATTTGTCAGATCCAATACCTCTGTGCTCAGAGACAAAGCAGTGCTGTGTAGGAGGACACACACAACGAAGAGTTGCTACCTCCATGGAAGAGGGGAAAATGAGACAGTGAAATGAACGGATATTCAGATGGAGGATGTTAAGGGAAGCTGTACTTCATGACTTTGCTGCCTATCCGTCTGGTGTTGTTTTGATAAGATATCCATTTTCAGTGAGAATTATACATAAAGTAAGCGGTACGTCATTTGATAGAACAGGGAAATGGAAATAGGAAAATACTGTTTTTCTATATTGGGAATCACTATACAAAGGTACTGCTGAAATCCATGTTTTAAGCAAGTTTATCAAGACATGGAGTAATTACACCGAAGGAAATAAAGCCAGACAGAGACAGGCTAACAAACTCACATTGGACTTTATGTTGTGCAATTCTCTAAGACATATAAAATTCTTTTACAGTTGCAGAATTGCAGCTGAAGAGTGAGTTTTAAGACTTCCTTCATTCAGGAATGGCTTAAATGAAATTAGCATCTAGTTTTCAGTCAGAAACCACAATCTCTAAACTTATACATCACCACTCATTCAAAGTCTGTTTCTCTTTCAACTGCATATTCTCTGTCTACAGTCACTTTTTCTTTCCAAGCTTTTTTTCCAGCTGACTTTTCATCCAGACTATGTATGCTTTTGTGTCAGCATCCTTCATTCATAATCAGAGAGCCAAGGGCTTTCCAAAAATATGTGCAGTCTTCTAGTAAAAAGTAAGGCAGCTAAGAGAAGAAACACTTACTGAAAAGTCTCTCTTGGGCGTGAGTTTCTTGGGGAAGTGGTCAAAGGCATAGGGCTTGGTGCAGACAGGGTAACGATTCCGGTGGATCTTGTAGAAGAGATGAGCTGATTTATCAAGGCGGTAATCACAAATATATACATCCTGCTCCTTCACGCCTTTTGGCCTCCCTGCAGTTTCACAACAAATCCCGTAGGAAAAAACGTTAATCAGATTGAAGAGGATTCATGGTATGCCACAACAAGAACAAGCCATACACGGTGTCAGAGAAGTAGGCGGCTGTCGGAGCTGTTCCGTGGGATGGCAGGCATTCCTGTTTGTCCTCCTTCATTCAGAATCATCATAGTGGACACACTGCTAGTCCAGTTTAAGAGGAAAACCTGTCTACTCTAATCAAATAGTACCCAAACTTTTACAAAAAACATTATCAACTACCATCACTTTCTTTTCCTTGCCCACCACAATCCCACTCTGCTGCTGCCTCGTCAGTACTGGCCCTCTTCAAACACAAATCACTGTCCCGGTGCTAAAGCAATAGCGCTTCCTCAGCTCTGATACCCTGTAAACACTGGCTACGGCTTTTTTGCAGCAGTTACTATTTTAGCGTACTTTCCAAATTATTAGAAAGGTGTATTATATTTAATTTTTCATCCTGTTGAGTTTCCTTACCTTTGCAGTAGGTGTATAGGTCAAGAACACAGCACGTTCCCACCACAGCCTCTAAGGGGATTATTTCATACAACGGCACCCGGAAGAGCTCATTGTGATAAAACTTTCGAGAAGGGGAATGATGTGTTTCATGTGGACGGAAATAATGATGACCAAATGCAAATCGCTCCTCTCTGTTTGAAGGTGTAAAGGTAAGAGAAAAAGAAACAGAAGAAGAAAAAAAAAAAGAGTATTTCTATAAGCCCGTGATACAACTTTACTTAATGCCCTCCACTCAATTTTGAATTATCTATCTTGCAGTTTTGCAACGACTGTGATCAAGAGCGAAGTCACATGAATATTACACATTCAACTTTATCTCCTTCGGTAAGTGGAAATACTCCTAGTGTGACTTTTATGAACACAGTAGACACACTGCTGCTATCTTTGGGGCAGATGCATTTAATCACGTTACAGTGGCTTAGCAAGGCAGTGACCGTTAGCTGAGCCAATTCAGCTGTCGGTGTGTATGCTCAGCCTGTTCCAACAGCGAGGACAGTGCATCAACTTGTATCTCTTACCCCTTGCTTAAACCTCCAACCTTATACGTCTTTACTTCATGGTTGCGGAACACAAGCAGAGACGAGTGGGAAATCATCATGCCTTTATAACCGAACCATGTTCAGTCCTGCATTTTTAAGCTATGACAAAGACTTTCACAAAATTACTGTGTTTTGACAGGTAGCTATACGGAACGTCTCAAATTCAACAGATGCCTTGAACATACTTCTCATTTTTCCAGAGTTTTTCAATGCGGAAAATATCGAGTTTCTCCCTGTTGATGTGGGACAGCAGCCGATAGGACTGCCTGACAGGGTGTCCATCTGGAGTTCTACGGCTGTCTCTCATCAGGTAAACGCAATCACCTGGCAACAGGCACAAAAATACACACCTGTAAAGAACTTTTAATGAGTCCAGCACACCATAAATAGAGGAGTAAACGGTTTCATTAAAACTAACACGACAGAGCTACCTAATGTTGAATTGCAAAGACTGATGCAGAACCAACGCAGAACCCGCTAGAGGAGGAACGGTTACCTCGACCATTTTCACAAAAGCTTTATAGCAAGAAGTAAACATAACTTGAATTGTACACCCAGACCGAAAACATTAACATGTAATGAATCAAAATAAATTATGATAGATCACAGGACATGGGAAAAAATAGTTTTGATTAGGAAAATGCGTAGAAATAAGTGATAGCCGCAATGTTTAAAGACAAAATCTTAAAGATTTGAGAAGATACTTAGAAAGAAGATTATTATTGAGAAAATAAATCATTGACGGAGAAGCCCCAAGCTGCAGCAGAACTCAAATAAGATGCATGGCTCAGGAAAAGGTAAACAGAACTCAAAACGGGCTGAACAAAATGACACTCCTGGCAACTAAAAAAAGTCTTTCCCAAGTGGGAAAAAAAGGACCCTAAACAGGTCCCTAAATGTCTGTTTATTCATTTCTTCCCATGAGTAAATTAACTCTTTAATTTCTCTGCTCTGATCTGTGGAACGGCATTAAAAGTACTTCCTCTCCACCCCCCCCAGACTCGACTGCCGTTCTGACTTGTACACGGCACCCTTCTTTGTGACAACGACTATCATCCGACAGGGGGAAAATACAGTGCTCCATTCAAAAAGCCCTTCTCCTTTAGGGAAAAAGCTTTAATCAATAATGTTCACAAAGAACTCGAAGAGTCTCAGAAGGAAAACATTTGGGAAACTCAACGTATTACTGAAACTATCACTGAATTTAGTATATAGTATTTAAAAATCAATTCCATCTTTTCTGTTATTTATCTTACAATGAACAAAAACCTGCAAAGTCCCAAAACATAAAAACTTAAGAAAAACTACCCTGGGTAAGAACAAAGGTCATGTAGTGTAGCATTCTGGCTAGGAAAGTGGGCAGTAGCAGACGTTTAGGAGGAAAAAGCATAGGAATAAGGCGAGCATAGGAAAAGCCTTCCCGTGGTAGCCCCTTCAGGCTTCCTTTAATCTGCGTTTCATGGCCTTTTCGAGCTAAAGGCTACAGCTGCACATAAATAGGCAGGGATTAATCCTTCCTCCAAGAATCTGCCTCATCTATTTGGAACCATTTATACTCTTGACCTCTCAAACCTCCTGTTGCAATGCTTTCCATAGTTTAGTTATGTTTTTGCCAAAAAATACTTCCTATTGTTTAAATTTGTTGCCTGCTAATTTCAGTGTTCCCTAATTTCTGCATTGTTGCACTTTCCTATGCCACTCGTGATTTCACAGACCTTTATCATATCACCCTCCAAATGATCTGCGTAGACTTTGTTCACACCAAAGATGTTTCATATCTGATTATCCTTGCCATCGTGCTTGTTTTTACAAGTAGTGAGATACTCTTTTTGAGATGGGATGACAAGAACAGCATGCAAGAGACACACACACTGTAAGATTATAGAATGGTACAATTACTTTTTCTATTTTGTTCCCAATAATTTCTAATACTCAGTTTGCCTTTTTGACTCATGATGAACATTCCTCTTACGTTTCCATTAAACTGCAAGGACTCCTGGATTTTTTTCCCCATAGTACCTGCCTATTTTTGTGTATGTGTAGTTACGTCTAATTTCCTTCCATGTACATTACTGTTATTTAATTAGCAGGTTCGGTCTATTACCTCCACAGCTCAGTTAAACGATGCCAGGGAACCACCAAGTACAGTGTGGCCCCAGGTTCGTGAACACCTCAGTTTTCACAGTATCACAGAATTTTCAGAGTTGGAAGGGACCTCTAGAGGTCATCCAGTCCCACTGCCCTGCTAACGCAGGATTGCCTAGAGCACATCCCTCAGGACTGCATCCAGGCAGGTCTTGAAGATCTCCAGAGAAGGCGACTCCCCCCCCTCCCTGGGCAGCCTGTGCCAGTGCTCTGTCACCCTCACCGTAAAGAAGTTTTTCTGTGTATTTGAATGGAACTTCCTGTGTTCTAACTTGTGCCCATTGCCCCTCGTCCTGTCACTGGGAACCATTGAAAAGAGCCTGGCTCCATCCTCCTTCAACCCACCCTTTAGATACTTGTACGCCATAATAAGGTCTCCCCTCAGCCTTCTCCAGGCTAAAGAGTCCCAGCTCTCGCAGCCTTTCCTCTTAAGGGAGATGCTCCAAGCCCTTAATCATCTTAGTTGCCCTTCGCTGGACTCGCTCCAGCAGTTCCCTGGCTCTCTTGAACTGGGGAGCCCAAAACTGGACACAGTATTCCAGTTGTGGCCTCACCAGTGCAGAGTAGAGGGGGAGAATGACCTCCCTCGACCTACTGGCCACACTCTTCCCTGTGCAGCCCAGGATTCCATCGGCCTTCTTGGCCACCAGGGCACATTGCTGGGCCATGGATAATTTACTGTCTACCACGACCCCCAGATCCTTCTCCTCCGAGCTACTTCCCAGCAGGTCCACCCCTAACCTCTACTGGTGCTTTGCATTCTTCCTCCCCAGGTGCAGGACCTTGCACTTGCTGTTGTTGAACCTCATTAGGTTCTTCTCTGCCCAGCTCTCCAGCCTGTCCAGGTCACACTGGATAGGCTGGATTTTGTTCTCCCTTAGCTTATAACCAATTTAGGATTAAAGTGAGGGACTATGTTTTCATAAATACATTCTCATTTATTGATCTTGTGTAAGTTTAAAAGATGTTGCTAAGGACTTCTCACATGCAAAAATCGCTTTAAGGTGCTATGTTTTCACCTGTCATTGTAATGGTGGAGTACAACACACTGCACTATTAAAAAAAATCATCTGATTTAAACCACTGACACCTGCCTACAACCACAAAGCCAGCTTTTAAACCTTCTGGTACACCAGGATCCCTATAAAACAAATAGAAGCTGTGGTTGTGGGGAGGAGAGACAGAGGCTTGCACATCACCTAGCGGAGTGCAAGCTCTTCGAGGATTCAGCGGTCTATTTGTTGGTGATTAGCCTGTACTCACCCATCGTCTTAGCTCTTCTTACTGTCTGAACTAATGCTGGGACAGTAACAACTTCATTTTAGTAAGTTAAGGATTACTTTTAAGGAACCCACCTCCCTTATTTCTTTAAAAGACTTGTAGAGAAAAAAAAGTAAGGTACATGCTGAGAGCAGGCACTGGCCCCAAGAAGAAGGTAAATAACAGCACCTATTTTTGGCTGTTATTTTAAATCAGCTGCTTTCAACTCTTCTTCCCTACCTCTTCAGCAAGAATAAAACAACTCTAGTACTTATTGTACCTGACTAAAAAAGGAGTATTCAGAAAGAAATTTACATGGATACTCTCTTGCCCTAAGGATCAGGAAGCTTCATTTCAATTCAAGTTTATCCATATGTTATGAACTACTGAAATATCTACCCCTCTGTCTCAAAAGGGAGTTTATAGTTCTGTGTTTTCAAGGAAGAAATGCGGCTGTATTGCTGGTGCATCAGAGACGAGGACATGTGACAGATGCTGGCTGTGTAGGTTTTCCAAGATCCATTTTGACTTCTGTTTATCAACTCGCATCTGAGGTTGAACTCCTTGTTCCCTCTGCATGGTGCGATGGACCAGCTGATCACATCTATTTGCAGAGCCTCCTGTTTTTTTGTCAGGTCATTTTTGCAGAGGAAGCACATCTGTAGTATATAACTCAACAACCTCAAGTAGAATTATCAAGAAATTAAAACCTAAGTCCTCTAACTGGAGACTGAAGGACCTTCACTTATTTAGAGGGATATGATCACAGTAGAGTGCGTGCACTCACACAGTTGGAAGCTTTTCAGCCTTGTTCCTCAAAACCAGGAGTTCTCTGGAAGACAAACTAATTCAATGTACAGACACAACTCCCCAGCAGCGAGGGTGCATCGACTTACAAAGGAAGGCAATGGTCTAAAGCACTTTTGGTCTTTACTGCAAGATCAGCCTCTAATACACAACACATTGGAAAGATGTAATAGGTCTACGCATATAGTGACTGTAGGGCTGAAGGTCACTACGGTCTCTTTTGCTTTGAATTCTGTAAATGACATGGCCTTTTAGAAACCAGAGGGAGTAAAAAACTTTTTATTCTACTGTCTCCAAGATGCCTTCTATGCCTGTGCACCTGCATCCCAATTTCTACAGGCAGGTGTCGTGCCTCAGAACTTTTTGGTGGAGAACTTAAGACCAGCAATGAATCCACAGATTTCCCCTTTTTCTACTGTACAGTGTATTCCTATCCAGCACCTTCTGGCTATACTCCTTGCTTAAGCTATTCCCTGTAACTGCAGGGGCCTGTTAGCAGCAGTTTGGTCTCCTTTGTCCTCTGCCGATGGTACATGGAGTTTATGCCCGTAAGGACTATCATTTCTCTACTTAAAGTCACCAAGGTCAAACTCAGGTATGTGAATGAAATACTACGTGTCCTGGCAAAAATTACCTTAATGCTATGAATGACTGGAAGATGCCACAAAACCAGCTAAAACATAACGCATTTCAACAGAAAACGTAAAAGCAAGTACCAACACAACCCTAGAAAGTGAGCTACTCTCCAGCAAGGAATCCAGCACAAAAAAAATGAGAAAACCAAATGGCTGAACTCTAGACAGGATAGACAATGCAGAGCAACAAAGAAAAATGAAGACTGAGTGCAAATTCTAGAATACTGCAGAGGGGATAAAGAATATAGTGTTCTTCGGCATTTTTTTTTTTTCCTAATTCTCCACTTTCCTGAAGACTCTCCCATTCCTCTCTAGCAAATGTACCAACTAGTTTTACTCATTCAAGAGCACTTCTTTTAATAATTATACAGGCTTCTTTCTAACCTTGTACGTATCTGTAGGATGAAATAAAAAAAATAAAATCAGTGTACTGAATTATGTGGCTGTGTAGCTGCCTCTGAAAGACTCAGGGCTTTGAAGCAATGTCCAGAAAGAATACACTTTAGGGAACAAGCAAGCAATAAATTTGATGTTTTGATGACCATTCTACACTAAAATACTGAAGGCTCAATAGCCGCCTTTGCCTTTACTTCTAAATGTTAACTATCAGGAGTTGGCTCAGCACCTTCCTTCTCTGGCCAGGAGGAGAACGCTATCTGTGCTAAAGGTAATTACTGTTTCTTCATCAACCAGCCTGTGAGAACTCTTACTATGTGTCACTCCCATAATAGCAAAGAGTGCAGCTTTCTGCTTGTAAAAAGATAAAAGCATTTCAAACAGGGTGATGCCAGAAATCTCTGCACGCTCTTATCTGATGGAAACCACAGCAGCCACCAGAGTTAGCACATACCTTGGCGCAGCAGCAGATCATCCCGTAATAAGCATATATAATAAACACAGCCAGGCTGGGCATAATGGGGACGAGGAATCATGGGAACCTCCTGGATGAAAAAAGAAAAAAGGAAGGAATTTCTGAGATGCCCACTATAATCAGTGCAAAACCGGGGCTGAAATCCTTTCGGAAATACGCAGAGGTGGATAGAGAAGAAGAATTGACACTTAATGTGATTAAATCTAAACCAGGGAAGCTACACTATAAAGTGAGAATCTCACGCTGGTCTCACTGATCTCAATAAATATAAATGCAACAGCTGCTTTAGTTTATAACGGTAGTAATGAAGAGGAGACTTTTTTTTTTACCCTATTCACAGATCGAGGTTCACACTGCTCACACAAGTAGTGTTCAACATCAGAATTCACACCCATACAGTCGCAGTGCTGCCAGACCTAGAAAAACAAATATACCCCAGTTAGAAACTCCTGCCATAGATTTTATTTACAGATTGCATTTTCTCAAAAAATATTAAGGAAAGCAAGGAAACAAGCTCCCCAAAGGAAATTAAAGATTTTCTTTGAACTATTTCACACTATGTCAGAAGACAGACAAGATCCCCATGCAACTGTCTGTGTAAGAGCCCACAATTGTTCAAATTAATTGGCCTAAAGACAGGAGCTGCTGGCAGGTGCAGAGAAGTGCTAGCTCCTCTACAAAGAAATGCAAGTTGCATTTCCTCTGTGAAAATCTCTCAACGCTTCCAGAGAGGAAATGAAGGTCTGAAGAAGTAAATAACGCCACAAGCTACATGGAAACTGTGTAAGTCCCACCCGTTACGGAGAACAGAAAGAGAGCAGCAGGCTCCACTTTGCGTTCCCCTGCCTCACCATGCACTTTTCACACTGGATCATGAGTCCTTCGTCTTTGTAAAGGCCACAAATGCAACGGATCACATCCTCGTCCTTCTCGTGCCCATTTTCTTTTTCACAGACCGATGTCTCGCTGCTATCAGCTTCACTTGCTGTTTCTCCCACAATTTCATCAATTTGGGCAGACGCCTCATGGCGAGCATTATAATACGCCTTCCGTAGCCGGCACACATCACGCCCAGTTGGAGATTTTCTGCCATAATATTTCTGAACGAAAACAAAACAAAGAAACAAAGATTTCTTTTCTCCAGGTTCCACGCTTTTGGCGCGTTCCCCCGTCTGCACGCACCCTTAAAGCTGTCTTCACCAAAGCTGCATCCACAAATGTGGTATACACCTGGCCATCGGCTTCCTTCTTACGAACAGCAGGTCCATGTATCTTACATGTGACACTGAAGAACAAGGTACC
Source organism: Vanellus vanellus (assembly GCF_965231255.1). Lineage (NCBI taxonomy): Eukaryota > Metazoa > Chordata > Aves > Charadriiformes > Charadriidae > Vanellus > Vanellus vanellus. The sequence continues at coordinate 3,497,352 of NC_138932.1, forward strand.
TCTTACAAAAAATACTGACATTTCTTCAGGTTAGCTATTCATGCATGTTCTTGACCTTCTATTTGTCTGACAAGGCAACCGAAGGGCACTAAGAGTAGGCTGAAGCACATGAATTGCCATCAATGTCTGTTCAGGAGAAACGGATCATCACAAGTTCCCTTTCTCCAGAAGATTTTTCTTCTTTGCTTACTGTAAGTCTGCAAGAGCGCTAAATGAGGGTATATCCCCACTGTCTGTGCAATAGCTTTAAGGCCAGAGAGAGCCTCACCTCTGCATTCCGGAAGACCTTCAGCATGTCCCCATCAAAAGCTTCCACAGTTTTATAATAGCCAGTCAAGATCTGTTTCTCAATTGTGGCAAGGTCCAACGGGTCAGAGATCTTCTCATAATAGTCTGCATTTCTACAATGGGAATGCAGGCACAATGTCATTTTCACTAGCAATTCAAAGCTGTGCAAATCCATTATAGGAAACTACGGGTTGCTCTGAGAAGCAAGGACTTACTTTTTCTTTGGGGGTAGGTTCAGGAGGGGAGCTGCGAGAGCCTGCCTGGAGGAATCTGCAACAGGAACACACAGTTTACCAACATCTACTTGAGCAAAACTAACAAGTAACTAACGACATTCAATCTAGCTTCAAAAAAGGCTCTTCTACTACCTAAGGCACAGGGAATCGAAAAGCTTTTTGCGTTTCTAGAAGTTGGTTGCTGTAATTAGACTACACGTATCAAAATGGAGGATGGCTTCCTTGCAACTCTGTCAACTGTACCATTTTGATGAACTACTGAAAAACCAATTTAAAAGGACAGCAACACCTGCAGATTCTGGTGGCAGAGGAAGGGGTTGAGGATAAAGCAAAATGATTACTGGCAGCAGGAGAAAGAGGAAAAAAAAAAAAGGAAGGTTATTTAACGTCCTGAAATAAACTCTTTTTTTCCCCCTAGTATTTTCTATTCAGAGAGTCCATTGTTACAGAGGCTGAAAAAGTCTCCATGGAGATTTTTTTTAGGAGTGTCACCTTCACCTTTGTAGGATATGATGCTGTCACATATTTCCTTGAAGATTTGCGCTAGGCGGGCAGCACGAGCCACTTCAATATTCTCTTCAGCTGCAGCCAAGCGTCGTGTTCTCACAGAGCGGGAGGTCTGAAGGGCTGAAAACTGGGTCATGAAGACATCTGAAAGAGGGCAAAAATTACCTCTAAGCAAAAAATGAGTTAAAGATCAAATCACAGCATCTTTTCCGATCCAACAACTCCACCACCAATTATTAAAATTAACATGTTTTCTAAGCTACTGTAACAGTAAAAGGCTTCAGTTTCATATTCCCAAGTCGGCTCTCACCGCTTATAGCTCATCTAAACGGTTAAGCTGGTTATCAAAGTAGCTTATGTTGCCAGAGGAAATAAAGCATGTCATTGAATTCACCCAAAACACTCACTTCCCAACTTCTCATGTACCTGAGAGCGGGGACCAAATCCTGCATGGCTGGGAAGATTATGGTCCTACAAACAGACTGCTATTTTTGGAGCAGGATTAGTAAATTTTTTTTTTGATAGTCATATTTTGTCCCAATCCCACAATTGACTGCGTGCCAAAAAGCCTTGTTCTCTAAAGGCCTAAAATCTATCGAATTATGAGGATAAATGGCAATTTTCAAAGTCAGCGCAACTGTTTCTGGTCTAGGGATCGAGAAAGCAGAAAACAGCCCTTCTCTGTAAGGGTCCAATCATAGAAAATGTTAAATATCCTCCTCCTCCTCTGATAAGCCACCCTTGATGAAACACGAGACATGACAACTTCTACCAGGACTTGAGAGACATCAGAGCTGCTGGAGGAACAGAAACGAACCCAGAGAGCGGACAAATAGTTTATATAGTGCAAAGTTCTCATCTTAAGAAAATAGCATTAAGTGTTTCAGAGGAAATTGCAGAATCCCATAATGCAAAAAATACACCGAAAGAGTGAAAGAGCTTCTGTCTTACTCTGCTATGTAAAGGTAAGGGCATGCATACACAAACACATATATAGGTATGTTTTTATCTGTATAGCATTCCCCGTATGCTATGTCTGCTACGGAAGGCATATGGATCTTGTCGTAACTCGACATTTGATTTATAGACAGAGCTGGCTTAAACGCTTCGCGGGCATGCGATATAGGCTCTCCAAGGAGCAACCTGCGGAACCTGTGTTGGCCTCACCAGATTTAATGTTGCCGTCATCCCGACAGATTCCATTCCAGCGGTTGTACAGCGACGTGGTATGGATATTATCACTGACCTGCTTCACTTCCTCTTGTTTTTGTCGGATCTTTTCCCAGTTTCGTACCAAAAATACATGGTGTTTTAGCACAAAATTCCTACAGAAATTAAAAAAGCGTTCAAGAATCACCTTGTTACTCTAAAATCAATTCCTTAATGTGGGGAAAAAGACAGATACCCAGAGGTACACTTCTGTACCTTCTCTCCTCAGTGAAGAGGAATTCCACCCTAGCTGGTTAAAGCAGAACTAAGAACTGCTCGCTCAGATGTTTCCTGATGCCCTATCTTACAGACAAAAATAATTTCAACATTTGCACAACGATCCACTTCTGAGGAAAATCCCACTGAGATCTTTCCTTACCTTTCTCTGTTAGACATGGGCTTCATCTGAAGCTGTGGTGTCAGCCTTGTTGGCGCGTTCACACTTTCACTGGGCTCCTCTGGGATGTGGCCCCTCTGGAAAACAGATCATTCTGATAGACAGGAAAAACTCTGCCAAGAACTGAGCAAAGCGGTAAAAGTAGTTCCCCAGACAGAACCTGTAGTATTTCTCTATAACATTTCTCTGAAGTTTAAAATATACAAACACACAGTTTTTCGGTCCAACGTCACGAACTGATTTCCTATTAACCTTTATCCATGAAAAAAGCTGTCTTTACTACTTACTCTCTTCTTTAGTTTGTGCTTTGACTTCCTTTTCTCTTTTGATCGTCCAGGCCTTCTGTGGGTGCTCACAGGCTGATTGCTTTTGCTTGAGAGTCCATTCATTCGCTGACTTTTACCCCCAATTATTCCTCTGCATTTGTCAAAACCACACTTGCAGAGTTGCTTTGGAAAAAAAAAAAAAAAAGATAAATTATTTTAAATAAAACCCAAACCATTTAAATTATGTCTCGAGAATCCGTTACGTCAAATATAACACAATAGGTTTTGTTAATCGACATTCAACTTTACAGAACTGTTTGTCCTTGGTGATTTTTTTCAAGGTCTTGCACTGTGATCCTTACCTGTTTTTCAACGTTAAATGAATGAAAATTGTAGTCGTAAGTCAATTCGGTACCAGCAGGCATGTCTTTAAGCGCATACAATCCAATCCGGTAAACACCATTAACAGACCTGCAGGGTAAAGACAATAAAATATTCCCAATAATGAAAAAGCAAATTGTCTTTCTCCACATGGTGGAAGCGTTAGACAGGAAACACTTCTGCTGTGCCCTGGATTATGCTTGTTCTTCATTTGTACCGTTCTCTTGTTTATCTCTTACAATAAACTTCGAAAGCCAGTTAAGTGAATACTGTATTTACAAAGAGTAGGAAGTTGTGCTTCAAATAGAGACGCCACAAACTATACTCACCAGCATGGCAGATCCACTTACCGACCGCCAAGGTTCAGGCCCTCACCCTAAATCAAAAGCTTACACCGAACATCATACCTCAGTTCACGAAATGCACTAAAATTAACTGCCTCTCCAATTCTTTTACTTTTTTTTTTTTTTTTATGCTGGACTTTAAAATTTAAAACACGATTACTGCTGCTTAAATCCACCAGAATTATCAGAGAACCCCAAGCTGCTCTGCCGTACTGCTGCCACAGCTGATTCTTATTACGACCGTCTGCTATTTCACTGTGAGTTTTTCACTACAAATTTCTCACCAGTACTTCCTACTACTCTGGCACCGGATTTCTTCTGATAACATAGTACTGATACGACACAGGGTGTTGCTGAAATCAGACTACTTCCCTGTTTGCCTGCTTTAAAAAAAAAAACTAATTGCTAGAAGGAAAGAATATATCCACACACATTATTTTATGGCATTACCTAAGCTTCACAATTTCGAGGAGGTTCACAGTATGACAAACAACAATGTTGGATTTGCTTTGGCAGAAAACTTAGATCCTGTCTCCAAGATGTCCAACAACTAAAAACATTACGTTACTTCTCTTGTGCAATGCAAGCATGGTAGTTAAGTATTATTTACACTGTTCAGCTTGATTCCCCTCCTTATTTTTAGACCAGATTCTCTTAGATGATCTGGTTATCTATGTCTTAGTCACCGGTATACCCATCTTCCAGTAAACAGAATATATTTTTCTTACCATTTCTGCATCTCACAGTTAGGATTACAGCTGTGGTTGATAAAGCGAGCCTCATTGCCCATACGATAACTATCTATCACCATTCCACTGTCTAAATTCAGGCAGTAATGATCACTGTGATTATGGTACTGTTCAATCATCCGGTTCCTAGGAAGCAACACAGGAAAGTTATCTGTGAGTCTGCTTGTTGCTGCGAAGCAAACAGGGAGTGACATAGTAATAGCGCATTCAAGAATTCTGAGAGAGGGTTTTGAAGAAAAAGCAATTATAATCTTTTATATTTTATAGAACCGTACACCTAGAGATGGAGGAAAACCATTATTATACCTATTTTTATAAGTCAAGGCCATTGACAGAGCTTGGATTAGAATTTAGAAATTTGCTCTTCTGGAATGCTCCCTTTTGGGTTCTGCAGATTATTTGTATACATTTCATGTTGGTAACCTGTGTATGGAAGAGAAAATGCAAGTATACATTCTTTGGTGTGTATATGTATGCACGTGTACAACAATCAGCTTCTTCCTTTCATTATCTGGGACTGGGCGCAATTTCTGGAATTACATCCGTGGATTACAGCTACCTCTTTTTAGCAAGAGAGCCACAGCAGCAAGAGTCAGTTGTGTTAGCAGTTATCTCTGTATGAGAAGACTGCATTTGTCTTCTGATGGAGCTCTACAGGTAGCAAGTACGTCCATCCAACTGCAATGATCCTATGAGGCTAGGTAGTTAACAAGAATACAATTTCTTTCTTTCAATGGTTATTAACGCTCCCACTGGTTCTTTCTTCTTCATACCCATCTGCAAAAGCCCTTCCTGCCCCATTCTGCCCCTCAATTCTACCTTGCACAGTTCAAATCCTGCACAGTGTTCATAATTACATCAAATTCATATTTACTTGTGGCATTTGGCATTTAAAGAGCAGATGACGCATTCCAAACACTAATCATTCCTCTCTCTTTGACCGAGAAAAACTTGGTTGATCAAAAAAGCTGAATTCTAAGCCCTCTTTCTGGTGGTGTGACCAGAAAAGCATTCTTTTTTTCCCCTTACTCTCCCCTTCGTTTCTGTCTAAGCATTTCCCAGCAATGATAATAGATGCTAAAGTTATTTATTGAGCCTTCCATGCTAAAGCAGCAAATAAATATTTCTACCTGAATTCCTGCTCACTAACAACTTCTCCCAGATATTCAATGATAAACTGTCCTGCTTTCAGGGGTTCTTTGGTACGAATACCCCATCCTTTCTCCTCAGCCCGGAACCTTTCCAGGCACTGCACCCATTCATGCCTCTGTATCCGCTGATTACAACACTGTTCACCACAAGGGCAGGTGTTTGGTGAACACTCAGCAAAGATCATCCTGAAATAAAAAAAACAAAGAAGTTGCAAGAAGGTGAACAGCATACCTTTAGATCTGTCATACAAGAAAAAAAAAAAAAAGGAAAAAAAGAAAATCCTCTGCTAAACAAAAGTTATTAAAGCACTAAAATGCTTCTTGCTTTCAAGGTATAATTCACACCATGATTCACAGCCTGGCTCTCACTGAGATTTAAAGAGCAAAATGGAGCTTTTAATGGGATCTTCCTCTGAAGAAAGAGGTAGGGTAGCGTACGCGCAGCAGCAAGTTCCCCTCTCCGCTCTGTAACTATACTTTTATTACTGGGATTGCATCCAGCACAACTCTTCTTAAGGTATTATTAGTTGATGTGAAATAATACATTTATTGAACTTATCATAGTCAGTCAACCTATTTCTAACCTGTTAAGGCAGTCCTCCACACAGCCCTTTCCGTTGTCATCGTCCGGTTTCTTACAATTGCAGGTGGTGGCCTCATAGCCAGAAAGAGGTTTGACATCCACATAGACATCTGGAGAAAAAAAAAAAAACAAAAAAAAACCAAAACCAAACCCAAACAGGGAAAAGAATTCTTTCCAGGTGAAAAAACGGAACTATTTATCTACATTATTTTCATTCCAATTGCATAAAGCAAAAAAAAAAAAAAAAAAGGTGGAAGTGTCTTTGGTAGGATGAAGAGCACGACAGAAAGGAGGAGTGTCATGTGAAAATTCCACAGTTAACACATTTTAGTAATAAGATTTTACTTACTAGAACGGATTTTTTTATAAAGTGGAACATCTGGCTTTTTATACAACTAAAAGGAAGAAAAAGAAAAATTTAATACATTGCATAAGTGCATCTGTTATTCAAAAGAATCAGGGAAATTATGTTCTGTACATACATAACAGTATTGTAATAAATACTAGAAAATACGTCTGCATTCCCTTCTTTATGCTCCGACTACATTACCAAACCGTTCAAAAAAAGGGCCCGAATAAGTAGAACTTTGGCTTAGTAAGTTAGCTGAGCAGTTTTTCTAACGTTGTTCATTCTTTCCATGCTATCTGAACAGAACAATATGGGTAAGAGACACCACCAGGACAGACTACTCTGACCAACGCTGCCCTTCCCAGCGCTGAAGAATGATTATTGACGTCTACTTTGGAGAAAGCATCTTTGGTGGAATTACCATGTGCCAACACTTAATAAAGTGAAAAAGAAAAATTAAGGTGCTTATCGCAAAACGGTCGGACTCAGTGATCTCAGGGGTCTTTCCCAACCTAAATGATTCTGTGAAAACTGTGACTCCAGGTAGGAGCCAAGAGAAACGCAGATTCGTCTTCTAATTAGAGAGACTTCCTCTGCAGATGGGGACGACTGGAGAGAAAAGGGAAGCTTAGATCACATTTCATAACTTTGTATTTATTCCATCCTTGCAAACAAGCTTTAAGGAATAATTTCTAATCATTACACGTTTTGCTTACGTTTACTGCATTCGTAGCCTTCCCTCAGTAACGTACGTGGCAACAGGCACTGTACAAACCACGCAACCATCACCCAAACAAAACTACTCTGCAAGGGCTTTCAATACTCTAGGTAGACAGGGAAAACGCCAAGGAAATAGATCACATATATTTAATATTTATGTAATATTGAATAGATAAAATAAGCAGATGTAAGTAATCTTCAATACATGGCAAGAAACTGTCCGCGGCTGAAATGTCAATGATCATTGCTTTGAGATTAGATTTTGGTGGTATTACAAAGAGTAGCTGGAGCCACAACCACCTGGGAATTTGTCTTGCTCATTTACATGCTTAAGTTACATGTTTGGGAGCGCTTTCTTGCTGTAGAGACGGGGATAGATTTACCCTCCAGCCTCAAATCCTGGGTTAAATCACTTGGTGGAAACTTCCCAGGGAAAAAAAAATCTTCCTATTTTTAGGTTTGCACATATTTAAAGCTCTTTAAAAAGAGTGAGACTGTTAAACAGTTTCTCTTTTTTCCTCGGTATGAAAATTTCAGCTTGCAAGTGAAAAATAAATTCCACTCCGCTGGGATTGATCCAAGAAAAATAAGGCCTGAAATTTCTCAGTGCTGTTGGCAGTACATCTGAATTCTCCTGAGGCCTGTCTAAAACAAGATCACTGCAGAAAGCAGGCGCACTACCAAAATAAAAGTCTGCAGCAAAATTAATGACTTTTTTTCAGCAGAAACCCATAGGATTGCTATTTTGCAAGAGATGGAATAATGGAAATTCTTCCCATTAAACACATAGGCAAATCCTTTTTTTCCTCTTACAGCGGCAGCAATAAGAATATTCACCAGTACAGAAGATACATAACCATAGCTTCCATGTAAGAAGCCTGCTCTTTTCTTTCTAACACTCCTGATCATAATCTTGGCAACCCCGTAACTTTTTATCATGTACCTGATTGTGTTTCCACTGCCAGAGGATGTCGTAAGGCAGCTGGAAGTCAATTCTCTTTTGTCTGAGATACTTTCCTGAAACAAAAAGGTTTGTGAGTCGCACACACTCGTATTCACATCTCCCCGAGAGGAAAAAGAGCTGCTCCCAGGCACCCTGCCAAATTCTGAGAGGGCCTCTCGACGTCTGAAAGTCAAACAGGCAGAAGAGCAGAACCCTCCCAGCACATTTTGTTTGTCAGCAGCAAGCAGAGGGAAAAGCACTCCAGGACCAGGACGCTATCTTTGCCCTTCTACTCTGGTGTCGTGGTCAGGTTTAAACCTTTATCGCCAGCGAGGGAAGCTGCTGGCTGAGCCAGGAGATGCCTGGTGAGGTCGGTGGCAGAGGGGAGCTGCCTTCTGCGCTGGTGACCAAACCTGACGGATGCCATGGAACTCCAACAGTGCCAGGTAAACTCTCAGCAGAGGTGCCAGAGCCCGCAGGTGGCGGCCCAGGAGGGGTGACGGACTGTGAGCTACCGAAGGGACAGCAGCAACCGGCTGACACACCTGAGCACAACTCTCTGCCTTGCAGTAAACACTAGTAACTTCTGTGTAGAGATCTCAAAGTTGAGGCTTTCTCCTGAGCTTTTCTGCGTACACGTGAATGCAACGATTTAGCACAGAGAACAAAATCTGCGTGCACAATTCATGCCAGGCGGTACATCACGTCACTGTACTCAAAGAAACCAAAGCAGTCTTGAAAGTAGTTCCTACAACCTTCACCAAAGGAGACTTAAGAACGAATTCAGACTTGGCAAATACATTCCTAAATGTTTTGGAAAGAATTAAAGATGACCTATATTTTGAGCAATAACAGAAACTCATTTTAGACAGGAGTTACTACGTTCATTGCAGATTTCGTCTCTATTCTAAAATTTACTGTCACCCCTAACCTCTTCCCAAAAGATGGAAACTAACCCATTACATACTTCGTTAACGCAAGACCTGAGGTCCGACACAAGCGCTAGGTTAGTTCCAGACAAGATTAAAACGTTCTTTTATCATTTCCTTGGAATATTGTATCACAAAATTGCAGCAAGAAGAGTGACTAAGGATGGGGTTTCAGTCCCGTATCTGATTTTCCCAGCTTTTCTAAATGTTAACAAGCGCCTTTATGTTCCTCCAGCAATAGACTGCGGTTTCACGTAAATTCACACGCATACCCTCACCAATGGAAAATAAAAATTGTAGTGTTTGCCTTACAATTTACTCCTAAATTACATTTTATGTTCAATGCTTTATTCATCCATAGCAGGTTCCAGGAAAGAGCTAAATCTGCCGGGAATTTGCTTTCACTTCTATGACCTCAAGGGGCGAAACAAAAGGCTCTTTCAGGTGCCCTGGCCCCGTGCCCGGAGCGCCTGGAAGGTCCCTGCAGCCCTGCTCAAGCGGGCACTAGTGCAGTCATCTGGCAGAGTCTTCACCCTCTGCGGCGAAGCTGCTCTCCAGCTGCCCCACGCAGAGGAATCGAAGCCGCACAGCGCAGGAGCTGGTTCCTGTCTGCTAGCCCGAAGACACGTGGGGTCGGGGCCACGTGAAGAGGGAAGAGAACAGGACGGTGGCACTGCAGACTGAACCTGAGCGTCCCGACAGATGGCTCGGTCACGCAACAGAGTTATAGGACCCAATTCAAAGAGGCATTAAGAAAGGTCACATTTTTGAGAATTTAAATTAACACCATCAGTTCTGAACCCGGTGTGGTGGTAACTGATTCACACAGATTTGTCAAACGCTGCTACTACCTCTCTGGGAAAGTCAAAGGTGAGTATGGAGCAAAAAAGTTCAGTTAAAGACGACAAACCAATGAAATGTTTGTATTTGGTGGGACAAACATTCCTACTGAACAAAGCGGAATTTCCCAAACTCTCTTTGCATGACAGTACTTGAAGTCAGAAAACACAGCATTTTAAAAGCTGAAACAATTACCTGAAAAATAAATCAATCTTGGTTTATCCAGGGAGATGAGATGAGCTGCAAAAACATTAAGTCTGGAAGTTCATGACCATCCCCTCCAGGCAGTCCAGCCCAGCGGACCGCACTTGTGAAGAGCATCCTGGAACTCCGTGAGTTCTCAGTGCTCATGCTAGCCTTAGGTTTATGGCTTCTTTCTGCAAAATGCCGAGAGAGGCCCTAAACCTCATTTCTGTTCTACCTGAGACCTCAAAACAGGGATGAAATAAGAACTTATATAACAGCGAAGTTTTTAATTGTTTCTCCCTCTTATCCATGTGTGAAGACAGACACCATTAAGTGCATGGGGACATGGGGGAATTTATTATTGCATGCTTAGTTTTTGAGATTTAACAAAGGGTCGTAATTGTCTCTGGCTACTCTACTGTGATATTAGTTTGAAAAGGAGACTATTGTATTGCATTTAAGCAGAAGTATTATGGCAATTACAGCAGGTTTTAAACTAGATTGGTATTTTCTTACAGTAAACAAAAAATGAGAACAAAGTTCACGTAGCCAAAAAAGAAAAGCCAAGAAGCCTCTCTCGAGTCAAACTTCTGCACTGAAGAACCCAGAGAGATGAGCATGACCTTTGGCAAACTTCATAAGCTGAAAGACATGAGTAACCTGGCAAGGCAATAATATTAAAAAAAAAGAGAGGCAGAAAGACTGCGAAGTCCAGAGCACTTCTATGTCCCAAGTCCGATACTTGTTTCCCACCAACTGAAACACACACGAAGTACCCACCAACGTGAATAGGGGCTGGAAACAATCCATGCTCGTGCTCTCCGGGAGTGTACTCCAGCTTTTCTTTCTTTAATTGTATGAGGCGGCTCTTTGGACTGTGGATGATAGCGACAAAAAAAAAAAAAAAATCAGAATGAGGAACACCTGTCATTTGCAAAAACCACAGAACATCAGGTAAGAGAATAATAATAGAAATGGCCAAAAAAAAAAAATTATTTCCAGGTTGCTTGCCAAATACATTTATCCATTTTGCCCTGGTTTGAGGTAACACAGAACTGATTTTCTTTCCAGTAACTTCATGACACATTTCAAAACTCATGATTTGATTTTTCTCCACAACTACTATTCAGGCAACACCTAAAGGGACACCATCAACTTTAAATGCCTAGTACGTGATATGGAAGTAATAACTAAATTTATAAAAGTCAAAGAAGATCAACAAAACATATCCGAGGTTGCTTGCTGAGGTATTTGACACATACATGTACAATGCCTGCTTTCCTAATTTGCTAAGAGCAAACTTTCACGTTTCTACTCCTTTAGAAGGCTGTTCAGCAAGAAAAGCAGGAAAAGAACAGAAATCAGAGTTAAAAAGGCAACGAGATGCCCCCTTTGCAGAAGGAAAAAAAATCGGAATATGAAGTAAGAATGGTTGTACAGGTCAGGCAGACGTCAAACCACCGAGCTCAGTAACCTGTCTTTTATAAACATCTCCTTTTGGCTACTGACAAACTATGGAAAGAAAAAAACGATGTGGTTATATTTAGTACAGCAGCCCTGCAACATTCAGAAGAGACTTCTAAATGTTAATTATACCAAAGATTAAAATTATATTGAAGCCTATTAAAGTTTGCAGAAGTTTTTAAAGGGATTTATTTTAACGACTGAACGTACAACTAAAAGTTGACTCAATAAAAATGTGATATTATTATTTAACTAGTGAATGGGAAATGCAAGTTAAAAACAAATTCTGAGATACAGATATCAACAACTGAAAATAATTACTGAAGGTCAGAAAGACAACTGATGGATGGCAATAATTTCATAGAATCATAGAATGATTCAGGTTGGAAAGGACCTTGAAGATCATCCAGTTCCAACCCCCCTGCCAGAGGCAGGGACACCTCCCACCAGCCCAGGTTGCCCACGGCCACGTCCAGCCTGGCCTTGAACACCTCCAGGGATGGGGCCTCAACAACCTCTCCGGGCAACCTGTGCCAGTGCCTCACCACCCTCACAGGGAAAAACTTCTTCCTAATGTTCAATCTGAACCTGCCCTCTTCCAGTTTAAAGCCATTCCCCCTCGTCCTATCGCTACATGCCCCAGTAAAAAGTCCTTCCCCAGCTCTCCTGTAGGCCCCCGTTAGGGACTGGAAGGCCGCAATAAGGTCTCCCCGGAGCCTTCTCTTCTCCAGGCTGAACAGCCCCAAGTCTTTCAGCCTCTCCTCATGGGAGAGGTGCTCCAGCCCTCGGATCATCCTCGTGACTCTCCTCTGGACGCGCTCCAGCAGGTCCATGTCCTTCTTATGTTGGGGACTCCAGAGCTGGATGCAGTACTCCAGGTGGGGTCTCACGAGAGTGGAGTAGAGGGGCAGAATCCCCCCCCTCGCCCTGCTGGCCACACTTCTTCTGATGCAGCCCAGGATACGGTTGGCCGCCTGGGCTGCGATCGCACACTGTTGGCTCGTGCTGAGCTTCTCGTCAATCAGAACAATTTGTGGTTCATATGCTCTTTTAACACATTCTGGATTTCTGGTACTTATTCCACAAGCCTAACAAATTACTATATTTTAGATAGCGAAAAAAAGCTAAGGCATACAGCTGAAATGAGGGCTCTGTTGAGCTAGATGCTGTATATGCTCTTCTTTAAACAGCCCTCTTAACAGAGTTATACGGCAAGGCTCTACTTATGATGATACACTTGCATTTAACTTAACGCATACAGGTGGACGCACAGCTCTCCTAATCCAAAAGCAGTAACGTTCTCTCAACCAATAGTTTACGGTTTTTAAACATTATGAACCTCTGTTACTGATGGCAGGAATTAATTTCATTTGCTCTGGCAAATGGGCAACTCCTTTGCCCACTAGGCAAAAATTATATTCTAGAGAGTGCACCCTCAGCAAGTTTGCCGATAACACCAAGCTGTTAGGCAAGGCACACACGCTGGAGGGGAGGGATGCCATCCAGAGGGACCCGGACAGGCTGCAGAGGTGGGCCCAAGCCAATCTCACACAATTCAACAAGGCCAAGGGCAAGGTCCTACAACTGGGTTGGGGCAATCCCAAGCACAAATCCAGGCTCGGTGGGGAATGGCTGGAGAGCAGCCCTGAGGAGAAGGATCTGGGGGTGCTGATTGATGAGAAGCTCAGCACAAGCCAACAGTGTGCGACTGCAGCCCAGGCGGCCAACCGTATCCTGGGCTGCATCCAAAGTGTGGCCAGCAGGGCGAGGGGGGGGATTCTGCCCCTCTACTCCACTCTCGTGAGACCCCACCTGGAGTACTGCATCCAGCTCTGGAGCCCCCAACATAAGAAGGCCATGGACCTGCTGGAGCGCGTCCAGAGGAGAGTCACGAGGATGATCCGAGGGCTGGAGCACCTCTCCCATGAGGAGAGGCTGAAAGAGTCGGGGCTGTTCAGCCTGGAGAAGAGAAGGCTCCGGGGAGACCTTATTGCGGCCTTCCAGTCCCTAAAGGGGGCCTACAGGAGAGCTGGGGAAGGACTTTTTACTGGGGCACGTAGCGATAGGACGAGGGGGAATGGCTTTAAACTAGAAGAGGGCAGGTTCAGATCGAACAATAGGAAGAAGCTTTTCCCTGTGAGGGTGGTGAGGCACTGGGACAGGTTGCCCAGAGAGGCTGTTGAGGCCCCATCCCTGGAGGTGTTCATGGCCAGGCTGGATGTGGCCTTGGGCAACCGGGGCTGGTGGGAGGTGTCCCTGCCTCTGGCAGGGGGGTTGGAATTGGATGACCTTCAAGGTCCTTTCCAACCTAAATCATTCTATGATTCTATGAGGATTAAAAGAAACCCCAAACCCTGCAAAAAACCAAACAAACCATCCCCACAACTCACGTCTTCTCTCCTTCCACATTGTGCTGCACTGAATCACTAAGACTTGCAAAGAAAGGCCATAAAGTAACTACTCACAACACCTGGAAAGCAAGTTCTTATCAAGAGGAAATAGAAAGGTATTTTGAAAAAGCGAAGTGTGAACCTCTGTTTCCAAGAGGCAAGGAAATCCTCAAACCAAAGGCAGAGAAAAAGGAAAAATATTCAATAGAAAGGCAACTTAATTCAAGCCAAATGTGCACCCTTTAATGTCCATGTATTCAGTGTAAAGGAAGCCAATGGAGGGATAAATTATAGTAAATAAATTGCAAGGAGGAAACCAGTGTGGAAAAGAAATGCAGAAGACAATTATCTAAAAACACATAACATGATTTTCTTCAGGCACTGCAGACACACCCAGCTTAGACCTCGTCACAAAGAACACTGGGGAACGCACCTATTCTGTTTTCCTTCCCAACACAACGATGAAGTATTGTTAGAGGCATGTAAAAACCTGTTACGGCAAATCAGTAAGCTGAACAAAGGCCGTCAACACTTTAGGGACTTCCAAGGGAAAGGCTGAGATGTCAAAATAAAGCATATTCAAGATGCCAAAATAAAGCAAATTCCCAAAAAAGGGAAAATACTAAGATAACCAAGTATAAACAATACACCCAGTTTTATAAACATAAATACCACACAAAAAAAGCCTCATGAATTAAAAAAGGCCTCTCTATCAAGAAAAGGTCTGTATTAACAGGTGCACGTATCCCTACGAGGAAGATGACGAGCTATTTTAGGCTGGGGTTTCTGGGCAGGCAATAAAGGTTCTGGTTTTGTGTTTAGCTACTATCTTCATGAGAAAACCTCTCCCTTTCACTTTGCTGAGGCATGCTGATAGTCCTGCAGAAGCTTAAATCCGGTGTCAGGGCCCCAAGCGCCACTAACATGCCTTTATGACCCTCACCAGTCTCATGGGGGCTTCCACCCACCCCTTCTGCCCATGGTCCTGCAGATCCATTTACGCTCAGCTCAGGACACTCTCTCCCCACCTGGACTGCCTCCTGGGTGTCCCATCTCCAGCGCAGCCACGGCCACGGGAGCTGTGGAGCTGGTGCCTGAGCCATGTACTGCCTTCCTGCCTTAACCCTGGAGCTGCCTGGCAATCCTGGACTGTGTCAGACCCCGGTTGCCATCACCAGACCCAATCCTGACTTGCAGATTGAGTTCTCCACTTGACCTTGGCCTGTCCCATCACCACAGACTGGTCTGGCAATGCAGGCTCTGGCTGATGCTGGGTACCAGTGCGTGGACTGTCCAACTCGCCTCGCTCGGGGCTGTGGGAATGACAGTAGGTTTCCTCTACTACTGCTCGGATCCCATTGCATTTGTGTGATTTTTTTAACTAAGCTCAAATACTCACTGGCTAGATACAGATGGCGCAGGTCGCAGGAATTCCCAGGACTAAAACGATTGTCCTTGCAGCCTCCTAGGATCGGCTGACTGCACTGCTATCAAGGACAAGTACCGGCTCATTTTCATACCACGCTTTTTAAGATGTTTCCCTCAGATACAGACAGAATAATTGTTGCGGCTGGAAAGCAAAAGATCTCTCCAGAAAGCCAGAATCACTCTCTCCCCCTTTCAAGCAAGCCTGTTAGAATAGGGGGAGACCTCACCAATAATCACAGAGAAATGACACCTTCTCACATTTCGGGTTAGCATACTTTCAACAGTAAGCTGGAGGAGCACATTTCTGATGGCTTGACAGGCTGAAACATAAGCCTGGCTAGATAAGAAATGCTGCCCTCTCTATAATCCACTGCCTAAAGTTGTTTGGTTCAGTTGCTGTAGGGACATATTTAAAACGCCCATTTTGTAAACTGTCCACTTACCAACAACAGACTAAATTGGCCTGTCTTTGCAAGCTCCCAGTAACAGGACAACGGCAAAGTGATTTTTTTTCTGAAGATGAGAACATTTCGTACCGCTCTACAAAGGCTGAAGGTCGGGCTTAGTCTCAGAATGTCAGTCTAAAGTCTCAGGCAAATTAAGAAGGGAACAAAGACCAAAACCGCAGTCTTCTTTCCTGTACCTCCATTTCTCTCCATCCCTCTCCTTCCTTCCTTTCTGATACTGTGTTCCGTTTCTGTTCCTCGTCTCCAGCTTCTAGTGTCTTCTCCCTATGCTCTTACCACATTGGCTGGGATTAGTTACAATTACACAATTACGTTTTTGAGGTGTGGAGCCCAATTTTCTCTCTCAGACCATAGCCTGACAAAAATTTTAAGTCAGTATAAGCTGGTTTTGATGCTCCCCACCTTCTGCTGGCGTAACTGTTGGTATGACCACGAGGTTAACTGCACCAGGCGACCTACAGTGGAAGGTTAGATTTCATCTGAATCACTATCCCAGCCCAGTCCAGTTGCCCTGGTCATCACCATGGGACAAAGGAAGGGGCACCACAGGAATAAGAATAAGCCAAAAGGTGAGGAGAAAGTAAAGCTGATTCTTTTAGTGCAATGTTATGTTACACCAACTCAAAGCATTTAATGGCAATTCATTTGCAGTTCATTTGCACCATCATTTTCATTCAGCTGGCTGATTTTTCAATAGGTTTGCTTCCAAAATGTTCAGTTACTCCTGAGTCACGCTGCAGCTCCACGAACTCTTAACATCAGCAAAACAGAGGCACTGTCAGAGCAACGTGCCTATCACGTGGGAACGTCCCAGGAGAGCATCAGGCCGGCACTGAGCTACACTCCCTGTGCAACCGCGGTCTTTGAGCAGCTGTGGGTACCTAATGGCGGGACAGATGCAATTCGGTCCCCATCACAGCAAATTCTATAGGTTACACTTTTGCAATGAAGACTCATATTTGTTATTACTGGTAAAAATAATGTATTATATAAAAATACTGTATTTCCCTAAAAAACAGACAACATTTTAATTAATTACTAATTTACTAATTATTATTAAATTTCTTTGGTGAACTAGACTTTGCGCTCCTCTAGGAAAGTCACTGCTGGGTAAGCAGATAATGACTCCTGCACAAAATCGTCCTTTGTTTCCAAAGCTGCAGTCTTGTGCAACCACACACTGAACGCCTCTTCGGCAAAAGATGTGTGTGATTCTTCCAGTGGGAGCGGAGGATTCTGGAAAACTCCAGTGGAGGTTCACGTCAGATCAGCTACACTGGCTACAAAATTACATTTGGAAATTGAGGCAGAACTGGAGACTGACTCCAGAAACCATTCCTTTTATTCTTAGTTCATTTGAAAGGAATCAAAGTCTGAGCTTTCCTCACTGTGTTTTAATAAAGTTTCTAGACCAAAGGGAGTTGGAGTGAATCCTGTTAAGGCAAACTGTGCAATTCAAGCGGCTGCAGAGAAGTAATGCAGACTTTTATCTTTTAACAGCAGACTACGACTGGCAATGACAGGACAAACATTTTCGGTGCTGTTGTTTAGCAGTTGGATGTGACTGATGTAGAGAGAGGCTGTAAATTGTAACCGCAAACCTCTAAAACTTTCACTACTTGCACTTCTAATGACGTTGAGGAATTATTTAAGAAAGATGCAATAGAGTAGGCAAAGAGTCTTTTAGGCAAGGTGTCTGCAATTGAAGACTGCAAAGAGGAACACAGAAAAACGCGAGTACAACACCCATTAAGAGAATGGAAGGGCTGTTTCAATGGAGACGGGGATTAACGCTTAACTGTACCATCACTAGAGGGTGCCCTACCATTAGAGTTGCATTTTCGTTCTCAACTAAGACCACGTTCCTCATACTCATACAGCAGGTAGTTATAGAAATAATGGGATAACAACATGAACTTCTGCTCTCCTCTTGCACTGACATATGCCTGATTGTGCGGTAAAACTGGAACAACAACTTAAATCAGCAGAAAATTTAATTATAAAAAAGTGACTATGTTTCTGCCGATTTAGTTTGCTGAACCAACTTAGTAAAGAAGTGACAGTGCCAGCATGAAGGAATGGTGGGATCAGCCCTTCAAGCTGTACCTTGCGGTAAGAAGACACCTAAATGGAGATGGCCATAGTTCCGTCCTTGACCTGCTATGCATTTCCACACCTTGTTTCAGTATCAGCGTTCAAATACTCGTGCAGAGAGGTAGTTCAGACTGTGTAGGCAGCGTTTGCTTCCTTTGTAGTTTCCTCAGTGTTCTTAAGCAGCTCATCACAAACATCAGTATCAGTGCAAGGGAAGAACTCAGCGTGTGGAGCAACAGACAAAGGGAAAGACCAAATCAGACCTCTTCAAGCCTCCAGGCAACCGCAACACAAAATGTGATGGGAGAGGGAGGGTTGTAAGTAGCATTCAGCTTCGTCATGGCCTTCTCCAGGGTGGTGAACTTGATTCCATCCTCATCCACAATACCTACAAACCTTGACTTTCACTTTCTGTATTCATACCATTTTTCAAACCACGTGTTTGCTTACTGTCTATGAAATAAAGGTTCTCCCTGGGCTGACCAGGACTGACAATGTAACTAACATTTAATAATAAAGAAAAGGAGAAGACTTACTCAGGTCCTCTCCTAAGGCAACAGACCTAATTTTTACGATACCATATTTGAAAGTTGCATGACTGTGTATACCAGTGACAGGCCATCCAAATGCTCCAAAATGTAGCACATCTGCTTTCAAACTACTAGAAACATAAGCAGTCTCACTTTGATCAGACTTAGATCTTTATTTCTTCCTTAAGAGTCTTGATCCTTTCATTGATGCCTTCATCCTTCCATGGGAAGAGAATACACCAGGAGCAGCGGATAAACTATACTAGCAGTCCCACAGTGGTGTCTGTAACGCTTTTATGTGGTCTACAACATAGTGAGAAGGTGCCAAATTTTCTCTCCTTTTAATATGTCAGGTCATATTAGAAGAAAAGCGCAGATTCTTGGCTTCCAACACATTTGTTCAAATGGCTGTAGAAAATGTGTGTAACAACAAAAGGAAGCAGAGGAGGGCTGGTTAGCAGGAATGGGAGATGCCCATTTTCTAATGTACACTAGGTTGTGAGCCAACCAGTGGAAAAAAAATAGAACACTAGATTTTTACTCTAAACATCTCATAGAAAATGAAGATGAACTTAAACGTGAAATGAACAGGGTGCATATTTGAAATTCTGTCACACAAAAGACAACCAGTTGTCATCATTCAGTCAATAAAAATAGAAACCTAATGGCCCCTTTTATGTAGACACTGTACTCAGTACCTGAACATCTCAAGCTTTCCCAGCACTTTTACTGCCATGATCGTTAAGGTTGTCGAATGAAGCTCTCTTACCTTCTTCAAGGTCGATAATCAGAAACACTTTCAGACCACTCGAGGCTGCTTTCTGACTGGGGTTACATTTTAAATCTTCACTGGGTCAGATTCTGATAATTATCATACATGTAATTTTTCACAGGCTTGAATTAAGTTGATGGTTTTATTTCAGCCGCTCATTAGTAGCAGCTCTTTATGGCTCTAGTTGAAAGGAGACAGTTTCCCTTGGAATATCAGACAGCAGCTTTTCAGTGGTATTACTTACTCTGTTGTTTTGTACACATCAGAGTAGAGCCCTGCCTTCTGGTACTTCTTCTTCGGGGGTCGGGGGGCTTTTTTCTCACGCTGGGCTAGAGAAGGCAAAGGCTGTTCAGCGTTTTCAGATTCATGTGGTTTCCCAAGGGCATCATGTGGACTGGGAGGTTCAGCTACTGCCTCAGAAAAACTGGAAGAAAAAGTAAAGATTAAAGATTATCTTACTGTATTTCTTACCATATTTCATTATTCCTCTTTATAATCTGGTCAGCAGAAAAAAGTGTCCATGTTTCTGAATTACTATGTCTCAGCTATTTAAAAAAATGCAATTCACTGATCAAGTGGTGGTTAAGCAGAATCATAAGAAATGTACCATCTTTTTATAGTAATGTTATTATTAATTATTACCAGAAGAATGCTGTTTGTACTGCTAATGTTTATCCCTTGGAGCCTCAGCTGAGTAATTCAGAAGGTGGCTTATGCTGTCTGCTTTTGGACTCTAAGAATAGTATGTGGTAAACATTTTCTTAGGCTTCAGGAGAGCCATACGATACACCCTTTGAACATGTGGTTCCAGCAACATTCTGTGAATCTAAATGCCTATATTACAGTATTAATTTCTGAAACATGGATGGTTATTTTTCAGAACTATTCTGAAAACACATGAAGGAAGAGTTCTGGAAGAGTTTGATCCGTTTGTATTGATGACTTTGGGGACGAGCATGTGAAGCTTGGACCAGAGATAGATTTCTGGTGTGGCCCTTTACCAGCCAGTGGTTGCACAGGTGCACACCTGAACTCCTCCTTGCTGCTTTGGTTTCACTCTTTATTTGCTGTATATCAACTGATCTCACCGGACATCCTGTGTTGCTTGTAAGTATTTGTCTGTACTGCACATGAGTGACACTCTAAGACTCCCATGGCACATGTAACTCTTACAGTTCCCTATTCCGCACACGATGAAGGAACAGTATTTGCTACGATATCCCATCAGTAAACCCGTTACCAACTCATTAAAGGTATTCTTCACCAAGACAACCATAATACTTGCTTCGCTTGAGACACAAGCACAAACCCAACGGGTTTAGATCACCTGAGATTCCACCCCACTGTGGGGTGTGTTCGGTAACTTCGGAAGACCCTAAGCGTACTTCCACCTGACATGTTGGTTCCCTCTAAACTGAACTCCTTAATAAAAACAAAAGTAGCAAGAAGAGCTCATCGTTGTACGACTCTTTCATGGATTGAAATGTTACAAAATCAACAATGACTATACTGAGGGTACAAAACTGTAAGAGAATCACCTCTTATTGCTCTCCTGTTCATCTTCTGGTAAAGACTTTTGTCGCTTCCTGGCCTGTTCCTCTGCAAGCCACCTCTTTCTCTTCCAGCCTTTTCGGTGATCTGTATTCAAGTTCACACTCTGCACTACAGCTTCAATCACATCTGTGATGGTATCGGGTCCAAGGTGTAACGGACTGCTGCTTTCTTGTCTTTTATCTAACTCCTGACTGACCAGTCGAGCCGCCTGGAAAGCTTGCATCGAAACGACAGCCTGCATCGGGTATTTCCGGGGCCTACCTGGCCTGCGCTTCACAAAATTATTCCCTGTCCGTGACTGCCTTTGCAGCTTTTTGGCTTTCAGAATTTTATTGACATGGTCAAGATTTTTTTTTGTGGCCAAGATCTTGTTATAATTGCACATTTTCCTAGCTTGTCGCTGCATGGCTTCGACCACACTTCTCTTGAGGTGATGTGGGGAATAGCTGTTTGGTAGTCTGTCTGACAGAAGCGAGATACTATCGCTGCAGGAGCTGCTGGGAATTGCTGGAGCTACGAGGCTGTCCTGTTTCCCCACACCTCGCTCCCTGTTGTGGTTTCGAGCAGGACTAGATGATGGTGGAACAGACACATTTGCAATGACTGCTTCTAAGGTTTTGTCCAAAGTAGCCTGGCCTTCGTGTTGTGCCATGCGCTGCAGTAAGGTATCCACGGAGTCATCCACAGCGGCTGCCAGCCTTGCGCCCCGGGCAGGTACTCCCATCGCTGAAACACAGACACACACATACTGAAACAGACTTGAGATATAATCAAATAAAGTTGGAATTAAAATACAATAGCTGGATTGACCGACAGCCTTTTATATCCTGTAATTGCCCAGAACGTTCAATGACAAGACACCAACTTCTGTAACACAAGTTCTAATGGGAAAGGGACCTAGCGATGCAAGGAAGTGGAAAGCCTACATTTTATATCAGCAGTTTTAACAAACAATTATTTTCTCTTTCTTTACATGCAGTCCCCCACTTCTAATAGCAAAGAGCAATGAGGGCATTCCCTACGTATGTACAGTCCAGAACTCTTCTCAACACTAAATAAGAAACCCGCTGTGCACAGAAAAATTAAATACTGATAAAACATTTGAGCAACATCTGAAATGGTTGTAATCTGCTTTTTCTTTTTTTTTTTTTTTTTTTTTGTAGTTTGGAAGTACTGAAGTAACTTTTTCCTTCCTCTTGAAGCTTCTTTCCAAAAAGACAAACATAGTGGTGACAGAACTGATTGCAATAAAGCACAGGCTTGGATAAAGGTAAATCAAAATGTCTGGACAAAAGAGAAAGGCTAATATACACAGGAAGTGAAGTCAGAGCTTTCTTTTTAAACTAAATGTTATATGCTTTAGAGCTGCAGACTGGCATTTGAAAAAGAGTCAACCATATAGATTATACTGTATTAAAAAGGGATTTGTTCCAAACGAAGAGCTTCCCAAAGCTGCCCTGCTGGTTCTTAGCGATAACATTTAATCAGAAGAAACCATGTTCTTTCTGGAATAAAATGGATGCTGCCTTCTCATAAATATATCACAATTGAACATTAGCATTTACAAAATGTTACTGTAATTGCGGCCGATTATTTAGATGAGATCTACGTATACTAGTGGGTCCCAGGCTGTAGACTGAAGAGCACATACTGGTGTAAAGTGTTAAAGGGAAGACAACAAAATGTTTTTATAAAAGGGTTTCTATTATTTGGCAGGAGGGAAGTTATGCATTAGCTGACAAAGATAAAGCACAAACAGTTTAAAATATTTTCTAGCCCTAGTGCTCACTAGTCCAAGTGTGGTACTCTGAAGAAACGTATTCCTCATTCAGATTCCAAAGTCATGAATTTGCAAGTGCAAATAAAAACGTGCTTCTGAAAGTGCACAATTTAAAGGAGGAAGAATGAGCAGAACACGTTCTAGAAGTCCTCCTATGAACAACGTCCTTCGTACAGGGTAGGAAAGGAACAGAGAAACATGCTTGTCAGGTCACTGCTGCAAGCCTAACTGTAATTACTTGGAAAACCTAGCAACCTGAACAACTTTGAAAGAACTGGAAGGATTTACACTTTCAGCTTTCAATTTTAGATGAAATAATAAAGATAAATTACCCTTTGTATTCTTACGGTCTTTAAATACACATCGGGATGGAGCTGAGGGTTCCTCACAGAAACACCATCTGTTTAGCACAGTGAGCTCTGTAAACAGCTGCCCCATCCAACGATACCCAAACTACACAACACATTTGGACACAAAGTCTAACGAATGTCCTTGAACTAGCGTTTCTGTCTGGAAATCGATCCAAAAGGATGGGACAACTGAAGGCTGTGATCCCCAAAACAGCTGCAGCCCTGGTCAGGCACACTTGCAGCCCTCGGTAACAAAGCAGCGCTCTGCCAAACGCACCGAAATCCCACATGCATTCCAGATTTACAGAAAATACAACAAAGACTGGTCTTTTCAGCTGCATCACCAGTTTAATGACTTTGAAGTTGATAAACTTGTGATTCATTTCATTCCTATGCTCTCCTGCACAAAATATGCCCGAACTTTTAACACCTTCCTATGCACAGACATACACTGATTGCAGCTGCGCCTTTAAAATGGGTACGTAGAAGAAAGTTAACAAAACTAAGAGGAAAAAGAGAGAATGCTTCTTCACTGCAGGTGACTTTCTTTAGTGTACGCTGAATAAAGCATCTGTTGCAAATACCTGTTTAAAGGGATGAAGAAATAGCAGCTTTGGCAGATTCCTCCTATATGGAAATCATAACTCGTTCTGTAAGTACCAATCCTAAGGATGTTTACTACAAATTTACCATCAACTTCGGTGTCTAAGAATGTTTGAATTCTGCTAACAGGAGTTCTTTCTACAACTGGGCTTCTTACAAAATTGGTCTACGCTACGGATTTTTTGTGTCCGATCGCAGGTCAGCTCACACCACATTTTCCTCAGAGGGACTACAAACAAGGTCCGGTTTTACTACACAGCCAACAACTTGCCAGTAATATACAGGAAATGAGTATTTTCAGATCTTCCCTCTGACAATTTGGTCAATGGATTTGACAGTTTCGTAGGCGTGACAACGTGACAGGTAGCAACACGCATGCACTCACACACAGTGTGACGGCACAAGTCTGACCTCCTCACAAAAGAAAGCTCAACACACATCAGGAGTACCTTTCCCTTCCTCGTGAAGCGGACAAAGACAGACTTCCCCAACCAGCAGTCTGCACAGTATGTCACCCCATGGCTCCCTCAACATCCTGGTGGCACAGGTTTGCTGAACTTCCCAGTGATTTTGTGAGACTTGGTCCTTATTTGACAGAATTGATGAGAATGCTACCAGTGCTCCCGTGCCCTTCGGTACTTCCATCTCTCTCCCACTATCGTTTTTGACCTGCCTAGGGTCATTCACAACCGTATCATTACTGACAACTGGGATGAGCTGCTTGTCACCCTCCGTCACCTTAGCAGGATTCTCACGTGCTCTGAAGAAAACAACACGCCCCAGCTTGATCCTAACGGTTATCTACCCAA
The DNA here is from genome assembly GCF_965231255.1 of Vanellus vanellus. NCBI lineage: Eukaryota > Metazoa > Chordata > Aves > Charadriiformes > Charadriidae > Vanellus > Vanellus vanellus. The sequence continues at coordinate 3,521,671 of NC_138932.1, forward strand.
GGGCAGAAAACTGTCTGCCTTCAGATCTGCGCAGAAGTCAAGCTCTTCCCCATGAAGGAATTAATCTATTCATTTAATTCATCGATTAAATGTAGTATCACAGGTCTCTCTAGCTGTAAAGCATTGAGCTTCATGAAGACTAATTCAGCCTAGTGAGGAACCAAACTCCATTCTGCCATAGCTAAGCTGCTGCTTCTAAAAGCACCGGCTCAAGTTTCCCTATTCTACAACTCAATTTACAGCACTTGTATCAAAAAATTGATGTGGAAAAACTCAGTATCTCCGTGAGCTGCTGCTAAAGTTCTCACAGCAATGCTGCCTCAGCTGCCTGTAGTAGCACAGATCTCAGTACAGTAGTGGTCCCAAAAACAAGGCCACCAAATACGAACAACCTGGTCTAGTGGAAGGTGTTCCTGCCCATGGTGTGGGGGGGTGGAACTAGATGATCTTTAAGGTCCCTTCCCACCCAAACCATTCCGTGGTTCTATGAAATATTACTTGCCTGTAGAAGATGTGCTCTCAGATGTTGATCTCTTTCTGGAAGGGCTGCAATTTGTGCTCTCTGACTGCCTCTGGGAAGGTTTGTCCTGTGTTGGCACAGTGCCTGAAAAGCAGATGAGGGAAAAGCACAAAAAAAAAAAATCATTTCAGTCTGGCGGTGCCAATACAACGCACTGTAGATGCTAAATATTCAAACAAAGATTACTCTTTTTTAGCTTTAGGAAGACTTGCTTGCTATGATGCATGTAGCTGGAGAAGGATGGAAATGGACCATCAAGAAGGAATTTCTCACAGGCTAATGGCACAGGTAGGACAGTAAACAAGCCATGAGAAAAAGCCACTTAATATTATCACAGTATTAGCTGTTATGTAAAAAAAGAAAACAAAACCCCCATACTCCTGCTTTCAAATGAACCCTCTAGCTTCATTCCTTGATTTTTAGAGAACAGCTGAGTTTGGACAGGACCTCTGCCTAGACCGACCACTCTGCTCAAACCAGGGTCAACTAAAGCAGGTTGCTCAGGGCCACCACATTCAGTTGGGTTTTCAACATCTCCAATGATGGAGAGTTTAACCCAGAGTTAAACCACCCTTACAGTAAGACACTTTTTTCTTCTGTACAAACAGAATTTCCTGTACTTCCGTGTGTGCCCATTGCCTCCTGTCCTGTCACTGGGCACCACTGAGAACAGCATGGCTCCTTCTTTACTGCCTCCCATCAGGTACGTGTAGACATTGGTAAGATCTCCCTTGCGCATTCTCTTCTCCAGGCTGAACAATCCCAGTTCCCCCAGCCTCTCTCTGTGGGACAGATGCTCCAATCCCTTTGTCATCTTTGTGGCTTTGCACTGGACTCACTGCAGCATGTCCATGTCTGTCTTGTACTGGGGAGGCCAGAACTGGACACAGCACTCCAGATGTGGTCTCATCAGGGCTGAGCAGAGGCGAATAATCATCACCCTCGACCTGCTGGTAATGCTCTTCATAATGCAGCCTGAGATGCTGTTCCCCATAACGGTGTTTCCAGTCCATTCCACCAGCCAGTGAAGGTCCCTCTGAACAGCAGCACAATCATCTGCTGTATCCACCACTCCTCTCAGCTGTATCATCTGCAAAGTCATGAGGGTGGGCTCTGTCCCATCACCCAGGTCATTAGTGGAGGGGTTAAATAGTACTGGACCCTGTACCGGTCCCTGCGAGTGATGGGCCTCCAGCTGGGCTCTGTGTTGCTGGTCACAACCCTCTGCGCCTGGCAGGTCAGCCGATTTTCAATCCACTTTGCTCTGTAAAAGCATTTCTCTGCCACTCCTCAGGTAGAACCGCTTTATGTAAGACACTATAAACTGCCAAAAACTGAAAAACTAGAAGAAAAAAATCTTATGAAAAAGCACTTCTCTTTTGTCTCTTGCCATGTTAACTTTTCGTTTTTAAGATCCTGTCACAAAAAAAAAAAAAATCTGCTTTGGTCAGCCATGGCAAATACGTAAAAACCCCAGGGTCTAAATAAATGAGAGAGATTATTAGCTACACACAAACAAGTATAATGCATTATTGGATTTCAGGCACCTGCAAAACATGTTTCACTGTATGTTCTGCATGTGCAGGACTTGCTATTACTCGCTAAATCATTAGATACTGGCTTATCACTCCAAGATGCCGTCAGGCAGTGGCAATCACAACTACCACTACTTAAGTTAAAAACAGTTTTTAGAAAGCTATAGAAATCTCATGACTATTGAAAGGTTAAGGGACAAAACTGGTAATGGCGTCTTTGCTGATAACATGAGGAAAGACCTATTTCGGCTTTCTTTCTTACATATACATATTTTCTTAGTGTAACTTGTTTTATTTCCCTAAAACTTAAACTTTTAGAGAATCCCAATTACTCTTGAAAGCAAAGGTTGTAGGATTTGTTAAAATGTCACAGAAAAAGCTGCATATTGCAATTATGAAAATGCTGAGATATTAAAAATTCAGATCTTAGTATAAAAACCTAAGGAGGCACAAATGCATATGGCAGAGTGTAATGAGAATATCTGGAAGATAAAATCTAGAATGCATACTTAAAAACAGACTTTCATTTTTTCCCTTCAAAATATCATTGGTGATAAATTAGCTTAGTGCCGCACGTTGAGTTCTGATCTCTTGCCTTACTAACAGGCTCCAAAGAAACGAGAGAGTGGGCCACTGAAGTCATGCTCTAAACCAAAGCCACAAATTAGCACCTTGCAAATGACCGTTTGCTTCAATGCCTGAATAGAGATCCTAAAGGATAAGACGATGGGAGAATCCTGGAATGCACCAAAACGATTTACCAGAAATCTTCAGGAAAATCTCATTTGAGATCCTGTCTCACCTCAAAGTTTGGATCTTCTTTTTTTTATCACGTGGTGTAACGTCTGAGATAGGCTCAAGCGATAGAAGAAATAAACAATATTCCAAATATTCTAAGTTCTTGACAAGGCAGAGGATAGTTTACTTTTTCATTAGTTCTCATCAATCACAAGGCTGCCGGGCAGTTGGGAATCATATTCCTGGCGAAGATTTTCTGGTTTGCCTGCACAGCATGCCGATGCAGAGATGGTGCTGGTGGGCTCCTGACGAGGGCTTCTGTGCCGCTGGCTCCTGCCACACGCGGGCGAAAAGGAAGCTGCGGTGGAGCTGCGCAGGGAGACCACGCACGGTTGCTCAATATCAGAAAGAGCAGTCAACTGTTTGTTTGTTTGTTTTTTTTCTATTCCAGGATGAATTTTTCTACTAAGAAACTACAAAATTGCACATTGATTTCATAAAGCACTGATTAACACAAATACCCTGGGACCTCAGAGAACAAAAAGCAGGAATAAGCTCAGGAATAGGCTGTAAGTTATAATGGGGGGGGGGAACCAGAGTGAGGAATTTGGAGGCCTGCTTGGATGGCAAAGCTGTTGGTGAGCGGGAGGCAAGCGCGGGATGGCCGGGCGCCATCGCAATGCAGCGTGGCCCTGTCTGGCTGCCCAGGAAGGAGCCAGCGCCGCCCACGACTGTGTGCCCCAAACCCGTCCGCTGATTTCCAGATGGAAGGCAGGAGGGACACCCCATCCCTGGAGGTGTTCAAGGCTGGGTTGGATGGGGCTTGGAGCAACCTGGGTTGGGGGGGGCGGAACTGGGTGAGCTTTAAGGTCCCTTCCAACTCTAATCGTTCCATGATTCCACGTAGGCAGTAAAGACTTTTTAACTGCACCAATTCCCACCAAACGGCTGATTTTTTCATTTCTTCATTTCCTTCCAGGAATTGTGAGCTGCACACCGAGAGCAGTTTATGATAAGCCATCAGTTGTCTGAAATAGCTCGTGGGGTGAAGCTGCAGAAGTTTACTAAAGACCACTGGGAACTTCGGATGCACAGGTATCAGCGTCCTACAAAATCTTAAAGACAAAACTTCAGAGCTTTGCGACCTTCACTGGCCTCACTGCGTGTAGGCGCTGTCCGTATTAACCACCAGCCTGCAGCACGTAAACGCCGATCTTCATCTTCTGTGAAATACCGACCTTCTCTGGGGTCCTCTTTGCCAAAACATGCACGTTCCTAACACAACCTGGACACATGCAATCTCTGAAAATAGCTAGCATCAGGTAATATCATAGCAAGAACCTGTCACTTAACCTGTCAAGGTTTACATTCAAAAACCTATGGAAAGGAAGCGTATTTTCCATACAGAATACTTTGACGTAAAATATCATGAGTATCCCCTATGGATCACACAGAACAACTTTCGACAGCATTCCCCAATGCTGGTCTCTGACGACTCGCTTTAACTGCTCTCATTCACTGTTCTCTCCACCGGGTCCCTAAATTGCATCTGGTTTAATAAAGAAACAATCTTTGATGCACCACAGGTTTTTTTTCTCCATCTGTGGTATGTTCTGAAGTGCACGGAACCATCGAAGTCTTTCACCGTAATAATTTCAGAGTCACAATCCTTCACTATAGTTAAAAGCAAAACACAACAAAACACAACGTGCAACTTGACCCTGATCTAAAAAAAAAAAAAAAACCACAAGCCAGCCTTTTAACTTTACTGGGGCTTTTTACTGGCCACAGTTTTAAGTTTTCTGATATACCACATGCGCGTGATGTGGGGCATTAGGAGCTCCTTGTGAGTAAGAGGAACGCTGAGCTGAAAGCCAGGCTCACAATAAACCCAGCTGTTTCCGTGGCAGGAGATACAGCTGCTGAACGTGGACAGGGCACCCGAGGAACCAGTCAACCGTACGGTAAGAGGGAGAGTTATTCAGAGCCTTCAGGTTTCAGCTTAAAACATCTCTGCTTTTTTCCCTTAATTAGGTTGTTCCTCATAAAAACCCAAGTCAGATCATTCACTGAAATGGAAATCCTCAGGAAATTCCCAGAACTGTACGAGCTACCACAACCAATTCTTCACTCCTCGGAGCCAAATTTAACCCTTTTGGTGACCCAGCGCTTTGAATTCTTCTTTCCATCGCTGCAGGAGAAGCAATCTCATGGCTTTACTGCTTTCTCCTGACTCCCCCTGGCCCTGAGTAGTTTTAGTAATATGCAATAGTATGAAGCAATAGGAACTTCTATAAGAATCCAGCCACCTCCAACTGCCCTTAAAATAAGGCAGCAGAGCATAAAACTCCCCAAGTGTGAAAATAAAGCAGAAAAAACCCCTTCCGTACACAGGTAGTCAGATAAGGGAGGTGGGCAGGAGGCACCAGAACGGGAGTATCACAAGAAAAGGAGGCAGACGAGAGTAAGGAACGTGAGGAGGTATTATTCATTACTCGTAGCTGGTTGCTCGCTTGGCTCTTGGTCTGGGAAACGTTGGTCACAAGTGGCTTTGGACAAATGACTGAAATTTCAAGGGAGAGTGTAGGCAAGTATTGGGGGAGGGAGGAGAAGCTATCAGACTTCCCTTACACATCAGAAGGAGCAAGTAAGAACACAGGTCACCCTTCTGTCTTCTGCAGGTTATCTTTGTTACGTGGTCTCCTATGCGCCCGGGGCAATTATGACAGAAGTGGAGAAAATGTGAAAATTATTCCCACAAACATCTGTAATAATATAGTACAGCACAAAGTGACGCTTTGGCCAGTAGGGAAAGCCCGGCATAATATAGTCTCTTCAAGTCCTAAATTTCACATGAGATTTTATTTTTTTTCCTTAATACTGACAAAGCAAATGACAAAGCTCACAGTCTCAGAGTGGAGGTCTTTGCCTTAAAAAGCAATCCTCCGACAGCGTCGTTGCCGTTTTCTGGTTATGCAGTCTCAGCTAGCTCTGTTTCGGTTTTGCTGGAGGCTAAGGAAGAGCTTCCCAACTACGAAGAAAGCAGCCAGTACAAGGTTTGGTCTCAGGCATTCCCAGCATCATCTAGCAACTGTTCTGAGTTACTGCTAGAGGCCTCCAGTCAAGGATCAAGAGCTTATCAAAATAACTAAAATGGAGTTACAAAAGAAAAAGGAAACATTTTCTTAAACGGCGGTGTTATTCACAACAGTAGCACCAAGGGCTACTCTAAACCAAATCAACCAAACTTCAAAACAAACAGAAACACGGCTTTTAAAACACCAAAAATCATGAGAATTTTTAACCAGAAAGTTAAAATTGTAAGGAAAAAGCAAACGACCTTTTCGTGAGAAAGCACCCTTAGTGTAACTTCATACGCTGCTCGAACAAAGCGAGAAAAATCTGGTGGGAAGCGGTACTTACACAACCCCACAAGCAGCTCTGGAGGAGACACTCGGTTAGTCTGTACCAAATGCTGCCCAGACCGGTGTTTTAACAGAACCGAGACGCTCCGGATTGCTCCAGAGTAGCACTGAAAGTCAACACAGAAAGATTCCTACAAAGCCAAAGCTACGCTTGCCCTCCTTTTCTAGCGCACGTTTGGTGCAAGATAAAATAGCAAGACTCATAGGAAAGCACGCACAATTAGAGCTGCCTTACCTGCCAGCGGTGGTAGTGCCTTTTCAAGAGAAGGCAAGGGTTCCTTTCTGAGAGGCCGATTTAGCGGGGGGTCTTGTGCACTGAAGAGTCCAGGGCTGTCAGTTAATTTTTTACGTCCGTTGGTGCTGGTAGAGTTTGTGACTCTGCAGCTGCCTATTGCACTTGTGAAAAGATTGGTGTGTTCGTCGTTGCTGGCCGGCTCAGAGCTTGGAGTAAATCCCCCCAGAGACAGACCTGGGGAATTTTCTGAACAGTCTATCTGTAGCGGTGTCTGCAATCCCAGTGCTAACGAATTAGACTCCGAAGGCTCTCTCCTGACCCACTGTTCATCTCTGCTTAGCAAACCCTTTGAAGGGGACAGGTGTGGACAAGACATGTGACATCTGTGTTTCTCTTTATGTTTGTACCTCTCGCCAACAGCCTCCTTCCCAAACCGGTAGCGCTTCAAGGACTCCAGAACTGTTCTAGAAGAGCTATTAGCCGTTATAGTGTCCATGGAAACCTGCGGTTGTTCAGAAGAACGATGTTCTCTGTGTTTATGGCGATGTCTATGCTTATGTTCCAGCATCCAGCCATAAGCCATTTCAGGTGGAACACTGGGGTACGTGCTCATTGACAAGAGCGGAGTCCTACTTGTTGTGAGGAAAGCCTCTTGGCGCAAGAGTTTGTGCTTCTTCTTGTGATATTTGGTGGGATTGAGAAGCAAATGGCCTGTATGCATGTAGGAAGGTGGTGGCAGGGGGGTAGTAAAAGAAGGAGAAGGTGGAGGAGGATAAAGAGTTGGAGGGTACCTTCCATAATAACCTAAGCCTATGGGAGCAGCTGCAAGGGGAGAAGGAGAATAAGGCATGCCGTAAGAGGGATAGAACCCGGTACTGGAGAGAGGAAAGCTGAGACTATGCATAAAAGGCATTTCTGCCATAGCCTCCCGCATCTTTGGAGGCCTGCCTCTCTTCTTCTTTAAATCGGGTTTTCTAATGTAGTGCAAAGGATCTAAAGGAAAAGTAGGATGGGTGTAGAAACTGTTGAAATTTATCCTAAAAATGGTAGGCAGTAAATCTCGGGGTATAAAATGGTGACTTCTGTGGGTTATTCTAATTTCACTTAATCGACTTATTAATTCTTCTAATTCGGCGAGGAAATCTGGGTCCTGCCTACCTCGAAGTTGAGGATACTTCTTTTTCCTTTTTCGCTTCTGCCTCTTCATTTTGTCATAGCTAAGGTAATCGTGACTGCGGCGCTTACATTTGTGTTTATGCTTTTCTTTTAGATTACTTAAAACGGTGGAAGTTTCGGGTGGAATAAGGGAAACATGATCAAACGAATGCCTTTTCTTCTTTTGCCCGCAAAACTTCTCCGCTCGATCTGAAGTACTGTTATTATCTGTTCCTATTCCACTGTCGCTGGGAATCGTCTCATCGCTGTGAGACTCGCTTACTGGGGAAGGAGTGGCTTCTTTCAGCGATGTCAGCTCACTCAAGTGAGAAGGAGAGTTTGGCAACAATGTAGGTGGAGATAATCTCCTCCTTCCCTTTGCAGCTTTCTTCATCGCGAGTGTCTGAACAACACTTCCTTGCCTGGAGTGTATGTGTAAATACGGCACTGAGCTGGGCTCGATAAATCCTGCATCGCTGCTGACAGGGCTCTGTCCCCCACTCACTGCAGATGACTGGGAGCAAACTGGAGATGGAAGAATCTCGGAATTATTAGCTGTTGAAGGCAGCAAATGGGGAAGTACTTGTCCTAGTGACGTACCAGGAGCTTGTTGAGCAGACTTCTCAAGAACCGTCAAACTGGCAGAACTGCTTGTTAAAATACCATTCAGGACAGCTTTAGGTTTCCTTCCTCTCCTTTTTCCTATATAAATCGTTCCTTTCTTGCTGACATTTATTTGCTGGCCTAATTTTGAACCAAATGTGGCAGCAAGAGTTGACACTGTATTGTGGAGTTTAGATTGCACTTTCCCTTTGTTATTTGGTTCCACTGTACTGGACAGAATCTGATTCAAAAGTTTCTTGCGCTTCAGAGTTTTCATCTTATTTATTTTTCGAATAATTGTTTTCATTAACTGTCCATTATTTCTCTTGGCAACTTTTCTGTCTGAGTCTACTTCCAAATCAGTCATGCTACAAACAGTGGGTTTTTGGACTTCTTCTGGCCCTCGGAGCTGGTCCTTTCTCTCAAAAAAATCCCCACTTCGATGTTGATCGCTTTCAGACTCTATCTTGCTCGAGTTATCTGTCCCAACAAAAGGTGCCACAGAAAGAATAGGTGGCTTCATTTTAATGGATGACCTGATCTGTCTTTTAGGTCTCCCTCGCTTTTTAGGAAAAGGTTGTCCTGATAAGCTCTGTTTTAGGGAGGGAATTTCTACTTCAGGCTGCAAAATTGGAGGTTCTTGCTCTTCTTTTGACTGCACTGAAAAGACTTTTGATGCTGGGATCTTTAGAGTTCTTTTGGGGGGACCTTCGAGCTCTGGCATCTCCTTGGATTTAGGTCTTCCTCTTTTGGGTTTATACATGTCAGGTAAGAAATCATCTGACATACACAAACTAGAGGGTTGTTTGTGAGTACTGTAGAACTTTGGAGTTTGCTTGTCAGTCTCAGCTAACAGTCCAAGAGACTGTCCACTAGCTTCATTGAGTTTTGGCAACTGATGTTTAACAAATTCATGCTCCACAAATGAAGATGATCCTATGTTTTTCAAGAATTTGGCCTGCTCCAAATTACTGCTTGACAGTGCACTGTATGAAATGTTTTTAAAAAGCTCCGACCTTTCTAGTTCTAGACCCTTTGGAGGTCGACATGTGCTTCTTGACACCACTTTAGTCCATCGTGGTTTCCTTCCTTTTCTTTTCTTTAAAGGTTTTGATTGCTGAGTAGCGCTCAGATTTTTTGCTCCTTGGCAGGATTTATCCGATGCAGCTATTGCACCAATCTTGAGGAACTGCTTGCTACTAAACAAGCTTGTAAAACTAACTACTGAAGGGGTGACAGTAGCATGGATGCTTGTTTCAGCTGCCAAAATGGGCTTTTTCCCTGTAGAAGGACTAGTTCTTGAAGTTTCTACGTAAGTAGCTTTTGAATCATTTAAATCTTTATCAGCACCTTTAAAATCGGTGCTCAGAGTATGGTTCAACGTTCTGTTTATATTCAGAAGTGTACTGTCAGAAGAAAACTGCGTTTTGCCAATCTGATCCGACATACCTTCTAAGAGCTCTGCTGTGGAACTTAAATGCAACGAGTTAGATGCTAACTGTGAAGACGTCGTTGAGAGGCTCCTGTTTAAGGTGGTAACAGACACTGTGGGTGAAGGCGATGGGAGATTTCCTTCTCCTACTGCACTAAACGGGGACTTTGCTGTCGATACGTCTGAAGCACCTCCTGTTCTGAAGTCTGGTGAAGTGCAATATACTGGAGGCTGTTTTTCATGCTTCGATGTTTCATAAATCCCTTTTTCACTGGTTGAGTAAGCATCCTGTGGAACGCAGATTCCTTCATTAAACATCTCTTTGCCTACATCAGCAATTTCTTTCCGAATTGAAAATTTTTCCAGGATACTTTCTTTATTCTGTCTCATAATATGCTTCTCAAATGTTTTGCTAGCAGTATTTTCCTTCAGTAAATCTGTAGTCTCATGGTTTTCAAGGCTACTGAGGTTTGAATTGCAAGGAAGCTTAAAGGGCTCGGAGGCAGGCATAAGAGAGTCTGCTTTCAGAGTTCCAGAGTCCTTGTTAACCAAACCAACTGGACTGCCGATTCCTGTTGGCTTCTTTCCAGTGTCCTTGCTAACCAATCCCACTGGGCTGCTAATCCCTGGCATCTTCCTCCCAGAGTCCTTGCTAACTGGTCCCATTGGGCTGCCAATCGCTGGTGTCTTCCGTCCAGAGTCTTTGTTAGTCAGAACTGTCGTACTGCCAGTCCCTGGCATCTTCCTCCCAGAATCCTTGTTAACCAATCCTGCAGGACCATTTATTCCCAATAACTTCTTCCCAGCATCCTTGTTAATCAATCCTGCTGGAGTGCCAATCCCTACTGGCTTCTTGACAGACTCCTTATTAGTCAATCCAGTTGGAGTGCCAATACCTGGAAGTTTCCTCCCAACATCTTTGCTGATCAACCCAACTGCAGAGCTGGTCACTGGCTGCTTCTTTCCAGAGTCACTGTTAACTAACCTAGTCGGAGTGCTGATCCCTGGTGGCCTCTTCCCAGAGTCCTTGTTAACCAATCCAATTAACGGGCCAATCCCTTGTGGCTTCTTCCCAGAGTCTTTGTTAACCAATATGGCTGCACTACCAATCCCTAATGGCTTCTTCCCTGAGTCCTTGCTAACCAATCCAACAGCGATACCAGATCCTGGCAATTTCTTTACCAAATCTTTATTAACTAACCCGCTTGCATTTATGGTTCCTGGTAGCTTCTTCCCAGAGTCTTTAACCAAACCAGATGCAGTTCCATTGCTGGGCTTCTTCTGCTTTGTTTTGGAAGACTTTGAAGGAGGACAAGTTGCAATAAGTTGAGCCAATTTTTCTGTTACAGTTGTTGCTCCGTTAATTTGTGTTCTATCCTTAAAGTCAGAATTATGGCTACTGATAAGAGTTGGAGGAGATGACTTTATATAATCTGTCATTTCAGAGTGCAATGGGGAAACTTTCTTAGATAAAGGATTTGTTTCTACTTGTATACCTTCTTCCACATGTAATTCAACTGTTGCAACTTCTCCAGCTTTCTTGTACGACTTTGAAGGGTCCTAGAAGTTAATAAAGAAAATAATCTTTAGGAACAGAGCACAAAGACTCTAAGTAACACAGTATCTTTTCGTGTTGAGATGATTAATACCTGCATTTGGTAACAGGGTAACCATATAACCACTCGCTTCATGATCCTATTCATTTTAAAGCAAATACATTTCAGTGGACACGTTAAGGTTTTTCTGATGTTAAGGAAACCTAAACTCACTCCCAGCCAGATGTAAACCATTTAATCTGTCCCCCAATTATAACCATTCTCCTAAAATACTGTTGATGTTTTTTAAAAGAAAACGTTAATAATGTGTTGGACTAACGATTTATAGTGTGACAGCACTTGAAGACCTCACTTGCTACTGAGCAGCAGCTGAGCAACGCACTGCAAGGACAGGCATGGTCTAAACCTGCCCATGCCCAGCTCTGCCAGTGCTTCTCAGTCTTCTCCCATGATACCCTCAACCGCTGTAGGAACAGCTTCTCCCCACAGCAGACTGCTGATAGTAGTAAAATAACTCAAATTATTCTGTTGTTTGTATGGGGTAGCGGGAAAACACACACAACACACAGGGAGCAAATTAAACTTGAAAAGTTATTTTCAGTTCTACTTAACCAAATTTGAAATTTATTCTGTAGAGGTGAAAAAAAAAATATATTGCAATACCCATTACCTCAATAAATTCCATTAGGAACAGCTCAATAAATTAATCTTTTATTTTAGAAGCATATTCTTCTTCACATACAGTGCCCAACACATCTCTGAAACGCACAGGATACATTCACTCCAAGCAGGGGCTGAGAATGGAAGACTCTGATCCCTTATGAGATAATTACATATACACGATTTGAAAACCTTCTGGGATCTACTGTCTCAAACATGAAATAAAGAGTGAAAGGCACCAATTTCACATCTATTCCACTCTTGCAAGACCCAACTTGGAGTACTGCAACCAGCCTTAATAGGCTCAAGAAGTGAGGCTGTGCAAACCTCATGAGGTTCAGCAAGGCCAAGTGCAGGGTCCTGCAGGTGGGTTGGGGCATTCCCAAGCAGAAATCCACACTAGGCAGAGAACAGATGGAGAGCAGCCCTGAGGAGAAGGACTTGGGGGTGGTGGTAGATGCACATCAGCCAGCAATATGCACCGGCAGCCCAGCGAGCCCCCGGCATCCCGGGCTGCATCCCCAGCAGCGTGGCCAGCAGGGCGAGGAGGGGATTGTGCCCCTCTGCTGCGCTCTGCTCTGCTCTGGGGAGACCCCCCCGCAGTGCTGCCTCCAGCTCGGGGGGTCCCCACAGCAGAAGGACACGGAGCTGTCAGAGCGGGGCCAGAAGAGGCCCCGGAGGTGCTGGGAGGGCTGGAGCCCCTCTGCTGGGAGGACAGGCTGGGAGAGGTGGGGGGGTTCAGCCTGGAGAAGAGAAGGCTCCGCGGAGACCTCAGAGCCCCTTCCAGTGCCTAAAGGGGCTCCAGGAGAGCTGGGGGGGGACTCTGGGTCAGGGAGGGGAGCCATGGGGCGAGGGGGAACGGTTTGACACCGACAGAGGGGACATTGAGATGAGATATTGGGAAGAAATTGTTGGCTGTGCGGGCGGTGAGCCCCTGGGGCAGGGTGCCCCAAGAAGCTGTGGCTGCCCCATCCCTGGAGGGGTTCAAGGCCGGGTTGGACGGGGCTGGGAGCAACCTGGGCTGGGGGGAGGTGGCCCTGCCCAGGGCAGGGGGTGGCACTGGATGGTCTTTATGGTCCCTTCCAACTCTAACCATTCTATGATATATGATATTCATACCCTCTGCAATAAAAATCAGTAAGACAATTGCATGGTAATTACTGTACTTGATTACAGTCAGCATTGGATTAATGACGTTTTACAAATCTGTAACTACGGTTGGCCAATATCTAATTATGCTGAAGAAAGATATAGCCTGGATTCCTTTGAAATCATTTGATAAGCAGCAAATTTTTGTGCTGATCATGAATGAAGTATTTGGTCAGTAAGCTACACCACCATGGCTTAAACAGAGGACCACAAGCTGGATTCGGTCTGACAGTTTCCCAGAGATGGGAAGTAGTTGCTCGGGTAATGTGCTGCCTGAGCTGTCAGAGCCTCTGCAGTGCACTCCAAATCCTGAGCTGCTGCCTTTCCACACGGATGGAGCAAGAGGTGTGTTTCTGCCCCCATACAGGCCTGGCGCTTACGTGGAAACTACCGAGTCAGCATGACTCCAAACCTGGAATCCAAACGCGTCTGCTGATGCTCTTGGACATAGCTGGCATAGACTGTGCGTGCTAGAGACATTAACCACACGGGATTAAAGCAGTCTTTCTGATCAACGTGACTGAAAGCCTTCATAGAGTTACATCCTCTTTTCTGCGGTCTTAAATTTTGAAAAGAACTTTGGAACAGAATTTTAATCTTTGTTCAGTGGGCTTAGACGTATTCGAAAAATTCACCTAAATATTGACTTGGGAATTCAACTCTTCATTCCTGTATTTGTTAAGCTACCTGTGCATACACTCTCTTCCCTCTTTCTTCTATTTCTCCTGTATAGTCTGCTACCCTACTAGGTAGCGTCTGTTCTCATACTCTACCATTTCTGGGTATCGAACGCCTCTTGTCAGGCTCCACTTTTTCCTATTCACCTCTGTTTCGAAACAAAGAGCTTGGAAGTTTTATTAGATATTTAAATTTTTATTATTTTTATTTTTTTTATTATTTTATTAGATATTTAAATAAATAAATACATAAATAAGAAGAAAACCTTTCCAAATACTAGCTTTGATCTAATTAAGATGCCAGGATTTTGAAAACACAACTTTAGCATCAAACAAGGATTCTTTGAAAGCTGAAGGCATTTTCCCTGGAAAGTTTCTTTCTCATCTGGGGCAAGTGAATTTTCCAAGCACACTGAAAATTATTTCAAAGAACTTGAAAAACAAAACAAGAAATGTCTATTGCGATTACAGACAAGAAGTCAAAAAAGTCTGAAATTTTTTCAGCATTTTTAAACCCAAAATTTTTATATGGGAAATTATTTTCTTCCCCCCCCATAAACCCACTTAATAATTAGTATGATTAATAGAAACATTCAGCCTGGGGGCGTGGGGGGGATAGTGCTGTGAATTTTTTTAAGCAAAAAATTACAGGCGATAACAGTTAATAGAGACATCTTGATCAAAATATCTAACCTTCTTCAGAGAAGGTTTCACTACTCTGGCTGCTGCAGTAGCTGCAAAAACATTTTTAAAAAAACCCATGGAGCATAGAGTCAGAATTCCTTCTTGCAATTATTTATTATCAAAAATTTAAAATTTTCTGTTAAAGCGAGTGGGAGGCACTGCTATCACTAAGAAGTACAGCACAGGAAGAATAAGACTATTGCAAACAGATAATAAAAATTAAACTCAAGTAGTGCACAACCATGAACTTCAGGAAAAACAAGGACATTTTCTGTATGGAAGGCAACAATGGAAGAAAAGAATTTGAATACACTGCTCACATACTGAGGAAATCGGGTAAATCACTCAGCTTAAGCCAGGATCAGTGCAAGCCTACCAGCACCCGCCATAGCATAAGCAGTTGTACACACCAACTGGAAGTATTTTTAAGAAAGTTATCGAAAAACTAGTGAAAACAGGTCACCTCGTATCTCAGACAAGCCTTCATCACTGCCTGTTTCTTTACTAGGTCCACACTAAACCCCTCGATGTACCAGGAGCTACATTCCACTAACTGTCCCGATGACTGCCCTACCAGCCCAAATATGTGTCCAGAACGTAAATGAGATTTCGCAAGAACAGTGATATGTCACTGATCAAAGTTCTCCTTTTGGGGGAGGGTGTCTACGAGCATCACTTGGGGTCGGATGTCTCCAAACCTGCTGCCGTAGTAGAACAAAACCCACCAGTCATATCCGTTACTGGTTTTAAAGCTGTGGTGTAAAAGAGACCGTGGTCTATGGAGAATAGCTTGGCACTTAGCCCAGCTTTTCTGTGGCAGCTGCAATCTTATGTAAATTATGCTGGAGCGTCACATTTCAGGAACTTCCCCCCAACTTCGCCACCTTCATACTCACAAAACCCACAGCTGGGAGGCGGGGAGCAGCCATGATATGTCCTACTACACTGGAGACAAAAAAAAGGTGGCACGCTTTCCTGAAATAACTTCTATTGCACGAACAATCCCTCCATCAGATGGGAAGGAGAGCGCTGAAGTCCAGCACACGTTACAGAGTGCTTGCAACGCGTCCAGCACTTCAAAGCTTCAGCGGTTGGTGTGGCCACGTTCAGGCGCAGCTCTGCGAATGAGTATCTAGTCTCTGGTTTGCCTTTCACTCCCGGAGCTGGAAGCTGGCCTTACGTGCAGCGCACTCAGCATTTCGATTTTTCTCTTGTGGTTCCAGGCAGCAGAGCGCCCCACTTCACTGTTTGACTTGAACAAATGCACAGTTTTATATCAGAGAAAGTGTAAACTCGGATTTTAATGCAGTTTCGTGAGGACTACTGACAAATCACTCTCAGAAAACAAAAAAAACCCAACAAAACCCCCCTAATCCCCTCTAACCCCCCCTAGGTGTTTCATCCATCTAACTCACCTAATGCGTCTGCAAGCAAGCACATACCTCAAGCTTCTCCATTCATGCCTCTATGTTGCAACGCACACTTACAATGCCACATGACTCTCGAAAACAGTTTTTTCTTGGATTATGCACATTTTCAGTAAAAAGTTCTAGACCTACTCTACATTACTCTGGCTTTCAGATGGTAGGCTTCATCTAGGCACAAAGCTGTTAGAAAGGTCTACGTTACATTACATTAAAAAACATTTTTGTGCTTTAAAACTAAAAGATTTATTCCTCTGCAATCTCTAGCTCTGGCGTAAAACTCTGTCCAATAAAAGAATCACTCAAAGCAATTACATAAAACAGGTAAGTTTTCATGAAATCGTTGTTCTCATTATTAATTTTACACGGAGCCGAATTTAAAATTTTAAATCTCCTATGTGGACATACTGTTAATTTGAGGAATAAAAATTCCAGGTTATTTTGATATAAGCTATTAACAGGTTATATCAACCATTCCAGAATCATCACAGGCACCAACAGCAAAAAATTGGCTTTGCTTCTCAAAAAGGCATTCATTGTTACACTACAGCACGATCTCAGGGTCTATTCTTACTAGATTATTATTTACTGTTGTTATTATTAGTATTTATTTGCAAAAAGTTTAACAGTAGATAATCTTTCACAAGAACAGGGCTATCTCCTATCAAGTCTGGTGTAAAATTCACACTTCTCACACTAGAACCAAATTAGGAAATGCAAGATAGTCTCAGCTTCCAAAAGCTGAAATAGTTAAAAGAAAACAGCGTGTTAATAGAAATTTCATTTCTTAATTCTCTTGAGAACTACCAGCAAGCAATAAGGATTTTTATATGTACATACACACACACACACACAGATTTACCTGTTATTATTTTAGCTGCTGTACTTCTGGCCAATGCACAGGCTACAATTCAAATGGGCATTCTGAAGAACCATGGAAATTGTTTGTGTAGTTGTGGCATCAATATATGAAGTTCCCCAAATAACGAGTGAAGTGAGTCTGCTGTTAATTTTTCACCACCAAGACTTTTTAGTCTTTTCTAAAACCAAGTTTTACCTAACTACCAGGAAAAAAAGGACTTTGTGTAATCAGTCCAAGACAAAAACTTGTCTCTCGGATCCTGCAGAAGATATTCTTCAGCTACTCAAAAAGAAACCCACTTCTTCAGGTTTGTAAATTTTTTTGCTTGAAATTTTTCAGTTAGTGGCTGTGATTTCATCAGCAAACTCTCCTGTAGAGCTTCCCCACATAACCCAGGGCAATAGAAAGAACGAGAGAATCCTGCACTCAGCAGTTTTGCAAAGAAAGAAGGAGATGGAGCAAAAGGGCATGTTCCAACTTGCTTCACTGTTTTACCATGACTATTTTAGAATTACAGCAGGCTGTTACTATCACTTCTCATCTTCCTATTTTCTAGAACTTTAGTGCTGCAACTTTGCTATGCCATTGGCTACATTTACCTTGCAAGCACCGGTAAACCATTCATATGCCTCTTGTGCCAAAACTAACAAGCAAAATTTATATTTATGTCTAAGGCTCAGGTTTTCAGGCTTAGCAAAGGTCACAGCAATGTCTGTCTGTCGCAGGACACTTTTCTGGAAGAAAGAAATACAACTTTCATATTCAGTATCAAAAACCAAATCTAATACTCTTGCTATTACAGGAACTTCTAAATTTGTTTCTCTTAACACCTGGGAATCTTAGCCCTTTCTGGGTCTCTTTTCTGTTCTATGATTTGCTCTTCAGAAGACTATTAACTTTTTTGTCTATGCATTTCTGGAGGACAAATGGCAAATACACTAGTTACCAACCTCACCTACTCACTCACCTTGCCGAATGGAGGTAAACCCTCTATTAACATAACTGAAGACACTCCCCAGGTTTTCAGAGTCCTGAAAAGCACTGAGCTTGAGAAAGAAGCATAACTGTCATAGATGGGAGCGCAAAGTATTTTCCTACTATTTTAATTTCTACACTGATATTCCCAGGAGAAGATTTCCACTACCTTCTCTTTCTTAGTGCTTAACGGAGTATACTGCAAGTGCTAAATTCTCATTCAAATTCTCTATTCCTCCTTTAAAAGTATAGAGAGCTCAGTTTCACAGCGCAAAGTATTGCCGCATCTTGCTCCAAATTGGTCATATATTTGCTTTATTTCCTCTCCTCTCCATCAAAAGGAAAGACTAAGGGATCACTTTCATTTTCTGAAATGTAATTTGCAGTGCTAAAATTTGCTTTATTTCACTGCAGTAAGAAAAAAAAGTCCCTCGGGTATTATATTCAAAACATGCAATGGTTTTAAACCATGTTTGTCATTTGTTTCTAGAAAGACACTTTTTAATCACACTTGCTAGAAATCAGTGGGATGCTGTAAACCATCATTTCTAACAATCCAAAGCGCCACAATGGCAGCAGGGAACATACAGAGTTAAACAACTTGAAAACCATTTCAGTACAATCTGAGAGAGAGCAGAGTATCTAAAGTGAATTAGCATTAGTCAGGGATTTGAAACTATTTTAAGTAATGCAAATTTAATGCAACAAATCTGTTCTTCTCTACACTAAGCGTTTAGGTTGTTCACCAGAAAAGGAGCAGGAGTAACTCCACTTAGAAAAGCTGGAATTAAAAAAAGTGATATGGCATCAATGGTACCATATATAATATCAATAATATTTAATAATACTAGTAATACCTGTTTCCCAGCTTTCTAATTTCCAATTGAAATATGATGGATCTCTTGAAGAAAAACCTAGCATATCAACAAAGATGTCAAGGATGAACAATCTATGCTGCCATCATCTGAGTTTAAATATTAATTATTCTCCCTAGTAAGAATTCCCAGGGCACAATCTCTTGATGCAATGCGGAAGTTTCCATATGTAATGAGTCTCTTTGCTAGTAAGAGATTTTCAGTTGCAAAAACCACCTCAAGTTGGACATAGAGATCAGTGACTGGATATTCCAGATTGGCCCAATACTCAACTCATCACTATATAGTCTTGTTAAAAAAGAAAAAAAGAAATTCATCAGTATAATGACAAATTGTGATCTACTCTTCAAATTTTTCTGAAGATGAAGTTAGAGAAGTCAATAGAAACAATAGACTTGTCCTGAAATGGAAGAATGTAAAATAGAGGCCATAGACCAAACTTCTATGTTCCGTAATGTACAGTTGAGAATTTCTTGTTTGATAGGCTGAGTGAAACACCTGTTTAGAATGGGGGAAAAAAAAAACCAACACGGTTCCACAGTAAAGTCTGGAAAAAGTAATTTTAGTCATTACGCGTAACATATAGCACACTTTTTCTTTCGGGGCGTAATTTTTTATTTCTCTTTGAAGATCCTCCTCCTCAACAAAAACTGAAGTCTGGGTATGCCGGGGCAAAGAAAAAGGTTTGGCTATGTCAGACAGACATCATCTCAGACCAAGATATAGGAATTTTCCTTCCCTTTGGCTAGGCTCTTCCTCATGAGATATGCCAGGACAGATTTATGCAGGTAGATTTATGAACAGGACACAGGCTACAGAAATGAAAAACCTTTCGCCTTGAGAACCTTTGAAACAGGAGCCCCACGAACAGACAACCCCTGTGAAGGAAGGGCTCTAACTTCCAGGGACTCGCTGTCTTCCCCTGCTGAATCACCAGGCGTCACAAAGTTGAAGGAGGCTACGGAAGAACATGCAAGGAAACTGGGAGAGACAAATATGCGCTCATAGGGGAACACAGATAGATGCAGCAAAAACAGGAGCGTAGGGAAAAAGTTCAGCTTTAAAACAGTAGGCACATACCGAAAGGAGACAGCATGGAGGGTATATTCTAACATTCTATTAGTCAGCAACACTTCTACGTATATTGGAAAAAAGAGCATGCTGTAACAAAACACTTCTAAAATTTAGACTCCATGCAACTACATTTATAATTCTTGCCATTTATCCTGTTTTCCCTATCTGTTATTGCTGCTCCTACTTGTTACATCATGCAGATCATAAAAACAAGACATCCTCAAGGCAGGGCTATCTCCTTACATTGGGAAAATACCTGGCACATCTCTCAAGCCACCGCATTTATATGCAGTTTATCATCAGACTGTTTTCTAACACATCTGGAAAAGTATTTTCTACTTTTCAGACACTGCTTGATACTTTCATCGCAGAGCGTCAGTTAAAACGCACAGCAAAACCAATGGTTCTAACAGGTAAGAAAAAATATAAAACCCAAATACTAGAGACAAGCACAGCAAACTCACAGCCCAATTTAAAGAGAGACAAGACCCACCACTTTCTTCTATACAAGAGACTAAAAATGACATTATTGCTTTTCAGAAACATACCTATTATGTTCACTTCAAGTTAACATGGGAATCATCTTTCGCTACTGTTAAAAAACCAACACTGGCAAGCTGTGAAAGAGCAAAAGCATTTTTCCTGTCGATGGAAATTAAATCAAACCATTTATAACTTCAGAATCTTCAATATCAGAGGTTATATGGAAAAACAGTTAGTAGAACATGATCATGCAGAGATGCCAGAAACGTTTAAATACAGTTAAATTTACTGTGACTTGCAAGATGCTACATAAACACGCTACTCACTTGTTTTGAAGGACAGTGCTCGTTCTTCTCATCTGTCATCTTCCCACTCTTCGGTGCCCTTCTTGGTTGCTTGATGCTGGTTTTTATAGCAGGCCGGCACACATAATTCTCAAGGTTCTTGGGAGGCTTTTTCGTTCGCTTTGCTTGAAGACCAATCTTCAGTTTCAAGTTTCCCTCTGAAAAGTTTGTTTCTTTCACTGAAAACTGTTGCTGGGCATCAGTCAGAGCCTCGTTCTTCCCATTCTCAGCACTGTTCCCCTCCCGATTTTTCTTCTTACTGTCGTCGTCTTCCTTGGTGCAACTTTCTAGCTCCCCTTCTCCTTTTCCCACCAACGTGCCAATGTTTACCACAGAGGGGCTTTTCCCAGAAAACCCTTCAGAATCAGAACCCAAGCCTAACATAGCAGTATTCCGAGGGTCCATCACAGGCGAAATATATGCCTTCCGGTAATTTTAGGGAAGATTCACAGAGATATGTTCCACAGAAGGTCTGTTCTACTACTGGCAGCCAGCATCTTTTACTCTGCAGAAGGAAAAGACAAACAGAAGTAAACTTTGATTTTCTAGCAGAAATTAAATTAATATTAAAAACCACTAGAAAGCAGACAATCATATTTCAGACAAGCACAAATATGCAGCTGATGTGTCAAAATGCCAACCCTTCCTATAACGTACTACAAAAATACAATTTATCTGTAAAATCACTTTTAAATGATAAGTGAAAATCAGAAATATGTGAATATTATAATATAATTTCCAATTAATCCACAGGACACTTCAAATGGTGGTTAAGGCTTTTAATATTGATCATCAAATTTTTATTTTTTTTTTTTATTTAAAACGAGAGCCCAGCTACTCCTAGTATTGACACTCGTAGCCTGGACCTACTGAAACAGTTGCATGTGAGGAATGATGCAGCTAATGAAACCTACGATAAAGCATCCAGAACCCAGAGACAATCCAATTTTAATCATCTGAGCCACTAGGAAAGTTGAGCTTAACTCAAGTATGCATTGGTTTACAAACATGCCACAAAATCTGCTTATTAGTTAAGGACTTTCCATAATTCAGGAAGAAGTATGGGAGAAGAGAAAAACACCCCACCAAGCAACCCCGCTAAATACCCTCCCACACTAATTTGTACTTCCTGGAGCATGCAAACAGAAAAGTCCACACTTCTATCATCG
This sequence comes from Vanellus vanellus, assembly GCF_965231255.1. Lineage (NCBI taxonomy): Eukaryota > Metazoa > Chordata > Aves > Charadriiformes > Charadriidae > Vanellus > Vanellus vanellus. Next base: position 3,543,246 of record NC_138932.1, read on the forward strand.
GAGACACTGTTATGTTACTATATGTATGTTTTTTACATATATAATCTATATTATAATCTATATTATATGTGTTATATAATTAACCCATTTATCATAAGATATTAGAGGAAACTTCTTCATCTCAACTAAAGCAAAAGTAGATTTGAATGCACTTGCTAACGCAGGGGTTTCAGATCCCTGGCCAGCTGCTCGTGTAGTGCGCTGGCACATGGACCACCACAGAGCTGGAAGCTGCTCTTGCCCCCGCCGCCAAAGAACAACCAGTACCTGTGCACCCCGTTATAGTTTTATCCGTGCAAACCAACATAATCATAGAAAGAATCTGCAGAAGACACAAATATGCTGTGTCGATAACTACCAAAGAGGACAAATCACAGTGACAAAGGAGAAGCTAAACAGGCATTTCAGTTTAGTTAGATACTTGGAGTCTGGCGTAAGAGACAGGACACAAGCAATGTTTTGCAGAACTGGGGACTTGAAAATCAGCAGCCCTCAAGGGGGCTCCGCGCACAGGATGAACAGGACCTCCCAGTGAGATGTGACAGCCACAAGGCTATACACAATCCTGGTGGTGCACTGAAACAGCATCAGGTCTCTCTGACACTGCTGCGGCAGCCCATGGTCCAGAGAGGCCCATCCACCCCGGGGACACGGCACACTGAAAGTTCTCCTTTCTCAAGTTCCAGGAGCCAAAACACAACAATCCAGGTGGAGATATTTGTTTTAGGGGCATTCTAAATACTTTCATCATTTAAATACCTTAATCACTTACTGAAAATAAAGTATACCAGAAAGAGTTCTGAAAAAATATCGGTGTACTGAAAAGAGCATCACAGGAATGAAACCAGAATGATTTTCTGTTCTTACCTTCTATACAGTTATTAAGGCTGAATTGTAAGGAATGCTATGAAAATATTTCAATGGTTTCAGTGAACTTCAAAATGAGTTTCAATGGTCTCAAAAAGGTTTCAATGAGCTTAGCAATTATCTATGACATTTGGCCTCCTGGCAGGTCAGCACATGCATTCTCGAGCCCATCAGCACATGGCAGGTCCCAAAACCACATGCCTCTTGTGCAGACAATAATTAGAAAACCAGCAGTGAGGAGGTGGTATTTGGAGGTGGCTCAGTAAACACCAGCATTGCATAAAAGGGAGGAAAGATAAGGAATGTGAAAGGCGATACTGGAAGAGGACTGAGGCAACTGCAGTGGACACAGGTTGGAAGACAGATGCCAGGATTAGCGGGGACAGAAGAAACACTGCTGAGAACACAAAAAGCAAATCGTTAGCAAGGTAGGCTTCGTTGGCTACGTTCTCAGAGAAAACAAACTTATTTTCACATGTTCTGTGCACATTATTAAAAGGGATTTCTACCTGCAGTTATGACTTTTCAACTGAGAACATCCTGAAAAATCAAACCCACTATTATTACTCATAAAACCAGAGGTAATTAGGTAAAATCTCCATTTTACAACTAGAGAAAAAATGGGTAGAGGAGTGAGACACAGGGGGCTAGAGAGCAAGTCAGTGACAGCTCCTCGTTCAAGGCCCAATGTTCAGTCCATTAGGTTACATCATGTCACCAAAAATGGGCTTTTCCAAACATGTCGGCGCAGGAAGGAAAACTGGCCAGCGGTAAAATAATTCTAAGCTAATGCATGAATTTTTATTATTCAAGTTCAGGAAAAGGAGAGAATCCTATAGGCCATCATGCAATTCTCAAATCTATGTTCACGCAGATTTTTCCTTCTCTAGCGACTATGGTCCAGAACAGCTGCAACACTTCAGTCATTTTCTGACAAATAAAATTAATTAATAAGCTTAAATCCTGAAGCCAAATGAAACTGAAACAGCACCATCTATACTGCTGTATTTGGCTCCATATTTACTTAATAGCACGACTTTAAGTAAGTAATTACACTCATATTAGAAACGGCAAGACCAAGACAAAGTGCACATTGAGATTTAAAGAACTGTGTTAAAATCCTACTCTGTGATAACACAGAATCAGTAACTATCGTAGAAACAAAGTCACAAAATTGATGGCTCTCATAAACACATAGCAGGTCATTTTATTTATCCATTAATTCCTCTCCACACAGACAACAAAAATGCTAATCCTGGACCTAATCATCATTTTGCCTCGATCACTGTAATCTTCTCTCTGACTCTCCAATTACCCCACTCTAATTCACCGAAAATGTGTCTGCCAATTTGATCATTTTCATAACCGTGAACTGATTAGATCTCATCTCTTTGAATCCCAAGAATGCTTCTTCTTCCCTACCTCATCAAGTTCAAGCTTCCTGTCGTTGTCTTCAAGGTCTGCATAACTGTACCTCGACTCTTCACTCACTCCTGTCCCTCAGCGCCTTCTGTTTCACCAGTGACAACCATTATGGGTGTTCTCTTCTATTTTTTCCCCTTTTACTTAAGTAACACCATTGCTTTCCTGTGCTATACTTCACACTCCGTACGCCCCGCTTGCGCCAGTCTACAGGATCTTTACCGTTCTTTTTGCAGGCTGTGCCTTAAAATCTCCTTGTGGATGTCAATGCAAATGAGCAGCCAAACGATGACAGCCATAGTTCAGAGGCAGCTATAAAAGCTTGCATGAATTTACCCTGAAAACTCCCAATGATCTGGTACTTTCAAGACCTAAATCTATCATATTTACCTGTGTGGTAGAGGGTACATATCTGTGCCTTTGCTTTCCACATTTGTTCTGTTAATTTGCAAGTCTTGTTTTGAGTTATATGATAGGCTTCTTCAGGTCAGAAAAATAGACTACGGACTTGCTAAGTATCTGCTCCGACGAGACTGATCCCAGAAAGAGACCTTTGCATGTTTCCCCTGCAAACACCTTTATAAGGAAAGCACTATATCCATTTCTTGCCCTCAATAAGGTTCGTGTGAAATTAAAGCAGTGGAGCCTGACTGCCCGTGCCGCAATTGAGTATTTTCTAAGCTTGCACACTGTCATTTAACCACACTGCTTCGTGACTTCTACGACTAGAAAGTACCGCTATAATTGAGCAGCACGGCACTCTACACCAGGGCAAGAACTCAGCTCAGCAGTTCCTATCCCACTGCTCACATTGTGCAGACCCACAGCAGCTCTTTCCAAAGCAACATCAACATATTTTTATTTAAAGACTTTTTCGTTTGATGAAAGAAACTGCCATTTCCTTGGGGACTCTATTCCAAGACCTAATCCACATTTTGCAACAACTTTCATCCATGGGATCTTAGGCTAACATAAATTTTCCTCGATTGAGAACCATCTAGTATCAAATCTCTACACAGCCTTACAAATGATGATCAAGACACGTCCTAACCATCTCCCTAGGAAGCAAAACACATCAAACTTCCAGTCTCTCATCCAGTAGATTCTGTAGATCTCAAATCCCTCCTGTAATTGTTCTTCCCCAAAAAGATTAACTAGGAAGCATTTCAACAGCCATTTTGACATGTGCTACCTAGAACTAAACGGTGTTCATTAATGATTTTTCTAATGCCATATACAGTTTTAATACCTATTATCCATTCTTATTCCCCTGTTGACATATCCAAAGCCCTTTTTGCCCATCATCTGCTAAGATTTCTATACTTCTGATGCCCTGCTTTTCCTGAGAAAAAATACCAAGGGTTTACTTCTACTGCCAGCTCCTACACACGTTTCCCCCCTGCCCTCTTAGCAATATTAAATGAGATTTTTTTTTTCCTCTGTCCAATTTACTACATCATCTTCATTTCTGCTAATTCTTTTGTTGATGAAAACATATAGTAATTTTATATTTGGAAGGTATCTGCCTTTTGGTTCTTTGTGTTGCTTCAGCTCCAGGGGACATTAAAAAATTTCAGCTGAATGTCTGAAATCCCAGAGTATTCCTAGTAACTCCATGGCCTCCCACACCCCCTTCTCATATTCTTGTCATCTTTCTTCTGCTATGGAAGACAGCTACCACACTCAAAAGTTCTTTCTCATAAAGAAAATAAAATGTGTCATAAAAACTCCACTATATTTCTCCACATCACATAGCCTAAGCAGCAACAAGGACATTGAAACAGAAGTTCAAGGACCTTGGATTACCTATGTGAGTATTTTTTAAATGGTTAGAGATGGAGACACTGGTCAGAAATAAAGTTACTGTTTGCGTTATATGAGGTGACATAGAATATTTCATGAATAGAATCTGTTACATGTGGTTTTGACAGCTATAAAATAACAGAGTACCTGTCTTGTCAAGAAGAATATTCTACCCAAGCGTTTGTAGCAAAGACAGTACAGGCCAAGTGTTGGGAGAGCAAATGACAGCAGGACACTTATTTTGTAGGAAGACATGAAGAGGGCAGACACAATGATCCTCTGCAAGTATGCTCCAGCTGGAGGAAAACTTTGTAAGCAGATAAAATGTTTCTTCTGGTATCTTAACCTTACTTCTTCTGGATATCATACCTTAACTGAAAAGTCTGGAAACACAAGACTGAATTTTGACTTGCCTGATAATTCTGTTGTTTCACTATTCACGTGCAAATTAATATGAAATTGCTAAACACTGCATAACAAAACCCGTATTTGATCAGACAACAGGTTCATTTAGCCTAAGGCTGTTAGTCCCAACATTAGCCAACGCTGATTGCCTAGGGAAAAGCATAAAAAACCCCAACGTATGCAATGGTAATTCTGCTGAAATATTCTCCCAGCCTCTAAATTTGTGATTCAGGAACTTCACAAGTGGTATGTCTCTACATCTAATGCCTTTCAATGGACTCTTCTGAACAAGAAACTCTGTTATTTATACCCACCTAGTAAATATAAGGTAAGGGACATAGTAAACCAGTAGTATTTCACCTTTAACTCCTGACATAATGTGCAAACAATGCCTTTGGTTACGCCAAAAACACCCGAGTGCTAGGACAGCCGTACACATCACATGAGCCACGCTGCACAACAGGTAATGCCGTGAGATACAGAAAATTAGGGACAAATACAGATTTTGCTTTAACAGAATAATCACGTTAAGTCTGCATATCAGATTTTTTCTTTCTTTTTGAAAGCTGCGAGATGAAACACATGACTTCACTGAAGTGGAAGATATGTGTCCACAATGGCAAAAGTCAACCGCTTGCTAAGGGCAGCACAAATTAATTAAAAAAAAAAAAGTCAACAATCCATTTGACAACAATACTTGTTTAAAAATAACTGTAATTCAGTAACCATATGTGCTGTTTCCATTTTTCTCTTGTGACAACAGCATTATAATTTATATCAATAAGCCTGTCTCTTGCACCAAGTGTTTAAACTGCTTTTTGTATCCTCAAGGACAGTTTAAACTTTTGAAAACAACTAAAACCACGCTGCTTCTTTTTGTAAATTACAACTCAAATTATTTTACTGTTTATTATCACTCAAACACTAAGTGCTTTTTAGATGACTGTTGACTGCCTGTAGCAATCAAATGTAACTAAAGTCCAAAAAGAAGTTGCTATAATTCTGTCTTTAAAACCAAGATCTACTAAGACCCGCACAAAATAATAATAATAAAAATAATCTGTCGTATACTCTTATACAGTTTAGAAAAGCTACTGAAGCTTTAACTTTCGAGTAAGAATGCTTCTTAAGAACTCAAGGAGGCAGACAGATGATGATTTTAGAGCCCATCTCCACCCATATGTTCAACCAGCTGCTAGAACTTCCCCATTCACACAGAGGCAGAAGCACCAGGGATGGTCCCAAGGTCCTGAAGGATGACCACATGAAGCACAAGTCTTTCAGGATTCACCCCCAAACCCCATGTTCTTGAAAACACTGCTTTTGCAGGTGCCATCTTCATTAATGCAAGGAAGCCAATCAAAATAAACACCGAAAGATGCAAAAAAGGTACACGTTGTTGCTGAAAATGAAAACTAAGTATATTTAAATGCATGAAAGCAAAGTCACGGATTTTTGCCGCACGTCCATCCTGCAGTCCCAGCTCCCCAAATCTCTCCCAACAAGACTGGAAAGCCAGCGTCAGAACCCACTACCTCACGTTTCCCTTTCTGGCTCCTGACAACACACAACTACCAGGAGAGTGAATGTGTGTCCTGAGGCCATCTGATGGAAAGCCACATTCCACCTAGCTTCTCTTTCCCTGCTAGGTAATTAACAGGGTGAAGGAACCACAAACCAGAGGCGAAAAGCAGAAGTTAGAAAGTCGGGAGACTATCTAACAGAACGAAAAGGACAGCATTTTGGCTGCCGATCTGAGAGACAGGTAAGGCTACGACACATTATGCTCAGCCATCTAATTCCAAGTTACCAGTCAGTAAAGCTAAAACAGGATTAAAAATCCAATGAAAGCAAAATTTCAGAAATATGATTTGGGGAAAGGGGGGAGGACTGCAAGAAGAAGTCTACTAACCACTGACCTAAGAACTAGCCAATATTCCAACCAGCAAAAAAAAACCCCAACCGAATCTGCCAGAGCGACCCCCGCCTCCCCCCCGCCCCGCTCAGGGCAGGCCCGCGCTCTTCCCACCACCTCTGCCTGCAGGAAAATGGAAGTTTCGGGGACGCGGAAACCTGCGCGCAGACCCGATCACCGGGAAATCCCCCGACCCGGCCACCGGGCGGCCCGGGGCTCCCTCGAGGCCGCTACCCGCCGGCGGCCCGGCTGTCAGCCGACATCCCCCCGCTCCGCGGGCCCGGCCCGGCGACGGAGCGCGGCTGTCAGCCTCTCCCCACCCCCGCGGCCCACAGGCCCGGCTCGGCGCGTCCCGCCGGCACACGGCCCCCCCCCCCCCCCCCCGCGGGCACCGCTGCTGTCACCGGGACCCCCCGCGCCGCCCCGGGCCCCGCTGGCGGGGATCCCCCGCCTCCCTTCCCGGCGCGGGCCCGGCTGTCAGGGATCCCCCGCCCCCTCCCGGCGCGGGCCCGGCTGTCAGGGATCCCCCGCCCCGCTTCACGCAAAGGCCCCCACCAGGGTCCCCCCCGCTCGCTTCGGCCGCGGGCCCTAAGCGGGCCCGCCCCCCCTCCCCCCCCCCGCGCGCGCCCGCCCGCCGCCGGGGATCCCCCGCCGCCGCCCCGGCAAGCCCCGCCGCCGGGGATACCCCGCGCCCGCCAACAGGGCCCGGGGCGGCGCGGCGGCCCGCGGCGCGGCGGGGATGCGGTGCAGCGCGCGCTTCGGCGCCGGTGCGGGGCGGGGCGGCCCCCGCGGCGGCTCCCCGGCCAGGCTCCCCTCCCCCCGGGCTCCGGGCCTGAGGCGGTCCCAGTCCCCGCCCGCCGCCCGCTCGCTCACCCGCCCGCCCGCTCCTCACCGTGTCAGCGACAACACGGCCGGGGCCGAGGACGGGCTCCTCCGCGCCGCATCTTCCCGGCCGCCCGCGCGGACGGGGCCAGGGCGGGACCCGGACCGACCGGCCGCCGCTTCGGCCCTGCTCGGAGCCGAGGCAGCGAAACCAAAATGGCGGCGGCTCCTGCTCCACCGCGAGCGAGCGCCCGGCGCCCCGCCTGCCCCGCGCCGGGCCACGCCCCCTCCCGGCCACACCCCCCCGGGCTAGCCCCGCCCCCGCCGGCAGAGGGTGCCGTTAGCCCCGCGGTGGGCGGGGCCCGCCTCGCCTGTCCCTGCGCGGAACCCGTAGCGCCCTGACGTCACCCTCGGCCTCTGGCGCGGCGGATCCTGTCAGCGGGGCGGGCCCGCCGCTAGCGGTGAGTGCCGGGGCGGCCGCCGCCGGCCGGGAGCGGGGGCGACCGCTCGGTAGGGCCCGGCTCGGAGGCCCGGCGGTGGCGGTGGGGCTCAGCAGGCCGGCTGCGGGAGGAAGGGGCAGAGCAGCGGCGGGGGAGGAGGGAAGCGGCCTCCGGCCCGCCGGGAGCCGGGGCGGCCGGGCCGGGCGGCTGTCCCGTCGCCTCTCCCGTCGCCTCACTCCCCTTGGCAGGTTTCGGCCCTCCTTAGCGGGCCCCGTTTCTAGATGCGGTTGGAGGGTGTGCCTTACGCCTCTGTGTTACCTCAGTATGCCCAGAGCAACGGGGCCCGGGGGAGCACGTGGGGCGGGGGGCTGGGGACGAGGCCCGGGGACCGGTGCCCGACGCAGCGGCGGGCCTGCAGGCATCAGCCGTCCGCCGGCGGGGACACCGGGTGGCTCGGGGCGGGGGGGGGGGGCTGTCTCCTGTGTTTCTGGCGCTTGTAGTAAATACGTAGTAGCCAGCAAGCAACCAGAAACGTGGTTTTAATTTAGTCTGGAGAGATGAGGGGTTAGGGTTACTTAATGATGTCTGCAAATATAACTTCCAGGGTTCTCTGCATAGTTTTTACTAGCAAATTACATTCCGATCTATAAAACCTTTTCTAAAGACCACGTGTGAGTTCTGTAATGGAACAGAACGCGGAGTTGGACAGGTCTTTCACTTGCTCCAGGTACAGAGCAGTGAAGCGGCCGCAGTTTTACTCTACTTTTCTGGAACAGCTCCTCTCCCCAGAGAAGAGCCCTTACAACTTCTCTTAAAACAGTCATTCAAGAATTCTATCAGAATGTTAAGGGTGCCAGAATACACAGAAACTTTCAGATTTTTTGTGACTCCTTAATTTTGCCGGTTGTGTTTGAGAAATCAGCTTTCTTTACTGTGAAAACTTAAAACCCTACTCCCTTTACTGTTAAAACTGGGATTTGAAACAAATGGGATACGTTCTCATGCAGGACAGAATTTGTCCTTCCTGTTCTGCTGTACAGACTAGTATGGCAAAGTAAAATGACTAAAAGCCTCCACAGGCTGATATCTTCACTTATTCTTGAAACAGCAAAACTGGGGCTTAGTTTTCAAATATCTATTGTGCATTGATTGTTAGATGAAAGAACGTAAAGCATCTTTACAAAATTAACGTCCTTCAGTGTGGACTTATGTTCTCATTCTATGTTGTAGCAGTTGTAAGTGCCATTCTATGCAGTTAAATCATCTTTGTCTCACTTAGCATCAACACTGCAGTTAACCACTGATTCCACGAAGGCAGCTATTTCTCTTAAGGACTTACAAGGTAATTATCTCGCTTTGAATGCGTTGCGTAACTTACTGCAACCAAGAATTCTTAAAGCATCTTTGTGGGGTATTGTTGTTATTTTCTCCTAAGGAAGTGGTATGAAGGAGGCCTTGAATGCAGGCAGAGATGTCAAATTTAAGTAATTTACTTATCTTTTTCCCTTTATTTTTGCATCACAATTGCTGAAGTGTTTTGTTTGGGTTTTTTTCTCCTGTTGCAATCAAAGATGCCCAAACGGTAGTAGTATAAGATTAGGATGAAGCCGGAAACACAGAAACATCTTCAGTGTCTGCATCATTCCAGTTTCTTCAAAATAATCACTGTGTAGCCCTTGCTCTTACATCTCTGAACAGCTGCAGCCAAATAGATGCCTTTCCCCAATAAAAGAATCTGTCCTCGCTAGATTAATGAAATATCTTTACTTATAAAGTAAGTTATTTTGTAAATGTCTTTCTGAAAAAAAGGCAACATAATTAGTGGAATATTTTTTTATTAGGCAAATGATGCTGATTACCAGTAGTCAACTGTATTGCTGCAGAGCATTCTGACAGTTGTCTGAATTAGTTGTGTGCCTAGACTTTAAGCTCTTTGGGCAGGATCAATTCTTTCTCAGCGTAAGATACATTAAACATAATAAAAAAACCTAAAAAATCCACTTGTGTCTCTGCAGAAAAAATGCTAAGAAGTCTGAAAGGACTTGTCTGCCGTCCTCTAAAGGTAAGTCCTGTAATAGCATGATGCTGCTTGCAGTATTTCAGCTGTCCTGTGGACTGGAATGACAATTTACAACTGTAAAAAGTTACATTCTTCTTACATTCATCATCTAAAAACGTGGTGCCTCCTATAAGCCAGTGGTGTAAACTCCCATGATGGGCAAAGGAGGCAGCATGTGTGTGTTATTCCTTCTACATTCCTCTCTGTTGGCTGGAGAGAGAGGGAGCGCATGCAGGCGAGCCTGGATAGTTGCCTTAAATGAGATGTGTTAGAAGACTAAAGTGTAGCATTCTGCAGCGTCCAGAATGCTGAAATCCTACATCTTCAATGCAAGCGTTTCTCAGAAAACAGAGAATCTACTTGCTCTGCACTGCTGGAAAGTACGAAAGAAGCAGCCCCTTATACAGAACCAGAACCACCAGCCTTTCACAAAGCCGGTGTCGCTGGTGGGAAGATAGTTTTGTCAAAGATGGCTCAGTGCTTCAGGCGGGTGTGGTAATATGAACTCTGCCACAACGACACAGCAGCGCTATGGTATCAGTAAAGCTTCCTTGTATTATAAACAGCATAATGAGTTAACGTTGCATGTCTGAAATGACTTCCTAATGGTAAAGAATTTCAGTTGTTTTGTTTGCTTTTGTCTTTCAAAACCTTTTTCACTAGTACGCAGGGATATGCAGCCATTAAAGAGGGTGATGCGATAACTACTTGTTTCCAGAGAGGAGACTGATTGTACGGTACTGTTCTTGTGATGGCAGCCTTTATGGAATAAAGTCTTTTCTAGAGACTAAGATATGTGGAAACGTGTAGGAACAGCTCCACCTTATGGCACATGACTTTGTGATTAATCTCCATGTACCACGTGACAATTTGCTGCCATTTCAGGAATCCGAGTTAGACTGCCCTTTGGCAGATGGAAACTTACTGTAAAATCCACTCTGCGCTACTAGGATAAACTGCATTAAAAGATGATGTGAAAACGTGAGAACCTTACATACGTGTTAGGATTTACTCTGCAGTAAGCCAGAAAGGGACATGTATGTGTTTCTGGCATTCTGCATGAAGCCAAGGGGATCAGCGATAAACCGCTGTCTTTTGTTCAGGAGGAGGGACCAAGTGGCATGTTGCTACTATAAAGTCAGAATATATAATGCATTAGCAGTGGTATTCTGGGTCACTCGAAGGTACTTTTGTAGCCTGTTAAAGATGTAGATGCATTTTCTGCGTGAATTTTGTAAACGCAGCAATTAAAAAGACGCAGATCTGTATCTCTCAAATTCAGGATTTGAGTGGTGTCGTATTCACTGCTCTAGGATCTTGCGTTGATTTTGTAGCACTTCAGAGTTAGGAAGGATATCGTGTCTTCAGGTGCTTAGAAGCTGCTTCTACAGCCCAGCGCAAGCTTCAGTCCTCAAAGGAAAAGTTCCAAAGCACTGCAAGGCTACACAGTGATTTTGAGGAAGACGTATCATGCTAAGGCTCAAAGAAGTGGTGTTCTGAAATGGTATCCTTCCAGGAGGAACATGTGCTATGTTCTGTTGATGGAAAAACAGAAATTCCGTGTGCTTGGCTGCAAGAACAGAGGACTGGACTTCAGGACAAAGTCCATGCCACACTTGCATCCTGTCTTACTGTGCTGTCTTCTACTCCCTTCATAGACTTACTAGGAACTGGCTTTTGTGCCATAGACAATCCAACTCCTGCTGATCTTCTGAGATTGTGCTTTTAAAAAAGTGGTATTGGTAATATCGGTTTGACTAAGTATCATTCAGCTAAAGTCTTGAGCTGTATCTAGGCACACATAAAAACCAAACACACTTAGAGCAAGAAGCTAATCCTTGCTTAATTTTCCTTCACTGTTCCACAGCTCAGGGACAAGGATTGGTATGGTACTCCAGAGAAGGGATATCCACAGAGCAGTAAGCTTGCCTTTTCTTTTAAGTGAGCAAAGCTCACAGCCCCAAGACGTTCACTCGAGATTTGAGAAGGAGGGAATGCGGGAGGCTCACAGAAAATGAGAGGGACTATGATTCCAGGCTAGGAGTGACTTAGGGCTGACATTGTCTAGGTGAATAGGTGACAATAGTTGCATGCTTTAGTTAGTCATGTATTAAATCAGCATCTTAGTGCCTTGCTCTAGGCTGTAAATGAAGTCACTTCTGTGGACTTAAAACTAAACATAGCCAAATAAGACATCCTAATTGATCATTCGGATTTGAGGAGGGAAAGAACATTGTGGGAACAGGAGAAGAATGTGATGACAGAAGTGAATGTTTAGTGATCATCCGTATTTACACTGCAGTAGTTTGCTATATGGGTAGTTAGTGTTGAGTTCAAACCAGTTTAATTCCTTCCCTAAAAGGGGAGTGAGTGTTGAAATGCTGATTCAGGAGTCCATTGTGTGTTCAACATGGGATGTGGGGTAATCCGACATTACACTTTCTTCTGAGCCCTTGTGGCTTTCAGATGACCCCCTGAGGAAGACTGGGAGGACAGCAGAATTGCATCATGCCACGGAGAACTGAAACAGCTGTTCCTGTCTCTAAACTTTCGTTTATGGTTACTCTCATCTATGCAGACAGACAAAATAGGAAACTACTTGCTGTGTTTACAGTTGGAGCCTGCAACTGTTCCAGTCAGTAATATGAAGAGTGGCTTTCAGTTTTGCTTGCTTTGGTCACAGCCTCTGTTTGGAGTATACGCTTTTTTTATTCATTAACAAATGCTTATATTTTCTTTCACCATAACATAATAAAATGCTTGTCTTTCCGCTACTCACTTTCTTGCCTATTTTGGCTAGGCTTTACAGGCATGCTTCAGCAGCCTGTCTATGGAAAAAAGAATTAATCAGCTTAGCTGGCTGTTTCAGTTTCTCAGCCACGGCTGTATTATAATGAAAGAGTCTGTATGCAGGGACACAGTTAGGAAAATCAGTGCAGGGAATGTAATTATAAATACCAAATAGTGGGCAGCACTGCACTAATCCCTCAATAATTGAGGTGATTATGGATTACTAGACAGCTTGAATTTTCAAGGTACTAACTGCTATTCATTAGTGTAGGCAGAAACATTGTGGGAACTTCCCAGCAATAAGACCTTAATGGCTGTACTTGTGCTCTTAAGCAGTCTTGGAGGCGATAACTCTCTCAGGTACGGGGCTTGGCTCTCTAGATGACTTACGGTGGTAGCCAACTTAAGTGAATGGAAATGGTTTAGAAGCAGGCATCTAAATGTGAAATAGGGTTCTAAGGCATGTGGGTTTTCATGACGAATTTACATTCTAATGATGAATTTTTATTCTAATTGCAGAGAATTCTATTCTGTATTGCATGCCACCTCGACCCCATCACAATGTGCATGCAATGAGTGTGCAAAGCAATCTACTAACTGGATTATTTTACCAGTAATCTGACTGCTGAGAAGTTTGTTGTCTGATTGCCTTTTTCTTTCCATAGTTGGACCACGGGTATGCCCTGCATACAGCAACCAAGGATTGCTTAAGTTCTGTTGTCAGCCAGGATGTCCAAACACCGGCAGAAAGACCAAGAGCAGTTTTCTATACCAGTGAGAATGACCCGGTGAGTTACTGCCCCAATTGTTATTGTCAGACAGCAAGTGCCTAAATTCCATCAGTCTGCCTGTGGACGTGCTGGAGCCAGGAGTGCTTCCTGGGATTGGGTTGTTCTAGGATACGTAAGGGAAGGGAGTACGTGGGCCTAATAACAGGCATCTAGACCATGATCCGCAGCCCAAAGGACAACCGGCCATGGCCGTGCAGTGCACCTGCCTCGGTTTAAACAAGACAGAGCTGGTCCTCTGCCTGAAAACTCCTGGGAACAAGTATTGATTCCTTCGCTATAGTTGCACAGATGAGATAAACTGTGTATTGTAGAAGCTGAGATGTAGCTTAGCTTGTCATCAGACACCATTAATTTCAACTCCAGGGTTATTCTTCCCTGACTAACCTCCCCAAATTGGCTATGAAGAAGGATAAAAAACACACCCCAGATGACCTCAGCACAGCACAGCTCTCCAGCATCATAATTCTAGCCTCACACTCTCCGTCTCAAGCACAAAATGAAGTGGAATAAATGAATGGAATAAGCCTTTGAGGTGCTTTTCTGCTGCCTCTGTAATTGGAGTCTTTCAATACTGATTCCTCTGGGGTCTCTATGGAAACAGCAGCATGCAGATGATCTTACTCACGTGATGCGAGTGTCTCTATAGATTGCACAGAAGAGTCCAGATGGCAAGGATTGTCCCCACTGTCCTGTGCCTACCATTTACGTTGCCAGGCAACTGGCTTTGGCATTCTGACTTCATGTGCCTGATGTTTGGCGACAACCGCCATTGCTTATTAATTTATCAGATCAGCGTTCCTCGGACTTGCTGTATTGCAGATCGCGTGTTGCAGCAGAGAGGCTCCGCTGGCTCGCTGCATCAGCAAACCTGATAGCTCTGACTGCACCCGTACTTGTGCACCGTAAAGTCCCATTAAAAATGGATTAAGAAGACCAGATGAAAACTAAATTTTTAATAAGACTTAGCTTTTATATACCTTTCCATTAGCAAAACTCAAAGTGACTAAACATGAGGATAAAGATACTGACCCACTTTACAGATGTAGGAGCTGAAGAGTGAAGGAATTTACCCAAGGTTATGCAGCAAGTCAGTGATGAAACTGCGAATGAAAATGGTCTCTGGAGTACTGCTCTTCTGTTCGAGTCCATAGATAACACTGCTATGCAAAAACACAGGTGCTGTTAGTCTGTGTCCAACACATGCAGGAAAACTCTAGGGAATCCAGCCCAGAGTTTGAAATACAGCTCTGCTTGGGAAAAGACTGAAGTCTTTTGTAAAAGGTCTCCTCTTTAGTCTATCTCCAAGTAACATCTCCTTACTGCATAGGAGCTATTGACTAGACAGGTTTTTAAAGTTTTCTTCCTGTTAGTAAGATTTACTGACCAATAAGCACAAGATTGGCAAATAAAGCAGCTTGGATAGCAGTTTGCTGAAGTTACCATATAGTTTCTTGCTATGAATAGTTTGGCAAACCTGTGGGTACCTCAGATCCCACAGCTGTACCATGGTTAACCAGACAGTACAGGACGCATTCACCTGTCCTTTGAGTACCTGTCCTCCGTAAGGTATGGACTAGGGGTGTAGTTACCATGGGCTTTTCAGAGTGGAGGGAGGGCAAAAGATAAGAGAACAGGCATGCTGAACGACTGAAAACCTGGTCTGAAGAAAGGGAGAGAGACTGACACGCAGCAAGAATCTTGGGGCTAGAGGATTCATGGGTGTGCAACAGCTGCAGCAGATTTGCATGAAGAGTCCCATCAAGGAACTGGGAAAAGCAAAATCATAGAATGATGGAATGGTTAGAGTTGGAAGGACCTGCCCTGGGCAGGGACACCTCCCCCCAGCCCAGGGTGCTCCCAGCCCCGTCCAACCCGGCCTTGAACCCCTCCAGGGATGGGGCAGCCACAGCTTCTCGGGGCACCCTGCGCCAGGGGCTCACCGCCCCCACAGCCAACAATTTCTTCCCAATATCTCATCTCACTCTCCCCTCTCTCAGTGTCAAACCGCTCCCCCTCCTCCCACGGCTCCCCTCCCTGACCCAGAGTCCCCCCCCAGCTCTCCTGGAGCCCCTTTAGGCACTGGAAGGGGCTCTGAGGTCTCCCCGGAGCCTTCTCTTCTCCATGCTCACCCCCCCACCTCTCCCAGCAGAGGGGCTCCAGCCCTCCCAGCAGCTCCGGGGCCTCCTTGGGCCCCGCTCCACCAGGTCCATGTCTCTCCTGTGCTAAGGCCCCCAAGCTGGAGGCAGCACTGCGGGGGGGTCTCCCCAGAGCAGAGCGCAGCAGAGGGGCACAATCCCCCCCCTTGCCCCGCTGGCCACGCTGCTGGGGATGCAGCCCGGGATGCCGGGGGCTCGCTGGGCTGCCGGTGCGCACTGCCGGCTCATGTTGAGCTTCTCATCCCCCCAACACCTCCAGGTCCCTCTTGGCAGGGCTGATCTCCATTCATTCTCCACCCAGCCTGTATTTGTGCATGGGATTGCCCTCACCCATGTGCAGGACCTTGCACTTGGCCCTGTTGAACTTCATGAAGTTTGCACAGGCCCACCTCTCCAGCCTGTCCAGGTCCCTCTGGATGGCATCCCTTCCCTTCAGCGTGTCAACTGCTCCACACTGTGCAGGACAGTGTCAAATGCTTTGCACAAGTCCAGGTAGATGATGTCAGTTGCTCTTCCTTTATCCATCAATGCTCTAACCCTGTCATAGAAGGCCACCAAATTTGTCAGGTGTTTGCTCTTAATGAAGCCATGTTGGCTGTCACCTATCACCTCCTTATTTTCCGTGTGCCTTAGCAGAGTTTCCAGGAGGACCTGCTCCATGATCTTGCCAGGCACAGAGGTGAGCCTTACCAGCCTGTAGTTCTCTGGGTCTTCCTTTTTTTCCTTTTTAAAAATGGGGGTTACGTTTCCCCTTTTCCAGTCAGTGGGAACTTCACGGGACTGCCATGACTTCTCAAATCTGTAGGATAGTGGCTTGGCAACTTCATCTGCCAGTTCCCTCAGGACCTGCAGATGTATCTTATCAGGTCCCATGGGCTTGTGCACCTTCAGGTTCCTCAGATGGTCTCAAACCTGGTCTTCTACAGTGGGCAGTACCTCATTCTCCCAGTTCCTGCCTTTGCCTTCTGTGACTTGGGCAGTGTGGCTAGAGCACTTTCTGGTGAAGACTGAGGCAAAAAAATCGTTGAATACCTCAGCCTTCTCCATATCCCAGGTGACCAGGTCTCCAGTTTCCTTCTGGAGAGGGCCCACATTTTCCTTAGTTTTCCTTTTGTCACTGACATACCTATAAAAGCTTTTCTTGTTGCCCTTGATGTCCCTGGCCAGATTTACCTCTATCTGGGCTTTAGCTTTTCTAACCTGATGCCAGGCTGCTCAGACAATTTCTTTGTATTCCTCCCAGGGTACCTGTCCTTCCTTCCTTGTTCTGAATTTGTCCAGGAGCTCCTCGTTCATCCATGCCGGCATCCTGGAGTTTTTGCCTGACTTCCTCTTTGTTGGCGTGCATCGCTCCTGAGCTTGGAGGAGGTGATCCTCGACTATTAACCAAGTTTCTTGTTCCCTTCTTCCTTCCAGGGCTTTATCCTATGGTACTCTACCAAGCAGATCACTGAAGAGGCCAAAGTCTTCTCTCCTGAATTCCAGGGTAGCGAGCTTACTGTGTGCCCTAAGGATATGCCCTAAAGGATCTCGAACTCCACCATATTGTGTCACTGCAGCGTAGGCTGCCCTTGAGCTTCACATTCCCCACCAGCCTCTCCTTGTTGGTGAGAACAAGGTCCAGCATGGCACCTCTCCTTGTTGGCTCCTCTGTCACTTGGAGAAGGAAGTAATCATAAACGCATTCCAGGAACCTCCTGAATTGCTTATGCCCTGCTCTGTTGTTCCTCAAACAGATATCGGGGTGGTTAAAGGCCCCCATGAGGCCCAAGGCTTGTGAATGTGAGGCTGCTACTGTCTGTCTATAGAGGGCCTCATCTGCTTGGTCTTCCTCGTCCGGTGGCCTGAAGCAGGCGTGCACTGTAATGTCACCTCTCCCTGCCCTCCCTTTAATGCTGACCCGTAAGCTCTCCGTTGGCTCCTCATCCATCCCCAGACGGAGCTCCATGCACTCCAGCTGGTCACTGACATAGAGGGCGACACCCCCTCCTCGTGTCCCCTGCCTGTTCTTCCTGAAGAGCCTGTATCCTTCCATTCCAACACTGCAGTCGGAGGAGCCATCCCACCACCTCTCCATGATGCCAGTAAGATCATAGCCCTGCAGGCGTGTGCACGTCTCTAACTCCTCTTGTTTGTTCCCCGGGCTATGTGCATTTGCATAGAGGCATCTAAGTTGGGCCCCCGCTGAAGCTGACTTACTGGCTGGAGGGGTTGGAATTCCTTTGTGCAGCACTCCAGGTGCTCTCCTACTGACCTGCGACCTTTCTCCAGGCATCATACTGGTAGGAGTGGGATGGATTGCGGTTCCTCTCCCCCAGCAACTCTAGTTTAAAGCCGTCTTCACGAGCTTGGCAAGCCTCTGACCAAAGATGCTTTTCTCATCGGGAAGGGCCCTATCAGCCCCCAGTAGACCAGATTTCTCAAAGCAAGTCCCATGGTCTAAGAAGCCAAACCCCGGGCTGTGGCACCAGTCCTATAGCCATTTATTGTTTTGCCAGATTCGATTGGCCCTGTCAACCCCCTTCCCTTTGATCGGGAGGCTTGATGAAAAACTACTCGTGGCAAAAGCAGGCAGTAGTCAAACCTGTAGGTACAGCTGCTCACATGGCTCCACGTGAGGAACAGAGCAGGCAGCCAGGTCAGGGTACCAGTACTCATTGCAGCTTTTTCTCCTCATCCCTTCCTGCTGGTCAAACCACGTGTCAGCCAGACCGCACAGGAGAGCGACCAAGCCCAGGCCAGTATTGTCTCATCTGTTTTGGGCCTCAGTAAATTAAGCCCTAGGTCTACACCGAAGCTAATAAGGAATACAAGGAAAGTCTGGATCAGCCTCCAAGTCTGCTAAAGCTGGCAGAAATCATGACTGCTTGTTTTTCTTTCTGAATAGTAAATAAAACTACTTTTCCTGGATCCTTAATGTGCGAAATAAAGAAAACAAGGAAGTAGTTATATTCCAATTCCATCTCAACCCAAATAGAAGCAATAGATCAGCATGCACAAGAATAGAGAGGAGGATTTTTTTACTTTAAATCTGTGGAAAAGTGCAGAAACTGTAGGGCAGGACATGATATTAAGCTTCAAAGCTTACCACAAAGCTGCTAAAAGAGCCAGACAAAGCTTGGCACAAAAGTTGCTAAAAGTCACACTGCAGAATAATGTCTCTCTATATCCTGTCCTAATTCTAACAAGACACAAAAACTGATGACTAGACCGTGAGCAAATAAATAAGTGCTTTGCAGGTATTGCGCGGTAGGAAAATAGAACAGTGAAGGGGAAAAAGAAGTACGTATAACAAGGCATGAAACGGGTATTACATTTTCAGATACCAGTAACAACCTCTCCTTAGAGTGCATAGTCAGAGATCTTAAAGTAATCGCTATAAATAAGTGCAGAAGGATGCAAGTCTGCTGGAGGAATAACGCTGACCGCTTATGTCACGACAAGGGACTTGAAATTACTGCCCCAGAGAACAGACTGTGAGTTCTTAAGCAACCAGGACCAGTTAACAAGGCAAGTGGTGTGTTAGGAATTACTACTGAGAGGCAGCAAAGAACAAACCAGGAAATGTAATTTTGTCACAGACTTAAAGAAAGTAAAATTGAATCCAGCAGATAACTCAAAGGGGGATCATATTGCTGTTACGGTATTGTGATGACCAGAAGTACAAGTGGACTAATAAAAGATTAGATGAATTGATGGAGTGTAGGGCCACTGGTGCCCACCAAACATGATGGTTCATATCCAAGCTCGAGGAGTGCCTTTGTTGCCAGGCAGGATGGCCTTTCTTTAGACTCTTCCTAAGCATCTGCCAGTAGTGTCCTGATACTACAATTCCTGCTTTACTTTAACATGCTTGTTCTTCTGACTCTCAGTAAGTAGACACTGGCTTTGACTGAGCGTTCCCTCCCTGTTCCATTCTCGCAGGCCTTCTGTATCCAGAAAAGAGGTATCTGCCTTTCCTGAGAATTACAGCTTGCGTTTTACCTTCCCAGGCCAACCACGCAGAACACCATGTAGGTCGCCATTACAGCATTCCGCTTGAGGAGGTGAAAGCTGTGTTTCCACACGGACTGCCCTATCGGTTCCAGAAGCAGGTACTTTGTCTTACAGCAGGTTTGTAGGGAGTGGACTGGTGTGTGGGAAGAACCAGATCCACTGGGTAACCACGGTGCTTTCCTGTTGGAATAAGAGAGAGTGACATGCTGCAAGAATGCAATTATTCCTGGTCCTTACTGTTATTTTCTACATCTAAAAGATATGAGTCAACCTAACCAGAATAGTGGCAGAAGGGTGTGAGGATTCCACTTTAGACAACGTGTATTTTTCACCTCTAACTTCTGAGCACATAACGCATTACAGAAATGTTTTCCACAGTTACATTTCTGTATGAAACAGGCCGTCTCATGAAATAAGTTTATATCAGCAACAAAAAAAATCTTGCCTCTTGATTTCTGTTGTGAGACAGATCACACTGTGACTGGATCAGGCTTTGTAAGCAGCTAACGCAGACTAGAGTTTAGGAACAGATTCCTTATCTGTGAGTTATTAATTCTAGGTGGTTGACATCCAATTCATTGACAGGCTGCTCGATCTCCCCTCGACCTCTGGGAACATGACGGAACAGCTAATGCTGGAAACTATTTCCAGGCACACAAAGGACGAGAAAGTCATTAGGAGTAGTAAGCACCAAAGGGAAGTCAAGCTTGACCAACCTGATAGACTTCTCTGATGACAGGCTAGCCTGGTGGACATGGGGAGGGCAGTGAACATTCAGACCCCGCACAGTACCGGTCAGAGATGGAGTCACCAGGATCAGCGGTGGTGTGCCAGCACATGGCATCTTGTTCATACTCTGTTCCTTTTCTCAGATTAAGACCTTCAACGAAGCCTGCCTGATGGTGCGAAAACCAGCTCTAGAACTTTTCACATACCTGAAAAGCTCCAACTTCGCACACCCGGCTGTCAGATATGTGATCTGTATCTTTTATCCCTTACTCGATGGTAGAATGCAAGTTAAATACAAGTGGCTGACGGTTTGATCCTATGCTGGTCATCGTGGTTTACTCTTCAGGAAGTGGTTCTGCCACATGTCTGTTGCCAGCAAAGCTAGTCTGAGAAGTTCATGACGCTTGTATACTTTTATTCTAAGCCAGATTCGGCTTATGGCACAGATCTACAGACAGGGCTAGCAGCACAACTAAGGGAATGGGAATCATCAGTTCTATGTTGTGGGGTGGCGGGAGAAGGAACTCTTTAGGCTAAGTTTGCTGCAGAACAAAGGCATGGACATGGACCTGCTGGAGCATGTCCAAAGGAGAGTCACGAGGATGAAATGGGTTCAAGTTATGTCAGGGCAGGTTTAGATTAGATGTTAGGAAGCATTTTTTCACTGAAAGGGTTATTAAACATTGGAATAAGCTGCCCAGAGAGGTGGTGGATTCACCATCCCTGGAGGTGTTTAAGAAAAGGGTAGATGAGGTGCTTAGGGACATGGTTTAGGAGTGGTGGTGTTTTTATCAGGGTAGGTTAATGGTTGGACTTGATGATCTTAAAGGTCCCTTCCAACCTCACTGATTCTATGATTCTATGATTCTATGATCCGAGGGCTGGAGCACCTCTCCCACGAGGAAAGGCTGAAAGAGTTGGGGCTGTTCAGCCTGGAGAAGAGAAGGCTCCGGGGAGATCTTATTGCGGCCTTCCAGTCCCTAACGGGGGCCTACAGGAGAGCTGGGGAAGGACTTTTTACTGGGGCATGTAGAGATAGGATGAGGGGGAATGGCTTTAAACTAGAAGAAGGCAGGTTCAGATTGAACATTAGGAAGAAGGTTTTCACTGTGAGGGTGGTGCGGCACTGGGACAGGTTGCCCAGAGAGGCTGTTGAGGCCCCATCCCTGGAGGTGTTCAAGGCCAGGCTGGACATGGCCTTGGGCAACCGGGGCTGGGGGGAGGTGTCCCTGCCTATGGCAGGGGGGTTGGAACTGGATGATCTTCAAGGTCCCTTCCAACCTAAACCATTCTATGATTCTGTGATTCTATGTTGGAATGCCATCCTTGCTTTTACGAATTTTGAACTTCCCTTATGCCTTTTGCAAAAGAATTACAGTCAAGTAGAAACGGCAGCTGTTTTTTTTAGAGACTTTCCTTGACAGTCCGTGTTGGAGATGGTGAGAAGGGAACAGGGAAAACCATGACGCTGTGTCACGTGGTTCACTACTGCGCAAGGCAAGGCTGGCTGGTGCTGCACATCCCGGACGGTAAGAGCGCCGCCCTGTCTGTGTTACTACAGCAAATACATGCGCTGGTCCGTAAGATGCTGCTTCAAGACAAAGGTGTAGGGTAGGCCACAGCAAATTACCTTTGTTTTTCCATAGTGGAGAAGGCTTATAAAGCACAACCCCCCAAAATAAAGTAGAACAGAAAGGTATTTTCACCTGCTCTCACATGCTTATTATAGTCAGTCTTTTTTCCCCACGGTTAAGGAGTGTGCCAAGAGATATACTGCGTGTGGGTCTGTGCAACCTCCTCTGTTCTGAAGGAAGAGTCTCCTCCGCTAAGGATGGCAGACTTCTCTTACCAGTGTAGCAGAATAAGGATGAGAGAGACAGACACACCCCGCACCCCCCAACTCATACAATTATTTTGACTCAAAAAAACGCAACTGTTTTATTTTGCTTGCAGCTCATCTCTGGGTGAAAAACTGCAGGGAGCTTATGCAGTCTTCCTACAACAAAGAACGGCTTGACCAGCCTTTGCAAGCATCTTTCTGGCTCAAGAACTTCAAAACCTCAAATGAGCGCTTCCTAAAAGAGGTCTGTAGAGCCTGTCAGGCTCTGTCGGGGGCTGCACCTTGACACGAATTCTAGGTTTGCTCATTTTACAGAAATGCTTCATGTATTATCGCATGCAAACCCACAAACCCTCCCCTTCACTGGAATTTGATTTTTGTAGAAAAAGAAGTGCTTTGAATCCCCACTGTGGGGATGGCTATTTGCGATGAATACTTCTCCCAGATTCTGCACTAGTCTTTACCGCTGGCAAAGAACCAGGAATCTTGCCATCCAGACTTCCTGAGCTGCCTTTGCACTATGTATATCCCAATCTACTTGTCGTTCTCTCACCGCAGATAAAAACACAAAAAAAATACGTGTGGGGCAAACGAGAAAGCACTGAGGCGGGCAGACCGTTGGGTGAAGTGGTGGAGCAGGTAAGGAATAACAACTGCTTCTGGCTTTGTCTCACCTTTTATCATAAGATCCCGTCATTGCATGTGTGTAGAACAAATTGCTTCTAAAGAGCTTACAAATCTGAGTTCCAGGAAACGGAAGGCATTTCCCCATCAACGAGGTGGCGGCAAAAAATGTTGTGGAAGATGCGATGGGAGTTGTACAGAGAACTTGGGTGGAAGCAAAAAATTAGAATTTGAATATTCCTCCGTCTTTGACGCTGGGTACTGTAGACCAGATTGCTCCTTTGAAAGGGACAAACAGACCGTTGACTGTCAGTTTATCTTCCTTCCCCCTTAGAAAGGGCAGACAGTACCCGAAGTTGCCAGCATTATATATTAGCAAGAAAAACAAGCTGAGTTACGTGCCTTTTCCTACTTAAAGGGTTTAGCTCGCGTGAGAAATGCCAGCGATGCTGTAGGGGTTGTGCTGAAAGAGATTAAGCAGCAATGTCATCTTGGCTCATTCCGACTTCTCGTGGCAGTGGACGGTGTCAACGCGCTCTGGGGAAGGACGACATTAAAGAAGGAAGACAAAAGCCCCGTAAGAAGTGATCTGCTGTGATGATATTTCTGCATTCCTACTGCAAGGGAGAGCAGGGGAGGGGGTTCTGTTGATTTTTAAGTTCTATAGTAATCCCTGAATGATGTACATTTGGCTTTGCTAGCTTGGAGGGATCTGCAAAATTCATATTATGTTTTAGACAATTTTTTACTGAAGAGAGTTCTCTCAGTAAGAAGAAAAGTGCATCTACGTCTTGTTACAGCAGGAAAGGTTGGGGCATGTCTCTGTGTGAAGTTACTGAGGCCGAATGCTACGGTGCTAAGTAAAAGCAAGGAAAAAAATGCACCTGCGCAATGCAAATGATCCCTCCAGTCTGATTTAAAGTAGGGGAGAGAAATGTATGTCTCGGGTAGAAACTGCTGGCAAAAAACCTCATACAGACAATCTTCACCAGGTTTCTCCAGAGGAGCTGACGCTTGTGTACAATCTAAGGAAGATGATGATGAATGATTGGGTGAGTTTGGTCTGTACCTTTGGGTGTGTTACTCTCAGCAGTTACAGCTACGTGCTGATAAGCATAAAACTGCAAATTTAGCATCCCACTGTCCCTTCAGCAAAGGAGAGGAGGAGCACAGCGCAGCTGTTAAGGGTTAGTCTCTCATCAGCGTTTCTGACATCACCCAAAGAGAGTAAGAACAGGTCGAATAGATAACAATGCTTTTCTTGATTACTGTGCCAAACGCTACCCGCGCTAGAGGTATTTAATAACCCGTAGGACACTTTATGATTTTTGAACTAATGAGAACTTCTAGTTTCTAAACGTTTTGCTATAGGAGGTCAGCTCCTTCTGCTTCTTTTTTGGTCCCCTGGATGCTAGTATCTCAAACAGGTAGTCTTCAGATTTAAAAGTATACAGAAAAGTCCTTTCTAAAGTTGTGTGAATAGAAAGCCATTTATAGGTAAGAATAAATGCCAGCCCTGGAAACACTGGCTGCACGCTCCCTGTGCCGCAGGTGTACTTGGAGTAGCCAGGGTTAAGGTAGGTCGGAGCATTACAGAGGTCCATTATATATCTGAACTACAACAAGGGAAAGTGTAGGGTCCTACATCTGGGCAGAAACAACCCCAGGTTCCAGTATAGGATGGGGAGCTACCTGTTAGAGAGCAGTGTAGAGGAAAGGGACCTGGGGGTCCTGGTGGACAGCAGGATGACCATGAGCCAGCACTGTGCCCTTGTGGCCAAGAAGGCCAATGGCATCCTGGGCTGTATTAGAAGGGGGGTGGTTAGCAGATCGAGAGAGGTCCTCCTTCCCCTCTACTCTGCCCTGGTGAGACCGCATCTGGAATATTGTGTCCAGTTCTGGGCCCCTCAGTTCAAGAAGGACAGAGAGCTGCTGGAGAGAGTCCAGCGTAGGGCAACTAAGATGATTAAGGGAGTGGAGCATCTCCCTTATGAGGAAAGACTGAGGGAGCTGGGTCTCTTTAGTTTGGAGAAGAGGAGACTGAGGGGTGATCTTATTAGCGTTTATAAATATATAAAGGGGGAATGTCATGAGGATGGAGCCAGGCTCTTCTCAGTAGCAACCAATGATAGGACAAGGGGTAATGGATTCAAGCTGGAACACAAGAGGTTCCACTTAAATTTGAGAAGAAACTTCTTCTCAGTGAGGGTGACAGAGCACTGGAACAGGCTGCCCAGGGAGGTTGTGGAGTCTCCTTCTCTGGAGACATTCAAAACTCGCCTGGACGCCTTCCTGTGCAACCTCATCTAGGTGTTCCTGCTCCGACAGGGGGATTGGACTAGATGATCTTTTTTGAGGTCCCTTCCAATCCCTAGCATACTGTGATACTGTGTGATACTGTGATATAGAATTTTGGAATTGAAGTAACTGTAAGATCAAAGAAGAAGATAACCTCACTTGTTCGAATCAATCCGTACCTAGTTCACAAATGCTACGTTTGCAGCTGAACGGGTTCCTAATCTGCCTTTTAGAACGGAGGTGCTATTGTGGCAACCCTCAGCCAGACCGGCTCGCTCTTCAGACCCAGTTCTGCCTATCTGCCCCAGCAGCTGCTGGGAAAGGTGAGTCACGGCCCCGTTTTTTTCCGCCCTTTCACACTGGGGAAACAAACAGAACCATGGTTTGGGAAAGCAGTTTCGACAGCCAGCTGAATATGAGCCGGCAGTGTGCCCAGGTGGCCGAGAAGGCCAACAGCATCCTGGCTTGTGTCAGCAATAGTGTGGCCAGCAGGACTGGGGCAGTGATGATCTCCCTGTACTCGGCACTGGTGAGGCCCCACCTCAAATACTGCGTCCAGTTTAACGCCCCTCATGACAAGAAAGACATTGAGGCGCTGGAGCGTGTCCAGAGAAGGGCAACGGAGCTGTGAGGGGGTCTGGAGCACACGTCTGATGAGGAGTGGCTGAGGGACCTGGGGGTGGTTCAGCCTGGAGAAAAGGAGGCTGAGGGGAGACCTTCTTCGCTCTCTACAGCGCCCTGAAAGGAGGGGGTAGCGAGGGGGATGTTGGTCTCTTCTCCCAAGGAACAGGCGATAGGACAAGAGGAAAATGACCTCAAGTTGCACCAGGGGAGGTTTAGGATGGAGATTAGAAATTTCTTCACCAAAAGGGTTGTCCAGCATTGGAAGGGGCTGCCCAGGGACGCGGTGGAATCGCGTGTTTAGAAGAAGAATAGCCGTGGTGCTGAGGGACATGGTTTAGCGGTGGGTTTGGCAGTGCTGGGTTGATGGTTGGACTCAAATGAGCTTGCTGGTCTTTCCCAACCATGACGATTCTGTGATTCCATAGCTGCCTTCAGGTCAGGGTGGCAGACGCTGCCTCGCTCCCCGTTCAGACCCCTACACCCTTATTCTGCCCCGTGAGCTCTGCCGGAAAGGGAATACCATAAATGTCACAGTAATTTTAGTTACTTACAAAAACATTTGTAAAGATTTTAATATCATCTACTATATGTGAGCACTATCGTCCTAAGTAAGTGAATCCATAAAGAACAGGTTTTATTATAAGGTAATCTTAACCTTGGTGAAATAATCAGTATTCCCGAATCACCTCCAGTTTGGTTAATGTTGATAGTTCTTCCGGATAAACCTAAGATAAAAAGATGATATGCAGCATTGAAGACACTATGAATTTGGGACAGTTATAGAATTTTGGATCCACTGAAAACACTACAATGAAATGAAATATAATGATTCCTTATGTGCCAAATATTCTGTCTGGTTTTGTTTGGTTCACATAACAACCCAAAATCCAAGTACTCATTCTTCTCAAAGCAGCACCTCACAATTTCAAATAGTAAGCATGAATAACTGATGTTATACCTATATATATATATTTCCACACCTATATATATACATTTCCAGCTTGGGGTGGCCGGGCCGTGTCCTCTCCCCGGGCGAGCAGCGGGGGCCATGGCGGGGGGCGTCTCACCCTCGCTTCTCCTTCCAGGAGGGCTTCGATGCGCTGGACCCCTTCGTGCCCATCCCGGTCCCCAACTACAGCCCGCGGGAGTTCGAGAGCTGCTACGGCTACTACCTGGACCGCAAGTGGCTGCAGCACGAGAAAGGTCAGCTCCCGGCGGGGGGCGGGGGGGGGGGGTGGTGGGGGTGTCCCGGTGGAACCGGTGTCCCCAAGGTGCCTTCTCTTTCTCTCCCGCAGCGCGCACGGAGGACGGCAAAGCGGAGCTGCGGTTCCTGAGCGGCTCCAACCCGCGGCAGCTGGAGCGGCTGGCGGCGCCCCTGTAGCGCCAATAGAGGCCGCCGTCGCGGCGGCGGATCCTTCCCGGTGTCGGTGTCGGTGTTCTCCGCCTCTCGGGGAGGGCGGGGGGGGGGGGGAGGGCGTGGCCCCGCCGCTGACGCGCTTCCTGCCTGGCGCCGCCGCCGTCGCCATCACTATCGCGACCATGCCGGGGGAGGCGGTGACGCTGCAGCTGGGGCACTACGCGGGCTGCGTGGGAGCCCACTGGTGGGGGCTGCAGGTGCGGGGGGGGGGGGGGGGGACAACGACACCGGGACAACAGGACCACCCGGGGGGGGGGGACACGGGCACAACGCCACTGGGACCGGGGAGGAGAGAAATAACGGGGCCGGGGCACAACGGGACCGGGATCGGGATCGGGACCGGGACCGGGATCGGGATCGGGACCGGGATCGGGATCGGGATCGGGAGGGAGGGAGGGGGGGGGGTGAAGGAGGGGACGGGACGGGACACAAGAGAACAACCGGGGGGGTACACAGACACAACGCCACCGGGACCGGGGAGGAGAGAAATAACGGGGCCGGGGCACAACGGGACCGGGATCGGGACCGGGACCGGGACCGGGATCGGGATCGGGATCGGGGGTGTGTGTGTGTGAAGGAGGGGACGGGACGGGACACAAGAGAACAACCGGGGGGGTACACGGACACAACGCCACCGGGACCGGGGAGGAGAGAAACACCGGGACCGGGACCGGGACCGGGGCGGGGTGGGAGGGGGGGCGGGATGGACAACGACGCCGGGGCCGGGGTGGGGAGACAGCGGGACTACCGGGGGGGGGGGGGCACAAAGCCACTAGGACCGGGACCGGGGAGAACCAACGGGGCACAACGGGACCGGGGCGGGGTGAGGGGACACACACACGGACAATGCCACCGGGACTGAGGGTGGGGGGGGACACGACGTCGCCGGGTGGGGTGGGGGGTGTCGTGGCGGCGGGTAACGGCCCCGGCCTTGTTCTGAGCCTCTTACCCCCCCTCAGGCCGCCGTTCCCCGCGGCCCCGCCGAGCTCCGCGCCGCCGCGCTGCTCCGCACCGAGCGGGAGACCCGCACCCCGCGGTTGGTGGCGCTGGAGCTGAAAGGTACCGGGGGGGGCCGGAGAAGAGGGGCCGGAGGATGACCGGGGCCGGGGAGGGGGCGGACAGCGGGGTCACCCTGCCGTGCCGGCCTCTCTCGCAGGCGGTGTGGGAGCGCTGAGGGCCGGCGACGGGGGCGCGGAGGCGGCGGCGGCGGCGGCCTGGTGAGCGCGGGAACCGGCGGTAAGGCTGAGGGGGGGGAGGGCGGGGGGGGGGGGGGGGAGAAGCGGGGACGGCGCTGCCGGAGCTGCCGCCGGTTTGTGTTGCAGGGACGGGGAGGTGGCGAACTACCTGGAGGAGGGCTCGGCGCCGCGGGAGGCCGGGAAGCGGACGGTGAGGATGGTCGGGGGTATCACGGGGCTCCTCCCGGGGTTCCTTCAGGCGCGGCGTCGGCTTTAACCTCCCGTCCCGGGAAGGATCATAGAATGGTTTAGGTTGGAAGGGACCTTGAAGATCATCCAGTTCCAACCCCCCCGCCATGGGCAGGGACCCCTCCCACCAGCCCTGGTTGCCCACGGCCACGTCCAGCCTGGCCTTGAGCACCTCCAGGGATGGGGCCTCAACAGCCTCTCTGGGCAGCCTGTGCCAGTGCCTCACCACCCTCACAATGAAAACCTTCTTCCTAATGTTCAATCTGAACCTGCGCTCTTCTAGTTTAAAGCCATTCCCCCTCGTCCTGTCGCTACGTGCCCCAGTAAAAAGCCCTTCCCCAGGATGAGGCAAAGTGTTGAGTAACGGCCGTATCCCGGCTTTTTCCTCAGGAAGACACTTCCTCGGATGGGAAGGGAAGTTCCGGTTCTGCAGTTCAAGGTGTGTAGGTGTTTTCGGGGCTTTACTGGTTGTTTTGTGCAGTTTGCGCTGTCACGGTGGCGTTGGTTTAATTAGAATCACAGAGTCATCTAGGTCGGAAAAGACCCGTAAGATCACCGAGTCCAGCCCTTCCCCCGACACTGCCAAACCCACCACTAACCCGTGTCCCTCAGCACCGCGGCTCTCTGTCTTTTAAACACCTCCAGGGTGTTCAAATGGTGACTCCACCACTGCCCTGGGCAGCCTGTTCCAGTGCTGGACAACCCTTTCGGTGAAGAACTTTCTCCTGATCTCCATCCTAAACCTCCCCTGGCGCAGCTTGAGGCCGTTTCCTCCAGTCCCATCACCTGTTCCGCGGGAGAAGAGCCCGACCCCCCCTCGCTACCCCCTCCTGTCAGGGAGCTGTAGGGACCGAGAAAAGCTCTTCACATCTCTCTCATTCCAGATGCATCTCCTGCTGCTTCGCGACTCACCGTTTCCCAGGAAGTTCTCTCAGGAGGCAGCGCGCAGGTCTGGTCCGATTACCTCAGTGTGCGCTTGCACCCCAAGAGCATCTATGTCATCCGTCAGTACATGCATGATGGGTATGGCCTAGAGGTTTGGTTCAGAATGTGTTCTCCAGAACAGGATCTTAGTTTTGCCTTCAAGGAAGAATAAAGAGGGGATAGAATAAGCTCCCCCCCCTCCTCCATTTTTTTTTTTCTTTAGAGACTGTGGTTGTCTAGAAGCATTTGGACAAGGTGAAAGTCTCCTGCAGGATCCCGGCTGCATAGAGGAGCTGGAAGATCGGTTGCACTTTTATGTTGAAGAGTGTGATTATCTCCAGGTTTGACAGCTTACTCCGAACTCCTCTTTCTTTGAAGAAACTTCCTGTCCAAGATTAAGCAGAATCTCAGATGCTGCCATTGTTTTACACAGGGGTTTCAGGTCCTCTGTGACCTTCACAATGGATTCTCGGGAGTCGGTGCCAAGGTGACGGAACTGCTCTGCGATGAATATTCAGGAAAAGGAATCCTGACCTGGGGCTTGACTCCAGTCACGAGTAGTGTGGGAGTAAGTAAAGAATGGGGAAAACCCAAGAAGAGGTGATGCGTTCATGCCCAGCCTGGATTAGACCGTTTCTTGCTTGTCTTATTCTAATGGTTGGATTTTTTTCCCCCCAGAATTCCCAGAAGAACGTTTACAGAGTGATGAACACAGCCCTGGGAATTGCCCGTCTCTCCAGTCACAGTTCGCTCTTTTGCCCCCTGTCACTCAGTGGGAGTCTGGGACTCAAGCCACAGCCCCCCGTTACATTTCCGTATATAAACTATGATGTACGTGTGTGCTGTGCAGTGGTTCACCTGCCATCGCCGCCTGCTGTGGCCGGCTCTCGGCTTTCTCAGATTTACACTCTCTAAAAGCGTTTTCTGCAGCTACGCGTTTTCAGCAGTGTTTTTTCACGGCGATGTTCTGCTAAGCAGAACATACTTTTTTCCCTGCTTTTTCCCCTGTTAGCAGAGACTTAACTGTCAACTTTTCATTCCCGTAGTTTTTTCATACTTTAAAAAAAATATTAACACATTTCCTTTCTCTCAGTCTTTCTGTTGGTGTAGTACCTTCAGTTTTCGGCACTGAAAAAAAATGCTTTACTGCATTATTCTTCGCAGGCAGAGTCTGTAAATCCGGCCTTGCCTGAGCGCTAAGAAGCTGCTGACAGGAAAACTGGCAACGGATCATCTGTTAGCAAACAGCTGACTCGCTTAGCTGAAACCCGCAATAACTGTTAAACACAACCTATGTAACAGCACAATTTACCTCAAACCACGACATTGCTGAAGTTGAATGTACAAAAAGTGTTGAAGGAACAGATGAATTTAACTTGTCCTGTAACTCTTCCCTTTGTCTCCCTCTGTAGGCATCACTGAACTACCACAGCAGCGCGATTTTGGCAGCAGCGCTCGATACCCTTACTGCGCCGTACCGGCTCTCTTCCTCTCAGGGCTCCATGATGCACCTTGCCGAAACGCTCACCTTCTGCGGGAGAAAGGTAAGGGTGGAGGGAACCGCAGCCTCTCATCCTTCCGGCTCCTCCTGAGCCGCTGCTCTTCTGCTTCACATCCCGACAGACGCGTAACGGGACATGGCGAGCGTGTTCTAGATTGTGACTTGTCTCCCGCTCTCTGACTTGTAGGTCGTGGCTGCATGGGCTTCTCTTCCCTTCCCTGCCCTACACGGCTCCTCGCTCCCCGATACTTTATGTGCCTACCCACAGGCCCTGCCCTGGAAGCTTTTGTCTCCGTGCAGGGAACGAAAGGTCAGATGCTGTTTTGCTCAGTCTGTTGTGCTACGAGGAATTTGCAAAGAAAGCCGTGTCAGGTAAGCGGCGTTTTAACTGCACTTTTCCCTGGGGAGTGCCGGCGCTCTCAGCAGCAATGACTTCTTACCAAAGTTCTTTGCAATCCTTCTGTTAGGAGGGTCAGCTGAATGGAGGGGGGGGGGGGGGGGGGGGGAAGTCTGGGGATCGGGCCAGTTCTGTGCTACTAACTTTATAGCGAAAGAGGTAAAAAGCAGCCGAGTCACCCGAGTCACTGACATTTTCAGTCATTTGTTTTCTTTGCAGCAGCTGTCCAGGAAAGCAGCCCACTTCTCCCCTCCACGCTTGCGAGAGCACGGAGCAGACTCTGCAGCGTTACTTACACACTCTGTTTCCTGGGGCATTCAGGTTGGTAACAGTCTTTTTTTTTTGAAGAGGGAACAGTAACGGGAAGCTGAAGGTCGAGTGAGTTTTGGATAACTTCTATTCACCTTCTTCCTTACAGCACATCCCACGTGCTCGAGCAGCCATGTCATACTCTACCTCCATACCCCCAGTTTTTTTCTCCTCTTCTGACCAGAGAAGGCTTCCTCCTGGACAAACCTCCCCGTTACTCCTCAGCAGGTAACAAGTGCCCCTTAAACTTACTTGGCAGCAGAAAGAGATTATGTGGCAGGCCCGAGCACAAACCCAGACTGGGCAGAGAACAGATGGAGAGCAGCCCTGAGGAGAAGGACTTGGGGGTGGTGGTAGATGGGAAGCTCAACATGAGCCAGCACCGTGCGCACCGGCAGCCCAGCGAGCCCCCGGCACCCCGGGCTGCATCCCCAGCAGCGTGGCCAGCAGGGCAAGGGGGGATCATGCCCCTCTGCTGCGCTCTGCTCTGGGGAGACCCCCCCGCAGTGCTGCCTCCAGCTCGGGGGCCTCAGCACAGGAGAGACATGGAGCTGGTGGAGCGGGGCCAGAGGAGGCCCCGGAGCTGCTGGGAGGGCTGGAGCCCCTCTGCTGGGAGAGGTGGGGGGGTCAGCCTGGAGAAGAGAAGGCTCCGCAGAGACCTCAGAGCCCCTTCCAGTGCCTAAAGGGGCTCCAGGAGAGCTGGGGGGGGACTCTGGATCAGGGAGGGGAGCCATGGGACGAGGGGGAGCAGTTTGCACTGACAGAGGGGAGATTGAGATGAGATATTGGGAAGAAATTGTTGGCTGTGGGGGCGGTGAGCCCCTGGGGCAGGGTGCCCCGAGGAGCTGTGGCTGCCCCATCCCTGGAGGGGTTCAAGGCCGGGTTGGACGGGGCTGGGAGCAACCTGGGCTGGGGGGAGGTGGCCCTGCCCAGGGCAGGGGGTGGCACTGGGTGGGCTTTAAGGTCCCTTCCAACCCAAACCCTTCTAATGTGGGGGCAGTAGGGTCTAACAGGGGAATCACTTTAAAAAAACCAAAACGCTACTGCGTGGTTGTAGGGCAAAAATTTTAAGTGTTAAGCAACTCCTCTGCTACATTGAAGTAAAGTAGAATAGGGTAGGGAAACAAATTTTGATTTGGTGTATTTAAATAAAGACGTTTTTCCCTGCAGCTGTTGAAAGCGTCCCTGTTCTAGCAGCCCTGCAGTCATCGCCGCTTCTGCACACGCTGCTCTACGGTTTGTACAAGGATCTACAGAAGCTGAACACACGGCGCTGGGCCAGCTTCTTCTCTGCCGGAGTTGAACAGGATGACTTCCAGGAGGCCTTAGAGGAGCTAAGAACTCTGTCCCAGTGCTACGAAATGGGGTTTGAAGCAGATGAATCTGAAGATGAAGCAGATTCAGACTAACTCATCTTTATTACTAGAGAGAGCAGAAGAATATCTTTATTCTGAAAGTGATCTTAAAGGGAATGGCTTTAAAGATGGCCCAACTGCTACTTCCTTTTCATTTCAGCAAAATCCTGTAACAAGGGCTGTCTGAAGTTGTCCAGTTACTCGCAGCTGTGTTGTAAAGGAGAAAAGCTGCTTTTTTGGGGGGCTGGTTTTGTACATTTGTTTTTTGTTTTTTTTTTTTAAACTTTGCAAAATGAATTTGCTCCACCTGTTAGATATAAGACCACACAATAAATACAGAATGCAGATTGTAACTTTCCCACGTACAAACACAAGGGGAAAACTTACAAAAAAAATCATGTGTGTGTTCCACGTGAAAACAGACACCTTATGATACAGTATTTACATGTTCTTTTCAAAGGCTGGTGGCCCAGTCTTCACCAGGGAGTGAGGTCAGTGTCCATAAGCATCACTTCTGTCATGTTGTTGTTGAAGCTCCCCATGTAGGTTCTGGAGGACGCTAGCGCCCTTCCTCATTCCTTTACTTTGAGACAGATGTGAGCGCAGCTTTTCAGAAGTATAGCAGGAAAGTGAACAACAACAAAAAAAAAAGGTGCTGTCTTTTTTGCTGTGCAAATATTTTTCCTTTATCCACAGCACCTGTCTAGCAGCAAACTGGCAAACGAGTCTCCTCCTGATGCAGTCAGGAGCTTATCAAGCCAGAAAAGCCTTAGTCATCAGGCTCATCCTCAGAAAGCAGAAGATCTTTATCTGATAACTGGTCTGTGTTACTGGTGCTGGTGGCATCCTCCTCATCTTCAGAGCTGCCATCACAGGATGTGTGAAACAGCCTCATCAGTTCTCTGAACCTGTGGGATACCTGTAAAGAACAAGGGAAAGCCAAGATGACTAGTGACATAAAAGGTGGTACAAAATGGAAGTTTCCTATTACAATGTTCAGGGTGTTCTGTGCTTCTACAGTAAAAAACCCCACAATCACATTTTATACAAGATTCGTTCATGAAAGGAAAGAGGAATGGAAGAGCATTGGCTCATTCTGTTTTCTTTGGAAGAACAGTTACATTCTACTGGCTTGCAGGTAAAAAACTGGCAGTTTGGGAAGACTGCCAGGCAGTGATGTGGGGAAGGTTGAGACAAACCCCGACAGATTCCTTGTGTGCTGAAGCAGAAGGCTGAAGACCCAAGTAGCAGCTGCTGAAACAGTTCTGGCACCAAAGATAAAGCTGGAATGTCAATGGTAACGTTGTAAAAGGGACCGTGGCAGTCAGCTTTTGGGTCCACCAGAACAGATCAGTGTTTGTTTTGTTTGTTTTTTTTTTTTTTTTTCCTATTTGCAATTAAGATTATTTTTCTCTGATGCAACATCAAATTAAGGTTAGGAGACCAATATGACAGCAAACCTCCACCTTTCCTTCCTTTCCACCCCCTTTCCCTTTCGCTGTAGTGGGTGAAAGCTTTCCCACCCCTCACCTCGCTGGCAGTCTTGTTGCCCAGTTTCTGCGAGATGGCATGGAAGGTTTCCAGGTGGGCTCCTTTCTCCTGGCAGGTGGTAAGGATGACTCTGTC
This sequence comes from Vanellus vanellus, assembly GCF_965231255.1. Lineage (NCBI taxonomy): Eukaryota > Metazoa > Chordata > Aves > Charadriiformes > Charadriidae > Vanellus > Vanellus vanellus. The sequence continues at coordinate 3,577,780 of NC_138932.1, forward strand.
AGCCTCCCTGCAAAACAGAACAATAGTTAAAAAGCAGCCGAAAACAAGTGCTGACAGACTTCAACCACCACAAGCCCGAGAGACCTCTTCCCGGGTCAGGGTAACAGTCACCAAGCAGGTCCAGCAGGCTTGTTCCTTTACTGCCACCACCCATCACAAGACGTAGCTCTAAGCAGAGCTGCATTTAGGCTGGGTTTAAGCTTTTTTGAAGGAGAAAATAAATTCTTTCCCAGCCTGAAGTACTACAATAACTACCCCGCCTCAAGCAGACAGTGTTTCTCGTAGGACCAAGAGGGCAACTACGACAGATGGTGGTCAGAGGAAACAAGGCAGGACTATTCAAAGGGAGGGGGCAGAAGGCATTAGAAAAAGGGGATACAAAATGAAAATAAAGGATAACGTGAAAACTGAAAGCACACACTGAATGCACGAAGGATGCAAGATGCAGTTCAGGCAGATGTACCTGGTCCAGAGGACAACCTTCTCCCCGGTCGAGCTGACTTTGCTGTTCTTCGCACACACAGTTGCTTCTGTGACTCGCTGCTGTTGCTGCTCCTCTTCCTTTTGCCCCAGGGAGGCAGTCACCACGCTATATTCTAGCTGCTCAGAATGCCGATGCACCTGGAAGCAGTTGTTTGCATTTGACTTTAATCTGCTCTCAGGAAAATTTCCGGTGCGGCCCGTGTCATCTGTTTCCAAACTGCAGTTATCAGGGGACTGCGCGCTGCAGCCCTTACCCAGCGTTTGTTTTCTGCCCGCTGTTACCCAGCTCTGTTTTACTTCAGGTTTTCCTTCCAGCGGCAAAGGCGGTCCCTCAAATTCTTTCACACCCGATTTTGAAGCATGACCAAAGACAGCAAGCTTATCTGATGAATCCAAAGCAGGCCCTTTAGTCTGACATAAACTCTTTCCAGAAGAGGAACTACGTCCCGTTACATCTTTTATTGTGGCAGAACGAGAGGACAGCACCAGATCTCTGCTCAGCCCAAGGGAGGCCTCTGCATTCCCTTGCTGCGGCTGGTTTAGTCCCTCACTCTCTCTTCCCGCAGCGCAGGGGCAGTCTTTGGTTTCTTGAGGTAGTTTTAGAGTAGGTTTCTGTAGGTGTGTGCATCTGGGGTCAGTGATGGAAGAGTCACTGTCCTTCGCAGTATTCACAACAGCTCTGACAGCTGCTTCTTGAACCTGATTATCAGGCAGCGCGGCTTTTTCAGAAGATGCGTGTCTGCCAGAGACAATCTTTCCTTCCAGGTGACATCCTGATAAGAAACCCAAACAAGTTTAGACTAGCTGTTAGTAAGAAAAAATTCTGGAGGCTTAGTTTTTAAGATTTTTTTTTTTTTTTAGTTATTTTTCTAGAGCACAATACTGTAAATGAGAACACAGTTTGGGAGCAGCTTTGTAATTCTATCTGCAGTTTACCCATCCTGTAATTCAAAGGCGGCACTCTGCAGTCAATTTTATTCACCATTGTGGGTTACAACAACCACCTGCTGCGCAAAGAAGTGATGAACACATGAAAAAGCTGGAGTGCATGGCCCAGAACAAAATTCTGAAGTGAAACACATATTGCTGCTCTTGGCACCCTATTTACAAAACCACTATAAACCAGTCATCGGATTGCGTTACACTGAAACCACTCTATTTAACCTGTGCATTGTCTCCAACGCAGCATTAATGGAGACATGGCTGCTGGAAGGAGGACAAGATCTCTTTAAGGTTGTTTATCCTGCAATAATCATGTTTCCCCTTGTCTGTACCAGACTGAAGGAAAAAACAAGTAACACGAAGGAGATTATTTAAAAGAAGATGAGAGAGATGGTGATTGTGAACTGCTGTGCTAAAATGAAAACTGGAAAAAAAACCCCACCCAGTATCATGGACTGGTAGTACTGGGAATCGGATTAGTATGCTAGCAAGGGAAGCTTCAATGGAGAAATCATTCTGAAAAGGGGAGACTATTTCTCTAGTCAGGAAAGCTTTTTTTGAAGGGAACGCTCTGGATATGTGCATGTTCAGAGCGTCCAGAGTGGATGAACACAAGGAAAAAAATGAAAAAAGATTTTTAGGAGTTCTCATTATCTCAATAAATTTGCATTAGAAAGTCCTATACTTATTTTCATTTGTGTGAACCAGTTTGGAGATGAATGATACACCTGTCTGTACACAAGACTTTCACGTACCTGAAGTCGGAGAGTCCACTTTCCTGCATACGGCTTTTGTTCTGCTCTGGACATCCTCTCCCTCATCTCTGTTCTCCAGGCTTTCTTCTGCACGTTCCTTAGACATGCCAGAATCCTTCCCTTCAGGCTGAGGACTCGATTCTTGTTGAGCAAGGCTTGCAATCAGCTCTTGAGAATCTTTATTTTTATAAAATTTGTTTTCACACACCTGCAAATCAATATATAGGCATACAATTACAGATGTGATATATCAGTCCAGACCCAACGCTCTGGTCTTTGCTTCCAAAGCATTCCTTGACCCTAGCAAAGGCTGCAGGTTGGCAATATGCTTGCATTTAGAAAGCTGAATCTTTTTTATTGTTATGAACAGGCACGGTTCTTTTCACATAGTGGCCACACAAGCATCTTCCACTAGAAAAGCTTATACTTAACTCAAAAGAACATCAAAACTAACACCGTTGAGCACAGCGAGGAGGGGCAGTAGAAAGTAAGCAGGAGACAGACGGGGGAAAGGCCAGGTCGTGCAGTCAGAGCTCCAAAGAGGGAGACACTACTGGTCATCTTTTGATTTATTTTCTTCCTCAACACATTATTTTGGAGACACGAGGCCCGAGGCTGGACAGATCATCACAACAGGGGGACTCTTGGCAGGACTCTACTTTCCACTCACCACTCCAATGACTTGGCCTATCAACTAACCTTACTACTACAATGGCTGCAGGTCCTCCTTTTGCTTTTCTTTAGCTTGAGATCGCTACTCCCTTCATGGCAGGAACAAGAACATTCCTTCATCCCATCTACCCACTCGACCTCCTGGAAACAGACATACTCCAGCTGACAAATGTGCATGGTACACAAAGATGACAGTCAGGGGAAGGTTAACCCCAGAGGGAGCCCGGAAGGGCCGAGTGACACTCTGCGCACACCTGGAGAGAACTAAAGCAATTACGCTGCTAGCAAGCGAAGCACAATGGAAACATTTCAATCCCCTTTCTTCAAATCTTTTTAGGCTGTTGTCACGTCTCTCGGTAAGACACGTTTATCCTCATGGGCGTGCATTTGCTCAGAGTCAGGATGTGCGGACTAGCGAGATACCCCGGGCCCACCTTATCATTATTCTGGCCTCCGATCTCTTTCCGCTTCTTATTTTTTGAGGCTGCATGCATCTTGGGTGGTTCATCCTCCTCTTCTACATCCGGCAAAGACACCTCTTCAAACCCATCAAACTACAGAAAAAAGAAACACAGAAAAACTGCTCTATTGTGACAGCTCTTCAGCAGATCAAACTTCATCTTCCCCATGAATTTCTGAATACTGAGCTCAGTTCCAGGACATGAGAAGTTCAATTATGTTAGAACAGACATAAACAAAGACATAAGCGCTTAAAAAAAAATAAAATTGGAAAGTCAGCTTCAGTCCACCAACACCTATCCCACCCTGCTGCTTCCTTCTCTCTGGAAACACAGCCAATATTTGAGTTCAAGTTCAAACATCTCTAGTATCTCTGCTTTCGTCTTTTCTAGTCTTGGGGAAAAGATTGCTCCACCTCATATTCCTTCTCTTCTGTCCAGTTGATCTCCTCAAAGTCTCCCATGCGGCTGGCTGAGGGCCTTAAGTGATCAAAGAAAATGGAGAATTCATCCTGCAAATGGTCGTGTCCTTTCAACAGTTGCCACATTTGGGTCTTCAGCTGAAAGACAGAAATCCAGAGAAAAATCAGTGTTTCGTCCCATGTCGTCATATTCTTCTCAGAAGGATTTCTCAAATCAAGTAGAACATCAAGGCTTATTAGACCTCCAACCTGGAAGTTTATGCTTGCACTGGTACTCCTTCATCAATATTTTGAGATCATTCCACAACCAGCTATCAAATTAGCATAGAAATATCCCTCCAAAATTCTAGGCAGACTCTGTAGGAGGCACTAAGCTAAATTTTCACCTGCAAGGTGATGAAAGCAAGGTGGAGGTCGCAGAAAGGAGACATGCAGGCCAGTTAAATGTAAAGCCTCTTGAAGAGGCAGCTTCAATTCTTTACCATGCCCCACAGATGGAGATCGCACTCGGTAAACTTTCATGGTCTCAAAGAGCAGTGAAGCAGGCTAGCTACTGCCGTTCCCAGGGGTTTTGAGAGCAAGGAGATACCTGGATGCCCAATTACCTCTGCAATCTCCTGGGGGAGGCAGTCTGCACAGCTCTGCAGAACTTTGATGATCTTTTGATGGTGGGCAGGATTTTCAGCAAAACAAATCTCCAGCTGCCTGAGGAACTTCCGGCTTTTTTCAAATGCTTGCTGCTCTTCAAACTGACCAAAAGAAAAAGATTCACCCCTCATATTCAAGAATATATTTCTGAGCATCTCTAGTTGGCTTAAGCAAGCTATAAAACGCCTGCCTCGCTATTTGTTCTCCATTTGTGCTGACACCCATTGCAAAACTGGGAAGAGGTGGAGGAACAGAAACAAGACTTTGTATAATCAATACTTACGCGAGCTATAAAGTTTTGCTTCAGCCATACGCACATTAGGAAGAAAATCCAGAAAGAAGGTAACGGGTGAAAACCTATATCTTACAAAGCGGAAGGTGGATTTGTGAGACAAGTGGAAGGCGGATTTGTGAGACAAGGGAATCATTCCACTTGCTGCACATTGTCTCTGCAGGCAGGTTCTGCGATGCAGCTGGGAAAGGCAAATTCTCCACAGTAATACTTAGTATGAGACTTAAAACAAACGCCAGACTTTTCCGTTCTGATTAATAAAACAGCAAGGTAAGCAAATGATTTACCATCTGTTTACCTTTCTTGCCTTAGGAAGAATTCCTTACTCTTTCACTCCCACAAGCGTTCACATTGCCTGCTTAAAATTTGGTCTCCTCCTTTCCTTATACCTACCAGGCCACACTCCAAAGCTTGTTCTGGTAAAAGAAAGGCAGCAAAATCTGTGAGCAACTGTGGCCAGTCGTGCAACAGTTTTTGTAAAGTGGAATAGAGATCCACAGCTGTTCGCTTGTCCGGGCTAATCTCAAACTCATAGATAACGCGCAGAAAGTCTTCATACTTTCCAGGAACATGCTGCAAGGCTTCACGCACCTGGAAAAAGCAACAGACCTTTACAAGAATACGTAACATCCAGGAAGAAAACAAGTTAATTTAGTAGTCTTTGATCTCTTGCTACTCAGAATTTACACAGTGCTTCCAGTTTGGTTGAGCCAACCAAGTCTCTTCTTTAAAGATAAATTTGAACTGCTCACAAGAGAGGAGAGAACCAAATCCAAGACTATGAAATTCTGAAATTAAAAGAGGCCCCGTGTTGCGGATTGACTGCAGCCAGCAGCTAAGCACTCCCCGACAGCCACTCACTCGCTCCCTGCCTTCCCCAAGCGGCACAGGGGAGGGAAGAAGAAGAGCAAAAGCAGGAGAACTCATAGGTCAAGATAAAAACAGTTTAATAAGTAAAGGACCACCATATGGGGTGCTATGAAGAAAGATAACTCCATCCTGGCCAGATCCAGTATGCTCAGTTAGAACTGGCAGTTACGAGGCTCAGGCATGAACCGTGACGGAGGACTCAAAGCGTCCAGCGTTCCTATTTCTGGGTTACAACCTGGTCTGGCGTACCCTGGTTAGATAGGCTTGTGCAAATGCCAGATCCTTCTGTTCCCGCAGGGGATCTCTCTCCAGGATGTCTTCATCATACAAGAGGAGCAGTTTAGATGTATCTTTGCTAGCACGAGCCCGGCCCCTCTTATTTCTGGTTCTGTGGGAGCTCCTGCTCTTCCCAGGGGCTTTCATATTTTCGCCTGTGAAGCAGCACAAAGCAAGTTGTACAGTTACTTTTCATACATTCCCTCGGCTGGCCGACAACTACTCCTCCAGGTCAATGTTGCAATAGAAAAGTAGGTTTTCAGAGTTAGTGATGAGTTAACTGTTTACGCTCTCCTGTAAGTGTATGAGCAATATGTTTTTCATTAGTCAGGCTGGCTAACATATTTTAAATTGGCTATTTCTTTTTATACTGTCCAACGGGAAAAATCTCTGGATACAGCAACAAACCCGTGCTAGCTGTTACTCAGCTAGAATGTACTGAGAACTAATAGATACATTTCCCGCACACCGGGGGAAAAAAAGCATAGTGGGTGAACAGAGAGAAGATACGAGCATCAGAGCTGGCTGTTAACACTTGCAAATTATTCTCTTAGCTTATCATTTACATGAATAGAGTTAACATCACATATAAATAACTGGTGTCACATAATAGAGAACGAAATAGTGTACTAAGAGTTGCTACATCACGGTTTTTATGTCTTTAGATTAGGAATCTGTTGGTCTAATTGGCTGCTCAAATTCATCTACCACTTGCAACCTCAACGTGACCTTATAACACAAAATTCAATTTCGCAAAGATTTGACTATTTAATATTGTTCTTATATAGGTATTGGGTATGAGCTGACACAAATCACAGACCTGCAAATTTCTGAAGCATAAATGCATTACAACAGACTGAAGACACTCGGTTCACATGCACAAGGGCTTCTATGATAAGAACCGTTTTTACAGAATTGTGACTGTGCTGCAAAATTTAATCTTCAGATGAAAAGCATCACTACGCTAAGTGAAATTAAACCCAGATACGGCTTCCCCATTGTTTTGCTTTTAATGCAGAGAGCACCTCTATTTCCCCATGCCCTGTGTCTAAAGAAACCCACAGAACTTACCTGCTGGCATTCTGTGAGCTTCCACCTGCGGGGCTGTCTTTGTCAATGTGAAAGCAGATTTAGGTTCCTCAGATATATCACCACATATTTCATCATCTTTCTGTAAACTCTCTATTCCTTCCCCCTCCTCTTCCTCCTCCTCCTCCTCCGGCTCAGAGTTTTCCTCCTGGGAATTCTCTTCTTCAGAATCTCCTTCTTGGCTTAAACGTCTCTCTGTTGCAAGCCAAGTAAGTTTTTCCATTGTCTCCTTAGAAAGCAACAACAAAACGTCACATTGTTTTCTTTCAGTGTTTGTTTTAATGTCATTCAGCAACAAGCTCACTCCATCATAATTCTAACAGCCAATTTCACATATCAACGTCTGACCAACTAGAGGATTCTACTAAAGGGACAGAACTCAACAACAACCAGAACTGCCTATTTTTGTATCACGCACAAAATTAAATTTCAGAATCTGCCACTTATAAAAGCCTTAAGTTAGAAGGGAATCCTTAATTATCATCTTAGTTCTTAAAGGCTTGCTGTAACGGTGACCTGGAAAACAATTTTCACTTCTTATTAAAGAACAGCCTCAGTTGAGGAAGTCCTTACAACTCTGCAGAATTTAAAGTTGTGTATTTGCAAGATATTCTTTTAGTTTGGACTTAAAATCTTCTCAGAAGAAACATGGTGTGCAATTTCTCTGTAAAACAGCACAATACCATGCTATTATATAGTTAACAGTCCATCCTTCCAATTGGATTCAAATGGTGATTTGCCCTGACTCCACTAGGGTGTTTCAGGATGCTGATATTTGTCATTAGCAAGTTTCTTAAAGTTTTGTTTGCTTTTACCTGAAGTTCTGGCACTGAAAGAATAGATTCTTCTGAGGCCGATGACATTTCTTCCTCCTCATCTTGTGTAAAATCATCAAAGTCGTCTTCTTCCTCTTCTTCTTGCCCTTCTCTCTCTCCTCCGGCTTCAGGGCCAGCTGGTGTCCCAACAGACTGGCCATCTATACTGGACGAATCCTCTGGTCTTCCTAGCGGACTACTAAATTCTGCCTCAACATCTGCTGTATAAGAAAGATTCTTTGGAGACTCATTGCTTACTTGTGGTCCAGCAACACCACCTGCATCCATCTGTTCACCCTGAGGAGATGACTGCAAAGCCCGTCGTTCTTCTTCTCCCTTCTCTTCACACGAAGTATGCTCCTTTTTAATCTCTTTCAGGTCATTTGAACATGAACACGCAGCCTCCATGTTCAGCTCCTGGCCAAGATCCAGCATGAATTCCTCCTTCACTTCACCACACAAAAGATCCCTCTTCTGTACTGGATTTACTTCCTTGCTAGCATCATTTGAATCTTCAGGCTCGGTTTTCACTGTTTCATCTGGATCTTCTAAATGAGGCAAAAGGTCCACAGACAGTGGCTCTGAAGCATTCTCATCTCCTTCTACCACAGTCCAGCTACAGCAGTCGCTCTTATTTACCTTTTCCTGACTGCCGTTATTCGAAGTGGCAGGATTTGTACTACACTCCTTCTTGGGGGAGACGGCAGAGCATGAAACGTACAGCTCTGGGGGTTCAGCCTTGGGCTCTACTGTGGGATAGGTATTTTTGTTGTTTCCGGCAGGGCAGGAAGGAACCAGATTCAGCTGTTCTTCATTTTCACCAACAGATGATGCAGAAAGACCCACAGGGTTAGAAGTGACTAACAACGAAGGGATTGAAGAAGTCACTAGAGGCTGATTTAATGGACACGGGAAAGTAGATGGATTTACCAATAAGGTTGTCACTGGAATAGCCTGAGTGCCTCTACCAACTGTTGTATTTATGGGCTGAATCATATTGCAACCATTGCCTATATTGACCACTTTCACTGTGGTAGCAGGTACAGTGAGGATGACGGGAGACGGCTGAATCAAAGGCGAAGTCTTTATCGATGGGGCAGATTTTGTCCCTTTTTTCTTTTGATATCCCTTACGAACGCAAGGCTTGCGTATTTTTGCTCCAGCCAAAGCTGGCAACATCAGTTTTGGCTGAAGAGTTACTGGATTTGAGGACAGTAGAGCTGGTGGTACAGCAGCTGAGAAAGCTTGTCTGGAGTCTGAATGCAAAGTGGACAGCACATTCTGAAATTCCAAGCCATCCCCACTTCCTACCACTGCTGGAACATTCAAAGGCTGCACTCCCGGCACCGTCTGCATAACTGTAGCTGGCTGGATTAGCCGAGGAATCTGAACCATAACTTTGCTGGGAGGAGCTTCTGACTGGGACAACTTCACAGTTTTCTGGATGTTAATAGTGTTGGAACTGGGCTGCAGACAAGGACTCGGTCGAATGAGGACAGGCTTTAGAGCTGAAGACCTCTGCCTTCTCCATGCTCTCCTAGAGAATCGATTGGCAAGGGGCTTTAAGGTCAGTACTAGTCCCTTTGGCATGAGTAGAGGGTATTTTTCATCATATTCTGCGTCTGAAGTTTCCTTTCCTGTCCCCAAAAAGACAGATTCTGCATCAGGTGAACCTGGCATCTCCCTGGCATCTTCCGCTAATTGCTTCAATTCTCCCTGAATGGAGGGCAAGCTTGCCTAAAGGGAACAAGAGTTTATTAGTCCAGTCCATAGGCTATTCCTCTGTTACCACCTTCAAACAGCACCACAGAAGGTGACAGACAGCAACTTGCTTCTGAAATTGAAGCCTTTTTTTTATTTTCTAGTGCTGTACATTACTTTGTATTAATGAGTTCTACTCCAAACCCTTCAAAAGAATCAGAGTCTGACAGAAACAACAGAACTGAACTGCTTTATAAAGGTTCCTTTAGTAAATACAAGATTTTGTGGGAAGGAAGCTTCACTGTAACAATGACATACAATGGGCGATTAAGAGAACTGGATTTTATGACATCTGAGTGCAATTCTTTCCTCGGGGACAGTCCTCCCTCCCTGACTCACAAACACAGTTACTGCACCTCCAACTTAGTCTTGTGCAAAGAGTCTCAGAGAAAGAATCCTTAAAAAGCGTGAGACGTGGGTGTAACGAAAACAACAGCCATATTCCAGGTGAAGATAACCTTACCAAAAGCCACCCCAGTCCCCAGCTTTCTTCTTTCCTCCCAGAAGGTGAGGTTTTGAGGGGGAAGAACACACCCTCTCTCATGGTTGTAATACACTGGGAAAGATTGCAACACTGCTAACCATAAGGCACGGGTCAGACTATGTTGGTAAACAAATTAACAAAGCCAAATAACAAAATCAACACATCAAACCAGAGAAATGATAAAATACACCCATGTAGCAAAACACGGACGTGACGACACACATTGTGTGTGCATAACTTCAATCCTGTGCTGCAGCTGGGCAGACAAGCACCAAGAGTATGTTGCTAAGCACTACTGTTCTTGCTACGTTAACGAGCTAGGCTCAGGATAACACAGGCTCCCGTGCAATACAACCAGACTGCCTTTTGACTTCAGAGCTGTAGGCTAACCAAACAACCCACTCTGGACCTAGGCTGTACAGAAAAAGAAAGAAAGAAAAAGCCCAAACAAAAAAAAATCCCCGAAGAAATCAACCAACCACCACCACCACCAAACCCCCCCTATGCTGGACGAAGAACAGCAGAAACTACCTTTAGCCAAAACGGCAGGCGATGTTCTTCTCTCTCCACAGGTGGCTTCCACTCATTAGGCTGGATTTCCTCACAGCACTTGAACAGAATGGGCAACTGTTTTGTCTTTTTATAGTACTACGTGGAGACAGGAGAGAATGCAACACAAGATGACTGCGGTCAGACCACCTGTCCGGTAACCGCTGGGATGTAGGATAAGGACTGTGCTCTGTAAAAGTGTTCATGTGAATAAAGCAATTCTCATCACTGCTACTTTAATAAGGCGCTACCCACAGAAACATTAAAAAAGAATAATAAAGGCTGAACAAGAGCTCACCGCCATCGTGGTTTCTCTCGAAAGCAAGCATGAAGTCCTAGCAGATGTGCAGGCATACTTGCTTTAAGTGCTTCTGGTTCTTATTCTCCCTTCAGCAGTGGCCGTTAGCATATGGGACAGGATATTTAGCCAGCTGGACCTTCAGCCTGACTGGACACAGCACTTTTGTTTAAGCTTCACTACTCAAAGTTTATTTGTATGAATTTGTCAGGATTACTGAAGCCACAGTTGTACTAGAACTGTGTGCAAGCGCTGGGCTCTAAAGAGTCAAAATAGTAATATAAGCACTTGCAAAGTACAGAGGATAAGGTCTTCAAAAAGAAATCCTCATTGCTAATAAAAGGATGGCATTTTCTTTTAAGAAAGCGTCACCACGTATACAAAAATGTCCTTGGAACAAACAGTACATCTCTTCTTGTATAACAAACACAAATCTGAAAAAGACCAAATCACAATCTGAATGCAACACTTACTCTGATGATATTATCAGGGGCTCGATTCATGTTCAGATTCTTGATTCGCACTGTAAGCTGGTGGGCAGTTTTTGTTGGCAAGAGATACTTGCTGATCAAAGGCTTTGGGAACTCTGTCCCTTCAAAATGTTTCAAACCTAATGCTAATAAACTGAAGAAGGAAGGAAGGAGGGGAAAAAAAAAAAAGATAAAGTCTTTTAGACAGTACAGCAGATTGCTATTTGGATGTGCTGTTGTACAATACACAGATATCCTGAAAGACTGCATCCTAGAAATTCTCCTTAACAAGTAAGTCTAATTTGTACGCATTTTATTCAATAATTATTTAATAATTCTAAGCACCTACTTGTCCTCTGCCTTGGTGAAGATAATCTTGTCCCGGGGAGGGTTTGCTTTCAAGGAACATATTGGCAGTAACTCTGGATACATGAAGACTCTCCTTGTTGCCAAAATCCATGCCACTTGCTTTGGCAAACATGGAAATTCACTGCCTGTGAAAAGAATTAACAGATAAGGATAGACATATACATGGACAAATAATGTTTTTTTATAAGTGCCTTCTTGGAGACACTGTTTCTTTTACTCCCTTCACTGCAAAGAGAGAGACTTTCTCCCTGGTTTTTAGAACTTGCATATTTTCTAGTTTTTGCTCTTAAGTTTACATCAGCAAATGGTAAAATTACTTTCCCCTTCCATCTTTTCTTTTGCTCTATAATAAAAAAGCACTTTTAAAAAGCTCTGTTTATGTCAAGTGAGTTCACTCTCTACATAGCAGAAAAATCACAAACCAACAAAATACTAAAATACTCCAATGAAAGGAGTATTTCCTTGATGTGTGTTAACCAACACATTTGGAACAATTATTTCCAGTTTCATAGTTTCTTGATGGACTTCTGCAGCTCAAACCATCAATGCAGAACAATAAACGGCAGGGTTATGATGTCAAACAAAAGTCAACAGCTCCATATAACATGTTGTAAGTTTAAGCTGCCAAAAGGTAGACCATAAAGTGCCAACATCTTCCCACCTCTCGTCCCTTCTAGTACGTACCACTCTTCTTCACAGCTTTGCGAGGGCTCCAGTCCACCTGGACTTGGGCATGAAAATCTTCAATGAGCTGCAGTGCTCCCTTCAAGTTACATGGCTGGAACATCGTTTGAAATTTAGGATTGAATGACTGACGAAGGAGCGTAGAGCTTCGAGCAAAGTTACCAAGCTCACTCTGCAAAGTCAAACGCAGAAAAAGCTAAGAGAACGTACCTTCAAATGGAAGGTGACAAATACATGCAATGCAGTAATGCAAAAAATAAAAGCTGGGGAAGTGACAGGCATAAAAAAGTAGAGTGTTACAGGTCTTACTTTTGAGCATTACAAATCTAGGAACAATCAGAGGAATTTATTTATTTATTTTAATTCCCCCATTTTCCAGAACCTTCCAAGGTCACAGAATGTTCACTAATTACAGAAACTGTATTTTTTGAACTTTGTTTTCAGTATTTCAAAGAAAACAATAAAAAACCCTCAAAGACATGCCAATTCAAAGCACTGTTATTAGTCAGCACAATGTGAATTATTTCTCCGAGTACTGAGCACGTTCATAGTAGGCTAACAACATCATTGCCTTATTGAGTGGTAGTCTCTCTCAATTTAATAGGATCAGTTAAATCAATTAAGCTCTCTGAATATCTCCAGTGACCAGCAATCATTAAAATTCATGTAGCTCTGATTTTAGACATATCCTTACCAAAAACATCCTGGTAGTACTGGCCTCTGAACTTAAAGCAGGGTTGGAACTTGCAAGAAGATGGATTTGAGTCAGAAGCTGAACATGCTTGAAGAATAAAATCAGACAAATGTTTTTTTCAGTGTATCAGAAATCCAAGAAACTGGAAAGCATAAGTATAGAGGCAGAAGAAATATCTCCTGAGCACCCCAAAAATCACATTCTGACTTCAAAAAACCTTTTAAGCAATAGAAAACTGAGGGGAAACTTTAGTATCCACTGGCAGGAAGTTTCTTACACATATTTTGAACACATCTGTCTAAGCTTTAGGGCAGGTTCCTAGCTTTTGTGCCAAAGTCTCATAACATAACGATCAATACAGAAAGGACATTTTTTTCTCATTAAATACTAAAGTATTTCTTCAGAAACAACGACTTCAACTATCAGAACTTCCCATATGCACATGAACATCATACATCTTGCATTGCAGCTGAAAAATTTAAAAAGTCATTTACTCTACACGTCTAATGCAAGATCTATTTCTTTAGCTTGTGTTTCAGAGGTCTGTGTCCTCTCCTTGCTGTCACAGACCAAGACATAACCCTGTATGAGGTATGCAGAATAATAAAAAAATTACTCAGCACGACTTGTATCAAGTTCACACAAAACCAGTGCACTTTGACATCAAGTTGACGGTAAGTTTCAAGTTTTGAGAAGTCCTCTTGAACTTTGTATGGATATGGAAAAAGACTCTCTCAGTACAGCTTCTCATCTATGCTGCTGGCAGCCTTTCAAATGTTCAAGCTGAATTTCCACACAGTTCTACGTGGTAGGAGGAGGAAAAATAGAATCCAAACTACATCAAGAGTAATACTCTTAGAAAGTAATAAAGAAGTTGGTGAAAACAGAGGAGTTTGACAGACTGCAGTCAGAATTCAGACACGGCCAAGGCATCTACCTCACGTGAGAACAATATAGATGCCAAGAAATACGCTCTACTTTCAATTCAATTCAAAGTGTCTTTCAGTGTGGGATCGGGAATGTAAGTATCACCCACTAAAGCTCCAGCCTCAAATGTAGCTTTTTCAATTAAGAAAGCCAAAGTGCATGCTGTACCACTGGCTTCCCTGCCCCCCAGAGTATACAGCAAATATTCACTAGGTCAGACCAGGTAGCACTTTATTACCTGCTGCATTTGCTGCTGGAGCCTCTTTCTTTGCATACTGTCCAGAACAAGGCTCTGGAGAGGCTTCTCATTTTGAGGTTTTGATTTTTCTATCTCTTGAGGTGGCTTGATCGAGGACTTCTTCATTCTCAACTGCTCAAGCTGTTCCTTCACTGTCCGATGTTGTTCATTCAGTAAATTGGCCAGAGGCTCTTCAAATCTGTTTGAGATCAGGCAGACAGAAATAGAATAAACGTATGATTTAATAGCCATTCATATTTATTTAGAATATTTTACTCTGTATCTGGGATGCACAGTTTAAGAATTATCATCCCTGTACTACTCAATACTCTGACAGTATACTTCAACTTGAAAACAGAGCTATTCATACAGTTGACTTACACATAAATTTATTCTACCACAGCACTGCTGTAGTTCTGGGATGCAATGCTTCAACTGTATACTCCAAGGACAGTGTCGTGGTTTTACCCCAGCCAGCAACTAAGCACCATGCCCCCGGTGGGAGGGGGGAGAGAATTGGAAGAGTAAAAGTGAAAAAACTCGTGGGTTGAGATAAAGACAGTTTAGTAAGTAAGGCAAGAGTTGCACACACAAGCAAAGAAAACCAAGGAATTCATTCCCTGCTTCACATGGACAGGCGGGTGTTCAGACATCTGCAGGAAAGCAGGGCTCCATCACACGTAACAGTTAACTGGGGAGACACACTCCACCACTCCAAACATTCCCCACCCTTTCCTCCTCCTCCTTCCCCCAGCTTTACTGCTGAGCATGACATCATATGGTATGGGATATCCCTTTGAGCAGCTGGGGTCAGCTGTCCCATCCGTGTCTCCTCCCAACTGCTTGTGCCCCCCAGCCCATCGCTGGTGGGGCGGCATGAGGAGCAGAAAGACCTTGGCTCTGTGTCAGCACTGCTCAGCAGTAACTAACACATCCCTGTTATCAACGCTGTTTCCAGCACAAATCCAAAGCACAGCCCCGTGCTAGCTTCTGTGAAGAAAACTAACTCTATCCAGCCAAAACCAGCACAGACAGTTAACAGTCTTGTTCACCATTCCCAGATATCCCATGTGGGTTCCACTCAAGTACTCAGATAATAGCAACAGCAGTCAGGATCTAAGATAATCTAAAATACATTAGAGCCAATCCTATTTAACTTGTATCATCAGCAAGGTCTGAACCCAAGGTATTATGAGTGGCATTTTACCACAAAGGTCTCCAGAAAGATCACACACTGACTCAAATGCTGTTACTTTAAAAAAAAAAAAAAAAAAAAAAAAAGTATTACCTAGTTTTATGCAGAGTACTCTACTAGACTTCTGCTGATACTATAGCAAGAGCTACGCCTGTAGCAGAAAAGAGGATGTACATATTACCGTCCTTTCATAACCAGCTTCAACTATCCCTTGTTTTATGATAGATTTTTATTTATTTTAGCTACACCAGTTAATATTCTGATTTCTGCTAGTTATCAGCTTCACTCCTGTAGTAGGCCTGACATCAGTTATAAGTAAAGTTGTTCCATGCCGCTTCTATCGTAAAAATAACAATAAACCTGGCAAATGGATATTTTGCCACAAAACAACTTTAACAATCTTGTATACATATAAAACTGGGGAAGAAACAGTTGGGAGAACCAAAGAAAAATAAATACAACTAGCCATTATCAAAGACAAATGCATACAAATAATAAGAGAGCACATAAAGTTTCCCTGCTTTCAGTCTGTAGCTGGTTTAAGAATTGCTGCACTCCCCTCTGGTACTGCTCATCCCAGAGAGAGTATCAAGAAACTCCAGCCTTCATTTTATCTCCTTTCCCAAACAGATACAGCTTGATCTCGAGCTGATCTGCCCCATAAACAAGGAGACACCGTTCATACCGCAGTTCACCTCTAGCCAGCTTCTTTAATTAGTTAAACAGAGCAGTAGTATTACACAGAAAGAAACACTTTCGACCCTTTCCTCTTCAAGGCATTGTTTCAAGTATAATCCATACCAAAAATCATCAAAAACCAACTTTCCAAACTTTATAGTCATTTCAGACCTAGGCCTCAGCTACCTTATGCAGCCTTTTTCCTTAGAAAAGGCCACCATTACATCCAAGCCACTTACTTAAAAGATAAAGTGACAGTCAAAACCAGCTCCTCATGTGTTTCTTGCCATCAAAAAAAAAAAAAAGTAAGGGCAGTAAGTGATCTTTACCCCTCTCCTTAACAATAAGGCACAAGAATTAAGAGAGCTAGAGTGGCTATCACTTTGAGGTCGGGACCTTCTTTGCACAGGTCCTACAGAGCTTTGATCACACAAGCAGCATCGCCTCAGTATCCACTGTTTGTCTACCCCTCGCTTTGAAGTATGATCGCCAGTCATGCAATATCCTGCTCCGCTAAACTATTGTTAGTTTAACAGCTGAAGTAAGCAACTTAGCTGGTAGTAAAGCAATTTTTTCAGAAGAATTAGTCTAATAAGGGGGGGGATATGTGGACAGATTTGAGAAATAAACACAATTTAAATACAGAGGATAGTATCATGGAGACTAAAGCAGCAGGAACAGAATCCCCCACTAAATATGCTGCCTTGTTGGAAAAGATCACCCTTCTGAAAGACCTCAGCTGTTTTCGGCTATGATACAGAACAGCCAGCACCAATCTTTCAGTGCAGCCATTCTTGCTGGCTCTTTCCGAACAGTTACATTTTCATTGTTGTCATCATCTTCTTCAGATGCATCACAATAAGTAAAGTGAAAGGTGGCAGAGAGAAAAAAAAAAAAAAAAAAAGAGGGTCAAGTTAAATGTTCATTCTCATAAATAAAAATGGCTCAGAGCTTTCAAAAAGGTGGCCTGTGCTGAAAAGGCATTACTTCTTTGGTGGCTGACATAGCACAGCTGCAAAGTAACCATAGGCTTTTCATCGGAACAGAGCAGTAGTTATTTTTTTAATTTTACAACCATAATCAAATGATCCTACCTTAGTGCTTGTGGTGTATTAAAATTTGGCCGTGACTCAGTAACATTATCTTCGTCTTCTGGACCTTCATCTTCCATGTTTGAGAAACCCATCTCGTCCTGAAACTGACAGCAAATGTGTAGCAACAGTCAGGAATAGAAAGCTCGAGTAGTACAGTTACCACCAACTGTCTTTAGCTAATAAAGCTCATGATGATCCTCTTAGCATGGACATTAATCTCCGCACGGGCTTAAGGAAGTTCCTACATACGTTCCTTCTCAAGGCTAAAACCCACACTTTTATGGTAGGGTCCTTTGCGCATGGTCAGCACTAAGCATCTTACAGAGACCACCTCTTCACAGCTTTAGAGATTTCATGTCAGATCTAAGAAAGCTCTGTTCTTCAGTGCTATACCCAATGTATCACTTACTGTCTCAAACAGCTCCTCCATCAGTTCATTCACTTCCTTTTCTGCAAGTAAAATTAAAAAGAAGTATGAAAAGTTCATTTTCGGAGAAGCATTTAGCAATCCTGTCCTAGTATCAGGTCATTTGAGGACTCTCTCTTGCAAAGGGAAACCCCCTGCTTGCAAAGAGAGGATCAAGAAGGAAAGGCCGCTGGTATTATATCCCTTTTGAATGCTGGGCCCCAAAAAACCTCAGCTGAGACTGTTTTGATTCAAAAATATACAAAAACTAATTTTCAGAATTAATTTTAGAGTTATGTTAACCAGTAGTAACGCATAAACCAAGCGCGCCTTATTGAGAAGATGAGAAGTGGTATGTATGTTTATAAAACTAACTCAAAGATCGTAAGGACTCAGAGAAAATTTCATTACATTCAAGTCATTAGGCAAGCATTCAATTCTGATTTGGCTGAAGCTTTATGAAAGACCGTACTATCACACAAGTATTATTCTTTAGTCTTGGCTATGGAGTAAAGGTGCATCTGAGAGCACAGCAGCTCTGGCTAGATGCTTTCATCTATTCACCGACAGCCAACTTTGCAAAGATTTTGCAGTGTAGGCCAATTAAAACAAATACGCATACTTCCTTGAACAGCTTTAGGAAAGCAACAGAACATTCACTTTTCAAAATGAATTACTAATCCTAACAAGAAAGGAGGTGGGATTGCCAAAGGACTTACTGGTAATTCTCACAGCACGATCATTTCTGAAGTCTTCTGTATCTGGTTCATCCAGATCTTCCAGGAAGTTGTACTCCGGGTCATCATCATCATCTGCTTCATCTAATAAGAAGCATGTTTTGAAACGTCATTACCCTGCTCCGAGACCAATTGGATGCCAGGAACAGAAGCACTTTGTTTACGGCCTGACCTGGCGCAAAGAGGGCTAGGATTACTGCTTGAAATTAACAGTATGTTCCTTTTTATGGAAGCAGTATCATCTTTTCAGCGGGGGTTGTTCAGCCTGGAGAAAAGGAGGCTGAGGGGAGACCTTACTGCTCTCCGCAACTACCTGAAAGGAGGCTGTGGCGAGGGGGGATTTGGTCTCTTCTCCTGAGTAACAGGTGATGGGACAAGAGGAAACCACCTCAAGTTGTGCCACGGGAGGTTTAGGATGGAGATTAGGAGAAATTTCTTCACCAATAGGGTTGCCAAGCATTGGAACAGGCTGCCCAGGGAAGTGGGGAGGTGTTTAATCACCATCCTCGGACGTGTTTGAAAGATGGGTGGACATGGTGCTGAGGGACACAGTTTAGTGGTGGTTTGGCAGTGTTATGTTAACGGTCGGACTCGATGATCTTAAAGGTCCCTTCCAACCTAGAAAATTCTACAATTTTGTGATTGAAACTGAGCTACAAGCACCCTTATTTGCAGCCATTTCCATTTAGAAAAACTAGATCTAGCCTCTGGGATCTGAGTTCCAGCTAAATTCAGAAAGAGCAAAGTAGTATTATTTCAATTTGTGGTTTATATTCAATTTGCACAACTGTAAGCAACCGGTAAATTCAGGACAAAAGGAAATCAAGCCCCAAAGCTTGTTCTTTTTTCTTCTCAGAGAATAAAATAGTTGTTTCTACCAAAACAAGTTATGTCCCTAACAAGAAGAATGACACACTCAGATAGATTCAGGTGTATCAATGCTACCAGCTTCATGACACAGCACAGTGGATTAAGGGCTGAAACATATAACTTTCATTTATGGTTGCCAGTTACTGCACCTGCTGGCTCGTAAGCATTTACAAGTGAAACACCTGAAGTTTAAAAACACTCACAAGTGTCCACAGAGAAGATAAACTGATGGCATGAAAAACAAATGCAGGTTACTAAACAAGATAATGGCTACAGCCAAGAACATCATGTATAAACAGGAAGAAAAAGCCCCAGGCTTTCAATGTAATGCCAAATTCCAGCGAACAACAACAAAACATCTGTCATATACCTTCATTCTCCACATCGTCATTCATGAGTCCTCCAAGCCACCTTTTCCATTCTTCATCATCTGCAGTATTGGGATCATACATATCAGGCGTGATATCTGGGGCTCGGAGCTCAGCCTCCAGCTGACCAAGAGGAACATCCTTCAGTGGTCTCTTAGATCGGGTTCGGAAGGCAATGAGGCTGTCTTCCAGAGACTGAAAGGTGAAGAAAAAGCACAATAGAAAAACAGAGAGGTTGTCATTCCGTTTCTGGGGCAGCAAGGTTTTCAGCCCAGCCAAAAAAGTCCAATACCAAAAGTATTAGATTCCTGCCACAAAGAATCATTTACTCTGACAGTCCAAGCAAGCTGATGTTTCATTAATCCCACTATTAAGCTGTTATTCTTTATAAATATATTACTGTTCATTTAGCTCCTGTGAAACTGGAGATATGTGCTACTGAGGAAGCAATCTCCACTTGCAATATTTGATTCTTTCGCATATGTTTTACTCTGGTTGCCCTCTTCACTATCTGAAATTCATCTTGAGCAGCAGCACAGGACTGGACCTTCATGACTCCTCACCCTCGCACAGTAACACAGATCAGGAACATTTTTCTCATTATTAATACGGAACGATGGTTCTCTTTATAACCAAGCTTCCTTAGCTGTTAACAGTATACTTGCCTGCAAAACACAGCTAAGCTGACAGGGTATCTTCCAAAAGGAAAACTATTTTCGTTAGTTATGTCAGTGTCATAGAATTACATTTAACAGTCAAAACAATGGCAGTGAGAGACTTATGAGCATAAATAGAAAGTGTAGTTACGATACAAGAAACAAAGTATATGTCATTAGCAACTCTTTTCTAACAGCTACCTCTATTCTCTCACAGAGCTAGCGTCCTACACACTATAGAGATTCAACCTATTATTTAAAGTTAAAAACTGAGAGCAGAATGCAATAAAAGTAATAGCAGAGAACACCAGAAAGCTACCTCCTTTCTAACAAATTTTCTTCAAACTAAAACCAGTACCTGGTAAGAATCCATGCACACTGGGCTTGAAGCCAATTCTTCATCCACTGCATGCAGCTTCTCCATGAACGTGCTGTCTCTGTTTTGCTTTGGTTTAGGAGGTGGTGGAGGTCCCATGGGAACTACTTCAGCGCTAATATGTCTAACAACAGGTGTAGTAACCTTCTCCATCTAATTAAAAAGGCCTTTGTGTTAAAAGGTTTTATTTAGAACATAAATTTCCAAGGACAGAATAAGTCTCTTTCTGCTTGACCAGAGTCTAGCACAACAGAAAATAGAGAAACGCTTCACAGAAGGAAATGGATTCTTCATATTACGCTCACTTTGATTTTTCAGAAAGGACAAATAAATTTACTATTCAGAAGACTCGCAGGAAAGGAGACATTTGGAAGATTTGAGTATCAGTCTCAACATTACTAAAGCTGATAAACCTGAACATTAGTAATTGTGGCACACTCCCAACCCTCCCAAAAACAATGGTTCCATTGTGAGTGGAACGTGGAATATCAATACATCCTTGCTCCTTCCCCAATTCCAGTGTCAGTCGTCAGTTCTCACAGTCAGTTTCTCATTATTGTCTGCTGATACTCAGGTCTTATCACAGTGCACATACTCCTTCAACTGATTTGACAGGGTGTGCAGTCACCAGAAATAGCTTTATGCTTTTATCAAAATCACTTTCTCCTCCTAAGCCAAGCACAGAAAGCAATTCTCCTGCACCGCTCTTAAAAATAATCAGAAAAATAAACATTATCTGAAGAAGAGCCGACTGTTTCCATTGCCAGTGCTTTTTTTAAGTACTCGTGTTTATTCTAGGCTAAGCTCTTTCTGCAAGGGTTGCACCTCACTGCTTATGCAGGAACCATTGCAGTGGGACCCTAAAGCCACGCAGCACCTGTAATGTCACCACGACTTTGAGCAATAATATGTATCTTTGCTTTTACATTAATAGTTTAGGAATAATGACTGAAAGCTGTTTTACAGAAAGCAAAAACTCTCTTGCAAGTTTACCTCGCAGAGTGTCCCTCCCTCTTCATCAGATGATCGCCTTGTCCTAGATCGCTTTGCTCCCCGAGGAGAAGAAGCAGTGCTCTCTACATCACTTTCCAGCAAGCTCTATAATGCAAAAGATGCAGAATGCAACCAAACAATCAGGCCACAAATAAACACTGCTTCAATTAATATTCCAAAGACTCTTTCTAGCCAAATGAATAATACAGCATTGAAGAAAGATTATACTAGACGGTCCGGGACAACTTACAAGTTTTCACGGGTTAAAATAAAGGGAGCATTCTACTGCCACAAACATGCGGACAACTCCATGCCAAACAGAACAGATCTTTGTACAAGCTGCATTTACCTCTTCTGCAGTCTCATCCTCATCCTCATCATCAGGCTGGTATTCTTCATCAGATGAATCATCTTCCTCAAGAGGAATGTCCACAAACTGAGGCGGCTGCAACAGAACAGAAGCAAGGTGACAACTTTTTACAGGCAAGATAAAGAGTTGCACTCTAATGGTGCACTATCAGATGAAGGATTTCTAAGTGAGGAAATACCCTGAAGCTCAGAAAGGAAGGAGACTACTGAAATAGGCTGAAGAAACCAAAGAAATTGCTTTACCAATCTTACTTTAGTGAAGTAAGTGGTTTGAAAAGGTGCAAGGGTGGGCACAAATGATTTAGCATTTATACGGTGGAAACACTGCATGAGCAGACATTATCTCAAAGACATGTTTCTGTTACTGGAATGGTCTTTCACTCCCGCTACACTGCTGAATCCTGCCTACACCTAGATAACAAATCTTTCGGAGCAGGCAGAGCTCCGAGAAAAAAAAAAAAAAAAAAGAAAGAAGGAGCACCTCGCAGCATGAGGGCTGAGCAGTGGCGTTCACTGTCAGGAGTTTCACTCATGCTGCAGTACCAGCATGAGAAGCCAGACCATGAAGACATCCCTATGGCACGTCACCACTTCATCATCTTCAGTCTTCCCCCAAAGGCAGCTCTTTTGGGCTCCCTGTGCACCTGCTGCTACGTTAACTGCCTCGTGTACCCTGTTTGCAACACTCCTGGTCACCAATACTCCCAACATGCTTAGACAGGAGCCCACTCCACCCCTCCAAAAGATTCCCGGCTCAGCAGGGTGCCTCTAGGTCTCCACTTTCCCAGCAGTAGTTCACCTACCTTCACCTCATTTGCCTTCTTAATTGGAGAAATGTTCCACGTTGGAATCACCTAAAGATAGCAAAACCACTTTTAAGTATCTCTGAAAAGCGAGGTGTTGCACAGCTTAGACAATCAATCAAATGCGTACTTGAGCTCGAGGCCTTGTTCTCCAAAGCAGCCAAGTAACAGCAGACTTCAAACAAAGGCTTTCTAAACTGCCCACGTGATCTCTACAGGCAATAACTTTAGTAGAATAGATACTGTCAGTTCGCTGCATTTTCTAACTCTGACCTGGTTCTATTCTGCTTATCTAAAATGAATTCCTTCTTACACTATTTTAACTTATTTTTTAATTTTAAGAATAAATCACAAACCCACGCTTTACACTTTGTTTAGAAGACTCAACAATTAAAACCATTTGGGTAGGGGGAGGGCGCAAAAGCAAAAGCAGATGTACTTACCACTCCTTTCTCCACAACTTCCTTCAGTTTGGAACGAGTCATTTTGGGCTCCTGAGAATTTAAAACAGGACAACAGCAATCTATTCAGCTATTTTCCTTCACTGCAAACTTTCCCCCAGTAACTCTTTTACTACAAGACTTTTCTCTTTATTAAAATTTATTAAAATTCTAGACACAGAGTGACATCAAAAACAACCCCTCATAATTCTGTTTCATAATTTACACTCATACACAGACACTACTCACTTCATCCAGGTGGCAAATCTGATAATGAAACGTAAAGTATGGTACTACCTCTTCTACCTACTCTCTCCATACCCCATCATGGACCAAGAAGAGAGACTAGTGAAGGGTATCACGGATTTGGAACAACTGAAAAACCTAACTGGAAAAGCTTTTTACTTACAAACAAAGGTATATCTTCTGTCTCACTGATGGCTGCTTTCATCATGGCAACCACATGCTCATTTGTAATCACTTCCTACAGGAACACACAAAAAAGTATCCTTTACATTCTGTTTGTTAAAAAGAAACGAACTTAAGTTTAAAATAAACTAGTTAGAAACACGATGAAGAAATAGTCAGTGTACTACATACTTTGTAATTATACTATAATAAAAAGAGATTGTTCAGCGATTGGACAAGAAAACATGAAGTAAGCACAGCAGTGATAAAAACATTTGCACTACATTCTCTGTGAATGGTCCATGGAATAAATTTCCAGCAGAAGGAAAGAAAAAAGTTAAAACATGCCAGTTTCCCTTCCCTCCTGTCATGTAATCAGTAAAACGTGCTGATCCCAGCCACATGAGAAACGCAGCTATGAAGCTGCAACAGAACACTCAAATCCTTAAGCACGGAAGGCAGAAGAGACTGGTATCCATGACTACATTTCCTGAATGCCACCATAAGGTTCCAGGGAAGGTGGGCGACTGAGATATTTACAGCCCTTCCATGGTGCCATGTGACAGAGATTCATGTATGGCACTTGCACAAAATCAGCTGCTGAATCTGCCCGAAAGAATCACGCCAGTCTCCAGTTTGTTTCCCACAGGGATGGCAAAAAGGGAAAATATCTGAGATCACCTGGATTAGAACAACAGTAGCTGCGGGGGGGGGGGGGGGGGGGGGGGGCAAAAAAAAAAAAAAGGCAGCACAGTTTTTGATCCTGTGGAAAAATAAATGCTATTGCTCTGCAGACCATGCTCACGGGATAAACTGAAATCTATACCTAATGTAGGTGTAGAATTCAAATTTCACTACACAGCTGTCACAGCACAGATATTCTTCTTGTAGCTCCTTTCTCACTGGAAGTTGTGTGATGGTCTACAAGGTTGGCTGGGGTCGTTAACCAAGAGTAATGCATTTCTGTCAGCACCACTAGAATTCCATCAGGACTTTGTCGTGAAACAGCTCACTCAAAACAAGAAACAGTGAGTTCACAGTCTACATCTCCTCACCGGGAACCAGAAGCATGCATTTTAGTTCAATTACTCCTGCTACTGCGGTACAGTAAAACAGACCCATTAGCCATTGTAAATAAATGGAAGTCAGGGATCAATACCTAATAAGAAAGCCAGGTCCAACTAACCTATCCGTACACCGCATGATTCTCTCTTTATAGCCTTTTATAGGAGAGATTAGGACATGGGTGCCTACCAAGCCTTCCTTGTTCATGAAATCAAGTGCTATCATTAGTACTATACCCAAGTCTAGACTGTGCTTTCTGAAAAAGCCGGGCACTTCTCCGTTGCCTGTCAGAGTCCCACCGCACTCACATGCAGGATGTTTCGCACATTGACAACTGTCAGGTTATGTTGTTTAGCTCCATCTTCTAAGGTTCGATCAAGGGTATCATCTAGCTTGATGTCACAAGACAAAGATCCCTCCTCTTCTTGACTTCTCCCTTCTCTTTTCCGTTTGGTTGCCTTCCTCCTCCTCTTCCTTCTCTCAATATCCTCTCCATCTTGCTCCTCTGAAAATTAATAAAAAATGAGTAAAAAAAAAATCAGACAATTCACATCCAGTACATTCTGACAGTATGAGTTGAAAAAAAAAAAAAAAAAAAAAAAGCTAGAATTCTGCAGACACTGAAGTGGCAGCAGCTTTCCAACAGCTGATAAGATCACTCGAGTGAAAATGGCCATAAGAACTAGAAACAGCCTTTTGAATAACGGATTCAAATTCTGCAGGACCTGAGTGAGTCACATTAGCCAAGCAAATAAAGGTTATGTATTTGTCATCTCTACAAGACTGATTTTACAGAATGGTCTTTGCAGCCTTTTTATGTCTTTTCCAGAAGGAATTTTAAGTATACCGTTGAGATTAAAACAGTTGCAAAACTCCAGGCATCACACAGCAAGAGCACATTACAGTTTCCAGGACTTCAAGTGTTTCCCAAGTGGTGCTGTTTTGCTGACTCAGGGAAATGAAAGAATCATAACTTCCTCTGAAGGAAAGCAGTGTTTTTAGTAACCAAAACTGCAGAGATCGGTTCCAGCAAGTTTCACTTGGATGCCTGTAGTTTATTTGGTCACTGAATTACAGAGCTCAGGATGCAAAACACAAAAAATGTTGCACCTAAAAAGCCCCTGTCGTGGTGTACACAATTCCAGAGTTCTGCGTCTATTGTATCAAGTCACAGGTCTGTTCCTTGCACAAAGCTTACCCAATGGAATAAACAGCCCCAAATCCTCATTTTCCTCATCAGTCTGCTGGGGCCACTCACCAGCTCTGGTGTTCTTCAGTGGCTTCATCACAGTAGGGCTTCTAACAGCCAGCTGCAAAGAACTTCTCACTGGAGACTCCTGCACTGCAGACTGGTTTTCAGTCAGATATGGATCTCTCTGCGAATTCACTTCCACCTCTGTGTACAGCTTAGGTGTTTTTCCTGCAAACAGTACACACTAAGTTGTAGTCAGATATGCCATATGGAGACAGCTGAGCAAGGTTAAGGGGCTGCTGCAACTACAAAAGCTTTTCATGACCCATTCCAATCTGTTAAATCAACTGCACAGGTCTAACCTAGCCTGTGACAGCAGTCCAGACACACTGAACACTGCAGCAGCAGTCCCATCCCACTGGAAACAAATCCAGGTGAAGATTCCCACCTCCAGCTATCCAGTCCTGCTCCCTCCACTAACAGTTTTGCACAGCCGTGCTCAAAACCGTTCCTGTCACATGATCCGGTCGTACAAAAACGATGATTTGTTTAAAACACGGTTATACTCCCTGTTGTATAAATGCAACTGCAACAGAAATGAACAGCCAGGGGCAGGCACTCCTTCACCCAGACAGGTTATTCGCAGCTAGAACAGCCCCGCTGACTGCAACCTCAGGACGAAGCTTCACAGCCACCTTGGGCCAATTTAAACCCACCCTCCTGCTGACAGGGGTGGCTACACACCCTTCCTCGGACTCTGCACAGTGCTCGAAGTTACACAGGACTAGAAAACAACTGTGAACTGGCCCCTGTTCCACTCCCATTTCTCCCAACACAAAACCAGCTGTTGGTCAAATCAGCGAGCTCACTGCAGCAGCATGAGAACCAGAAACAACCCTTTTCACAAGGAACAGAGGAAGCCTTGTCCCTTTTTGCTGCCACTTGTAGTTAGACGGGCTTACAACGGCTATTAAAAAAACCTGAAGTTTCACGAACACCTTAAGCCAGTATGAAAACACATTGCCACCCAATAAAACCAAATTCCTGACACCGCAGTAGCTGCTGCTCTGGGCTGGCACAGCTATTGGTGTAGCTGCGCCAAAAGTCCCATCAGGGAGTTGATCCAGACAGAGAGAAAAAACCACCCCCACCCCCACACTTCCCACACTCCCTCTTTTTTTTTTTTTTTTTCCCAGTTCAATTCTCCAATCTCATTGAGCTCAGAGACAAAGATGTACACCAGGAAAAGAGAAAAAGAATAGGACAGACAATTTGGGGAAAGGGCGAACAACCACTTATTTCAGTAGACTTAAAAGATGACCAGAGATACACAACAGGCATCGCTTTGATGGTGAATACCTCTCATCTCCCTCCCAAGCTCACACATCATGCTTTCACTCAGTGAACCTCAGAGCAAGCAAGGTTCACCTGGGCTTTTTAAACAAACTTCCAAAATATCTGTGTCCCATTTCTAACTTGGTATTAACACAAGCTCTACTCACACCAGCTCTGGCAAAGGATCACATTAGAGCCCCTGGATCTACAAGTGCCCCTCTAGACTACTCTTCTGAATGCCTGAAAGAATTATCTTCTGAGAACGAAAGTAAACATGAAAAAAAAAAAAACCTCAGCAAACCAGCATTTTTGGAAGCAGCAGCTTGCCCTTTTGCCAGCTTCACAACTCACTAGCCAAACATTTCTTTTTAAAAACTACACACGAGGTGGGTGTTTCAAATCAAAGTCTGAATTTACAAAGACTAGTTGAAAGCAATATATCCTGCGCCGTGTAAAACTTGTGAAACGTGTCCACGGAAGTTACTGTTAGGACTGATCGCTGATGGGTGTCAGTCCATAAAAGATTAGACACAGAGGCAAGATTAGGAAAATGTGTGCAAGTTTGTAAAACTGGGTATTTCAGGTTGGAAATTTGGGGGGGGAAAAAGCCAACCCCAACTTTTAAAGCGCTTAGCGTTCGGCAGCAGTAGAGGTAATCGGTTTAAGTTCTGCATTCGTTTTCTAATGGTTTATGGGAGGAAACTCCCCAAACTTTGGGAACAAGATGCCTGTTAACCTGGAATACTTCAGAGAAAAAGAAAGCGCACCACCAAAGCCAGACACCCAAAGGAGACGCTTTATACAAACACGCCCAGGAAGGCTCCCGGCGCCGGCCCCGGCGAGGGGCAGCGGGCAGGGGCCCGTGGAGCCCCACCGCGCCGGGCCGCCCTCACATTTACCTTCCGCCGCCGCCTCGGGGCTCCCGCGGCCCTCCGGGAGTGGGGCGGCCCCGCAGGCCTCCTTGGCGCCCGGCGCCTCCGGACCGGGGCCCGACGCCGGCCGGACAGGGGGCCGCCTCCCGCCCTTCAGCGAGGCCTCCCCGGGCCCCCGCCACACGCCCGGGACGGAGGAGGACGGCCCGCCGGCTCGGGCCGCCGGTGCAAGTTTGGCCGGGGAACCGCCATCGGCAGCGCCCGCCGAGGAAGAGCCGGCGGCGCCGGGCAGCTCCCCGTCCTCCCGCGGGCTCTGCGGCCCCGCCGCCGCCGCTCTCCTCTTCTTGCAGGGCAGCATCTTCAGCGAGAACGACATCCCGGCGCCCACCTGGAAGACAGGAAAGCGGCTGGCCGCGGGGCTGCTCCGCCGCCCGGGCCCGGGCCCCGCCGCCCCGTCCCGCTCGGCGCCGCAGGAAGCGGAAGCGCCGCGGGGCCCGCCCGCCGCGCAGGCGCCGAGCGCCGCCATGTTGGTCGGGCGCCGGGCGAGCAGCCGCCATGTTGGCGGCGCGCGGGCCGCCCGCCCCGCCGTGACGACGCGAGGTGGCGGGGGCGGCGAGCGCCGTCGCCGCCGCCATCTTGGCTGGGCGACGCCGCCGGGCGCCGCGCCCGCTGCCTAGCTCCGGGCTCCCCCCCCCGCCGGCTCGGAGGGTCCTCCCGTGAGGGAGGGCGGGCCGCCCCGGCACCGCTGCCCGCGCTCCTCAGCGGAGCACCGCCGGCCCCGGTGCTGTCCCCCTCACGGCGGGAGCGAGGTCTCCGGCCCCGCCAGCCCACGCACACGCCCCGCCGCTCTACTGCCGCCCGGCTCTTCGCCCGGGAGGCGCGGCCGGAGCCCCGCCGCTTGCCGAGTCACCGCCGGGCGGGGCCGGGCGCGGGCGGGGCCGGGCGGGGCCTGCGCCGCGTCGGGACCAGTCGGCGGCTCCTGCATCCCGGGCTCGAGCATCCTGCGGGCGGGGCCGGCACCGCGGGCGCCTCCGCACCGGGCTCCGCACCCCGGCCTCAGCGGGGCCATGGCGGAGATCACCAGCGTCCACCCCGGCTTCGGTGAGTGGTGTCGGGCGGCGCGGAGGGCCCTTTCCTCCGCCCCGGCGGCGCCCAGGCAGGCGAGGCCCCCGGCCGCCCCCCGAGGCCGGGTCCCACTCCCCCCTTCCCCCCCTCCCCCCCCTCCCCCGGCCGGTCGCCCCGCCGCCGGCAGCCAGTACCCGCCGCCGGCCCTGGGTCGGTGCCAGTGCTCGGCCCCGGAGCCGCCGCGGGAGCGGGGCCCGGGCCGGCGGGGAGCAGGTGGCGGCTGGGCCCGACGGTCCCCGCCGCATGACGTGATGTCTGTGCCGGGCCGCGCCGCGCCCCGGCCTTTGTTCGCGCCTCCCCGGGGACTGGGGGGGGGGGCTGCGGCACCGGCACCGGTTGCCCGGCCAGGCGGGGGCCTGCCGAGGCGGCGCGGCGGAGGTGCGGGGGGGGGGGGCGGGCGGGCGCGGCCGGGCCCCGGTGGAGGCGGGAGCCCCTCGGTGAGGAGCTGCGGCCCTCAGGTGAGGCGGCCCCTGTGCGGCTCCGCGCATCGCCGGTGGAATAACTCTCCCGGGTTGGTACTGGCTGGTTTTTAAGATGGTTTTTGCTGTAGCCCGGCGGGTGCCGAGGGCCGGTGCTGCGGCAGGGGAGGGCCGTGTCGGTTGGGTTTCTCCAGCCCCGAGGAGTCAAACTGCTGCCTCCGTCCTCCAGCCACTGACTGACCTTCCCCTCAGACCGTAAAGCCCCATAGTTAAAGCACGGTTCCTACGTTTTCTTTAAATTCTGAAGGGCTTAGTAATAATTCTCCATCCTATGTGGTTTATCTAACATGCTTACCTTTTACATTCTGTGTTTCCGGGAACCTAAGAGCCAGGTGCTGCCATCATTTAACCGTTGGCCACCATTAGCCATTAGGGTATAATTAGCAAGCATCAGTTTTAAGAGCAAGTTTTCAATTATTTTTCATCAATTGAAAAATAATTTCATATGCCAAAAAGTTGGTTTTGTTTTGGTTACATCTTAGCATCACATCAGAACAAAGATCTCTTCTACAAAGTTGGACTAAAATAGCGCGGCTCTGCTCTTCTTGAGAGAGGAGATGGGCTGTGGTGCCATTTAAAATGGACATTGTGCATGGCAAAGTGCTTTGAAAATTGCAAAACCTTATCCAAAATTGTTTTTAGGCAGCTTTACATCAGCGTAGTTTTCACCCGTAAGGAATTACAGAGACAGGACTAATGAATGTATGGAATGATGACATAAGTGGGAGTCTTCAGCCAAGAAAAGAGGGGTGTCATAAGCAGCACAGAGTAGGGAACGGTCGCTCCCTGTTTCTTCTAATGCAAGAACAGTCATCAAATAAAAAGAGGTGGGGTGGGCTTAAAATAAAAGCCCTTGTTTTCTCATGCCACGTAATCAGGCTGAGGAACTCTTTGCCACAGAATGTTATGGAAGCCAAATTCAAGAGCTGAGATAATTTGGTGGAAGAAAGACCACAAAGACTTATTTGGTGCTTTCTAGTGTGACTGCTGGTTGCTGCTTCTAAAATTGTCCCTTCGGATCTGCAGGAAATGAAGGTACAAGAGGTGATTCTATGAAGACGCAATAGAGACAAAACACATACAAAAAAAGAGATCAGAATAAGCATGGAGTTTCAGCAATTATCCTTTTTTACATATCAAGTGAAGCTTTTAATATCTGTATATGGCTGTTGTATTCAAATTAGCTTTTAAAGACCACTTTCAAAGAGGGAACATTAAATAACAAAATAAAGTGTTGTTTGGGGGGTGTTTTGTTAATATTATGAATTGTTCTTGCTTTAGTTACTTAATCCAAGGCTGTACTTCCAGTGGGGCCTGAGGTAGATTTATCTGTGAAGTCAGTCACCATCACAAAAGATTTCCAGATTCAATCTGGGAAGGCTTCTGTCTAACCAAAAGTGATTTTGCTGTTTTTGCAAAAAGGAGACGTATTTTCTTGAAAATCACAGTTTTCCCTGAGCCTATCAGATATTCAGATTATAGTCTGGCAGTCTTGACTTCTTGCCTGTTAACCTCAATAAATAGTAATGTGGAAAGAACAGAGAAAATACTAAATCAAGGAGCTCTCTATAGCTTCAAGTGTGAGGTTGGAAGATTATTTTCTCCTGTGGCACAGAATGAAGATAGGAAAACAAGACAAGCTTACCTTTTTTAGTAGTTGTTCCATTTAGCTATTGCCGTGATTGTCATGGCAATGATTTTTAGCTTTCCCTTTTACTATGGAAGCAGTTTGTACCATTTGTAACAGAAGAGATGTAGGGCTAGAGGGCTTTTTTTGTTTGCTTGCTTCCAAAACCACCAAATTGCTTTAATGATGATTAAACCTGTAATACAATAATCAGTTATAAGAAGGGCCTGGCTCTACCATCCCTACAACCTCCCACCAAGAAATTGAAGACAGCAAAAATATCTCTCCCGTTTCCTTCCCTTTTAAGACTGAGCAAACCCCGCTCGTTTTGGCCTCTCCTTGTCTTCCATCTGCTCTCCATTCTCCATCCTCCGTGTGCTCCAGCTTTCAATCATCTTGGTAGCTCTTGACTGGAATTGCTTGAGGATGTCAATATAATGTACTGGGGAGCTCAACACCACTGGTTTCATTCTGTGTCTTGGTAATACTTGTCCAAAGTCAACCGTTATAAATAGAGAATAACTAACATGGTTGCTAAAAATGAACGCGGTGCTTTTTTATTCTGGCTTGACATTACTGGAGAACATAGTTGACGTAAACTGTAGAAAATATCAAATAATCCCTAAATCCAAATACAGGATTTTCTGTCCATTGGTTTTGGACATTTGGTATACATTTGGTGTATACCATTGGCCCCATATCTGCTGTAAGGGGCTAAGTTGAAACAATCAACCATTTCAGGCCAAAGCGATTTTTTAAAAGTTGTTAATAAAGGATAGCTCCAGATCCAGTGTTATGGCCGTATTTATTACTCCCTTTCAGTTGTTAAAATAGAATAGTGTAATGTTTCTGAACAGGGCATTAAAAAAAAGTGCTTCCTGCAAACCAAGAAACTGTTTTCCTGTGGAGATGCTGCTAATGCAGGAGCTTGATTTGGCAAGTTAAGGCAATCAACCGTTTGAAATACTTAGCACATGAAGCATATGTCAAGAACGTCTTAGGAGTATAAAATATTTCCCATGTGGGAAAATATGAATTAAATGAAGTAGTAGTTTTATTCTGGGGAAGCTTTGATACCAAGATCATTCAATTAATAACAACACAATAGTAGTGTATAGATCCCCATCCAGATGTGTTTGGCCCTGTGGGGGCACGGCCACTGCAAAGGTTCAAGCCCGTTCCTGACTGCCTTGTCTTCTCCGCAGATGTCTCTCCAGTTGTGGCAGGCCTCATTGGTGCTACTGTCCTTGTGGTTTCTGTCTCAGTAACAGTTTTTGTGTGGACATGCTGTCACCAGCAAGCAGAAAAGAAGCACAAAACCCCACCGTATAAATTCATTCACATGTTGAAAGGCATCAGTATCTATCCGGAGACCTTGAGTAACAAGAAGAAAATTAACCGAATCCGGAGAGACAAGAATGGCACTCCTAAGGAGACTGGGAGGGGAAACCTCTTGGTGGATGCTGCTGAATCTGGTTTAATAGGCTCTGATAAGGCTCCAGATGGGCCAAATGCCGTCCCTCATGTCGACCAGCTCCCAATAAAAGTAGATTATGGAGATGAACTAAGTCCAGATCAAAGCCTCACTCCAGGAGGAAGTAAAACCTCCTCCCCATCTTCTCCAGGGGATGATGTCATGCTGGGTGAACTGACTTTCTCGGTGGACTACAACTTCCCTAAAAAAGCGCTGGTAGTTACCATTCAGGAGGCTCACGGGCTGCCAGTGATGGATGAGCACACTCAGAGCTCTGACCCTTACATCAAGATGACAATTCTTCCAGATAAAAGGCATCGAGTGAAGACTCGTGTACTTCGCAAGACGCTAGACCCAGTCTTTGATGAAACCTTCACCTTCTATGGGATCCCATACAGCCAGCTCCAGGATTTGGTGCTTCACTTCCTCGTGTTGAGCTTCGATCGCTTTTCTCGAGATGATGTTATTGGAGAGGTCATGGTGCCCCTTGCAGGGGTGGATCCAAGCACTGGAAAGGTTCAGCTGACCAGGGAGATCCTCAAAAGGAACATACAAGTAAGTCCCTTCATGTACTGTGACACAAGACTCCTTGCATTGTATTTGATCCCAGTTGTTTTGATTTGGGAGCCTCCATGGTCTAATAAGCAGGAATACTGTAGATCCTTAGCCATGAAACCCATTTTTCCACAGACACTTGTTATTGGTATTGTACGGCTGTGCTTTTTTAGTTAGGCAGTTCTGTGCCGTGTGGTTATGGTGATTTGATAAGACATGGTCACTATTTAGGCAAAGAAATGATGGATGTTATAACTCATGATGCCAAGAAAAACGGCAAAGTCCTCATCTCCAAGTAAAAGAGCTGATGTGATAACTGCAAAGACAAACCTCACTTAGAGAGGGAGATTTGTCTGGTCTGACCATTTTAGATGCCTATACTTGTAATTATCTACATCTGAATGGTTACTGTAAGCCCCAAGTGGGAATACATGGACACAGTCAGCAGAGTCTGACGTGATTCCTCTTGTTCTGGAGCAGAAATCTAAATCAGCTCAGATGAATCCCACCCTAGATTACTCCATTTTTTTCTCATTTGAGAACAAAGTGTGTCTAAGATGGCTTTGTCTAACGTAGACATCTAAAATTCAGGTGACGTGAATCCCACTCTTAGTGTCTAGTGCTGTAAAGTAGAAAGATGAGCGATCCATAGGAGCTATTAAGGCTTACAATGGGGAAGATGTCTTCTGTCCTCAGGAAATACACTATGCTCAGGTAGGAGGATGAGATGCTACTTAAGATTTTTGTTTTCTTGCTTAGTTTATTTTCGCTACCCATCTTTCAGGTTCAATAGAAGAAGGTGTTTGGGCTCACTTACTGCCTTAAGGTATTGGAAATTGTTGCTGGGCTCTATAAAATATTTCATTATGTCCTACAGTGGCAGTATTTTACTTGAAAAGTTTTTTTTACTATATGGGGCATTTAACATGTTTTTTTTTTTTAAGTTATTTAAAGGAGACTCTGTGTCAATGACCCAAAACAAACCAAAGCAATCCCAACAAAACCAGAGTTCTGGTAATTACTTTGCTTTTCTTACATTCTTGAGGTGCTTTACTTAATGATAAAACAAGTGGCTGGCTTAGGATCTTTTAATAGTATTGTTTTCAGTGTACTGACCCTATCTTTTAGAAGTAACATTAAAAATAGAGGAAAAAGTCACGCTAAATAAAAATAGATCTAATCAAGGATGCAAATTATTTAACGTTTATTAGTAATAAAAAATAGATTTACCTTGGTGCCAGGTCTGCATTATTGAAAATCTGCGCAGTTCCACAATGTCAAAACAGCTGTTACTGAACAAAGTTTTTAGTGTCAGGAAGTTTCAAAATCTGGAATACAGAATTGCATTTAAAGCCTAGTAAATTATTGCACTGATCCAAGCCAGCAAAGGTGTACATCCCATCCTGGTGAACGTTCCCAATAATTTCTAACATACAATCTAAGAATACAAATTACTTTGAAGTCACTGCATTAAATTACTGCAGACCAAAAGAACCCCAAAACTCTAACAACATAGACCCCCACACCACCCCTTCTCTCTCTGGCTGTTGCCTTCTGGTGTATCCAAGGAGCCAAAGTTCTGAACGTTTCCCTTCCAGGGCCGGGAACTTGCTCATAGATTTACTCTCCTCCCAGATTTTTGCATGAGCAGCAATAGCCTTCATTCCTTGCATTTGGAAAACTTATCTTAAACACACAGGAACTCCTCGAATAAAAAGAAACCACCAAAACAATAATGAACATTTTCCGTGTTTAAGTTTACACGCACAATTTTTTCCCCGCGAAGCTGAATGACAGCACTAGAAAGAACAGCTTGACCTCTTGGGTGATCCCCAGAGCGTTTTGTGTGACATCTACTGTAGTGCTTCGCTGGTTTGAGGTGAGAAACGTTCCTTCATTTGGTGCCCCTCCACCCCCTGTGCTCTGCTGGGTTACCCGTACCAGACACTGATGGGGGCAGGAGGAGGACCAGGTACTAAGAGCCAAAACCTTCGGCAGGCAGCTGTTGGAGTTGCTGCAATAGCTCTGCTGTCGGT
This sequence comes from Vanellus vanellus, assembly GCF_965231255.1. NCBI lineage: Eukaryota > Metazoa > Chordata > Aves > Charadriiformes > Charadriidae > Vanellus > Vanellus vanellus. Next base: position 3,613,129 of record NC_138932.1, read on the forward strand.
GTGCTACTGACACCACATGATTTCATACCTATTGCTGATACTGTTTGCCTTGAGAGCAAATAAACTTAATCTAAATTAGTGCCATCTCAATGAAAGTTAACGAATGCCACCTGGAGACCAAACCTAATTATTTTAATATTACGTTACTCTTTGAAAGGATATACAGTGAGTTTAACTGAGTAGACCCGGTTTTCTCATTTTGTCTTCATCCTGTACCTTTGCAGGCTAAACTGACGGTGAAACGGTCAAAGCATACCTAAAGAACTTGAGGGGCTCGGCCATCCAAGCTCCACCAAAGCCAATGAAACTTCAGTTGCTAAAACCCACAAATGCCTGTAGTAGCAGACCTCAGAAGGCAGCCATGGCCGCTGTTCTATCAGCAGGTGCCCCCCAGGTTTGCCCTCATGGAAACACGGAATTCAAGGGGAGAGGCTGTAGTGATGCTCCCTGTGCCCAACAGGCGTTGGGTGAACAGCACAGGACGATTTACCCTATGCCACTCGCTCACTCGTTCCTTTTCCCAGAGACTCCATCTGCCTGAGGCACTTAAAATGGCCTGCATCTAATTTTCCAACTTTTTAGGCAAGGAAACTCTGGTGACCTCCAACTTTTGCCCCTATTTATAAGACCACCTTGTCCTAATAAGTTCTTTCTGTTTCTTTTTCACAGAAATGCATTAGCAGAGGGGAGCTGCAAGTCTCCTTGTCTTACCAGCCTGTGGCGCAGAGAATGACTGTTGTGGTGCTTAAAGCCAGACATTTGCCAAAGATGGATATCACTGGGCTCTCAGGTAGAAGCTATTTTCTCCAGCTCTAAATGTGTAGCAAAAAAAATCTCCAAGTTCCCTTTCAGATCTTTTCACCTGTCCTATCTGAAGATTTTCTTTGTTTGCGCACTTTTCCTCAAACTCTTTCTAAGGGCGATGGATCACTGAGTGATCCGTCACTCCCTAACAGATGGTTAGACAAACAAGACCAAATCCTTCCTACTGCGAGACCAACGGTTGCATCTTTCTGGCATCATCTGGTTTATTTATGAAGGCAGTAGTTGCCAAATTGAGCAGATCTCCGTGTTGCTTTTGGCCAGAGTGTGCAGGCTCTGTGCCTCCATGCTGCTGTCACTCCTCATTGCCCTTAGCAGCACTTTTTCCATGGCACGGCCGCTGCTTGCTGCGTCTACCTCAAACCCTGCCCCCAGAAGCGGAGGGTAAGAGAAAGCAGGCGTAAAAAAGAGGAGGGTAAGAGAAAGCAGGTGTAAAAAAGAGGAGGGATAGGCTCGGAATAGAGAGGAGTGAATTCATGTGACATGAGAAACAATTCATTTTGGTTTTGGGCTTTTTGTTTTTGTTTGTTTGGTTGGTTTGGTTTGGTTTTGGTTTTGCTGGTTTTGTTGTTCCTCTGTTTGAAGAGAAGAGCAGCTCTTCTGGCTTTCCTGTTTTGTATTTACAGATTCCCGGACTCCTGAATCCCCTTAGCAAAGTTTCCTTCAGGATTGTGGGAAAATGATTGGAATCAACTTGAGATTCAATAATAGCCTGACTGATAGCAGTCCTGTTTTTGCAGCTTTCTCCTGTATGCCTCAGAAAGAATGCGGGCTAGGCTTAATTATCTGTTGTAGGCCTTAAATTTTACTCTTTCTTAAAAAAAAAAAAAAAAAGCTTTCCATACGTGGTCTCCAGCTACAGGATAAATTTTTCAGTAACTTCTTCTACCTGCTGAATCTTGCAAGGCTAACGTCATTTCTTTACTTGATCTTTATATCATGCATAAGATCATCATTTTGGTTGGATAAAAAAAAAGTCAAAATTAGCCAGTGTCAGCTGGGCAAGTGACTTCCAGCTTCAAAGCTTGTGTTACATGAAGAAAAAGCACTGTGTGCCTGGTATCTTAATTTTAATCCTAAACAAGCACCCGCATAAAGAGCAAGAGGACTGATAAAGTAACACAGTGAAGTTAATGGAAAAGTGAAGACTTTGTTTTAAACTTCCTTCTTTTTCAGTACCTTTCACTGTAAATGTTTTCCATCTCCAAATACTTAAAAGTGTTTTGACACTTTGGGCTATTTCCTGAAGTAGAGTAAAAATATTTCTTGTTATAGATGACAGTGAAAAGTGAAAGTTTTGGCCAGTCAGGTGCCTGTTTGGTATTTCTAGGATTAATCACCGCAATTTGCACACGACTTGCTTCCCCCCAGTCCCCGTGCAGTGTTGAAACTCATGAAGAACTTGTGCTGCTCACATCAGCTGGTCGCTTTGCAGTGAGAAAAGGTGCCCAGAGTGCCCCCCTCCTGGGGGAGCTGAAGGGAGTAGCCCAGATTCACACCATTTTCTCGAGCTGGCACAAGTTCAGCAAGCTATATCCATCCGTTACTTCCAGGAGCATTACTGGGCTGTGTTATTAGTTTATTTCTCTCTCTTCTCCAGCAGATCCGTACGTTAAGGTGAATGTTTATTACGGAAGAAAGCGCATAGCAAAAAAGAAGACTCACGTGAAGAAGTGCACTTTGAATCCTGTCTTCAATGAATCCTTCATTTACGATATCCCCGTCGATCTCCTTCCTGACATCAGCATTGAATTTCTAGTTATTGATTTCGACCGTACCACGAAAAATGAAGTGGTGGGACGGCTGATTTTGGGAGCGCACAGCATCACCGCAGGTGGTGTGGAACACTGGCGAGAGGTGTGTGAGAACCCTAGAAAGCCAGTTGCCAAATGGCACAGCCTGAGCGAATACTAGCAGAGGTTGCGGCAGCGACAGCCGATCCGTAGAACAGACTTAAACCTTGTTTTAGCTGTAGAACTAAACTTTCGTAAGAAGCAGCAGCTGATTGGTTCTCTAGTGATGTGATTTTGCAGGGCACTAAAATTCTAAAGAGCATTAAATGAAAAAAAAAAAAAGATATCACGAATATATATAACAGTGTAATCACGCTATTGCATGCCTAATACAAACTGAAATTAGTATAACTACCAATATCAAGTTGCAGATTTTAATACAATTATCTGTCACTATGGAAGTTGTGTTTGTGCCGAACTGTCTTTGCTGGTATTCACCAAGATTGGCCTGTCTTTATTAGGCTTCTCCCAAAGTTTCCGAATTCTGCTGTTTAACCTCTAGTTTCTTGTTAGTTTGCCTGCCCATTGGTTCTTGCAGTTCTGTTCTTGGCTGGTTTGGGAGTACCAACCGCATTTCAATATAAAGGTGGTTTAGAATTCTGCACTAGAGCAAAAGGAAAATACAGGGGAAAATGGCACTTTCGTTCAGAGAAGAAATAATTCTGTTGTCAGGTACTGAAATTCTTGCCTTTGCGAGGTACTTGTGGAGCCATAAGGCCACAGCATCAAAGATTGGCATCTAAAATTCAGACACCAACAAACTGATCACGTTGCTTTTGCCACATGGAAGTTAGAGCAGGCCTGAGCTCGCAGACTGTCAGAACTGGGGAAACTCCGCACTATTTCATTTTGTTTAACTCTGTCTGTGCGTGAAGGGCCCAAGAAAAAGACAAAACCTAATGTGTCATTGATTGGTAAGGAAACTCTTGCTGATTCTTTTACACATTAAATGTGAAATTCTGCATGATTGATAAGTTCTGTTATAATGGTGTAACATAGCTGAGATAGGAAAATATCTTGAGGGAAGAAGTTGGAAGTGAAAAAATTAAAAAGCTTCCCTTCATTCATACTTGAGTCAATTTGCGTTATATACGATCTTGTCAGCCAGCTCTCAAAAAAGGACTAAACGTAGGGCAGAGCGTGGCACTACGAAACGTGTCAGATGCTTCAAGAAGTTGTTTTTCAGCGTTTCAAGGCAGCTTGAGTGAGTTCTTAAATTGTGAATGACTTCTGATATGCTTACCGTCACCTCTGAAGCGTAAAAGCGTTACTTGGCAAGTGTGACCTGTAGCACTTCAGGCTATTAACCCTGAATAGTCAGTAGTTCTGGACAGAAGTTCATAAAGTTCCACAAGTACAAATTTGGAAGTAGCTGCACTAGATCTCGTGGTAAACGCGCTAGCCTAGGAGCTGGTTTTGTACAAGACAGTAGCGTCCTGGCAAGTAACTCGATTTGGTTTCTTATTACATTCAGGGAAAGATGTAAGGATGATAATTGGCAGCAAATAATTGGTTGTAAACATCATTGGTAAACTAAGCGGAAATAGTTATAACAGGCTGTAGAAACTACAATTCTTCCTGAACTCTCCAATGGAAATGCGAAGCAGAAGTGAGCTTGCAAAGAAGCACGTAGAAGATTGCAAATTTTCAGTAAACCTTTAGTTGCTTCCAGGCAGCCAATCTGTTCTGTGCCCTGTGGAATGTAAATAATGTATTATAATTAAAAAATTTTGAGATCATTTAACTACTTACAGGACTTGACTACTGAATTTTAGAGGCCTGTTGGAAAAAATGATCCTTTCCACCTTCGTCCTAATGAAAGTAGAGTAATTGAGCAAGTCTTACTCAGTTCCCTCTCCAGCCACCGTGTAAAGCAACAGCCGCTGGGAGGGCTCTTCATGCAGTCAGCACTTTGTTACTTGGTGATACTTTGGCATCTCTTCCTAAGAAATGATTTTTGGAAAGCTGCATTTTTCCCGCTCATAACTAGTTACTCATTGAAACTTCCTTCCAGGCAGAGTATCTTTTTAGCGGCAGAAGTGGCATGGAAGCTGAAGGTCTCTGTTCTCAGCCTTGCACGGCAGACAGGAGCGTGGACGTCGTTCCTGCTTTATCAATCCCGATCACGGGGATTTCTGCCCGGGGCTGTAGTCGATTTTATCTTTGTCTTAAATGCTTTCTAGCTCATGCTCTATTAGTGGCTCGCAGCCACAAACCAGAGAACGAGTTCTCCCTTGGAAATTGTTGTAGACCTATTTCAGTCCCAGTTTTTGCACTAAGCAATTGTGCTGCTGAAGTTTAGCAACTGTCATGACTTTTCCTCGGAACATGCTTTCCAACACCGCTCCAAACGCCCGAATAGGGACGTACTAACAACAACAACAAAGTTCCCGTTTTTCCCTCGGTGTGAAAAGCATGCTTAAGCCTAGATGATCTTAAGATTCCTTTAGTTGGAAAGGAAAGATGAACTTCTTGTCAAGGAAACATGCTCAGGGTAAATAGACTTAGGCTATCGGGCAGGTAGGAGTAGCTCCAACACTCTTCTGGAATAATAGGAAACTGAAGATGTGCAGATATATATTTTTTAAAACGTAAAATAGACAGTAAGTGACAGCGGACTCACTGTAAAATCTCCCAGGTGTGGTTATTCTTTACCTTGTGTCTTCTATTGTAAAATTAACTTGGACAGTTACCACTTTGTGTGAAAAAAAATAAAAAAAAAGGCAAAAAACCTAACTCAACATGTGTGAAACTGCATAATGCTATAAGCTAATCTACATTATGTAATGCTATCTTGTATGTTGAATTTGTTAATGCACATTGAGCGTGCAAATAAAAATTAAATCACTTTAGCTGCTGACTGGGCCATGTTTGACCGTAGGCAACACATACGTGACTACACTGAATACTTTAAGAATTTGTCTCTAAAACCACGCATTTCTGCTCTGACAATCCACAGGAAAAGTACATGCAAAATAAATCTCAAAGAAATAAAGGAATGTCACAGGATCCTGGCAAATGAAGTGTAACACTATTAATTCAGTGTTAGCACATACAAAAACTCTCAGTAATCCTACACAGCATTAGGAGTTGGTATCATTTGGCACGACTAGATATTCATTTGCTAAGTTGAATCGAAGTGCAAAAAAGAGGACAGGATGGGCAGAAAAAGAAGCCATTTGACGCTAACATTGGTAATTCAGAGGCATTCCTGGGTCCTTAGTCAAAACTGGATCCGGGAACACTTTTGTGCATCTCGCTCTGTGCGAGATGCAACAGTCTCTCCTCCAGTGCCATGATCTGGCTTCTCTGACTTGTTTTTCTGCAGCTCCCTGTCAGCGCTGCACAGAGCAGCACTGCCAGGCACAAAGCCACGGCTTTAGAAAGTGCCAAATAGTCCCGAGCCGCGAGCTGTGTTTCCCCAGCAACACAGACTGCAGCGAGCACTTCGCCGCCGCACTTCACCCGCTTTGACAGCAAAGGACCAGGCTCCAGAGGCGGTTTGGGTGTCTCGATATACTTATAACGAGGTTCAGGTCTCATCTTCAAGGAACCAGACAGTTTCACAGCCCGAACCTTCTGGAAAGATTGCCCGATGTCCCAGTGTCCTGGTTTGAGGTAAAACAGGACCAATTTTGTTCAGTAACTTTGCTTCTTAGCTGGGCCTCTTCTGACTACTGACATTAACAGCGTATTGTGCAGACAGTGTTCACTCTCTCAGAGTGATCAGACCCACGTCTATAGCCGATGCCCGGGCGTGGGATGCAGAGAGGCTCCTGCTCATACTCATTGCTATAACCCCCACGGCCAAACAACTTTGTTATTTGCCCCGTCGGAGGGTCGGAAGCGGAAAAGCATAGTGGGGTCCCACCTGCAGGGAGGAGCGGACAGGACAGGGGACCCCAAACTGACCAACAGGGTATTCCATCCCATCTGCCTCATGCTCAGTATAAAAGCTGAGGGATCAAAGGGTCAGCGCTCTTCCTTCAATGGCCGACGTCTGAGGAGGACTCTGTTCACAGTCTGCCTGTGATCCCAATCCTGAATCCAGATCCAGAATCCAGTTCCCGTCTGTCACTGAGTCCAGCCTGGGACTGCTCCAGTGCCAGCCGGTGACGTGATCGTCATCTCAGGAGCTTGATATGGTTTCGTATATATTTCATTATTTCTTTTTATTTTATTATTAATATTTCATTAAAGTAGTTAGTTCCTTCTAAACTCCTAAGTCTCTTTTTCCTCCTCTGCCTCTCTCTTTGAAGAAGGGTAGAGGGGAGCACCTGTCGATCCCATCTGGGGTCCCCCAGGTCCCCAGTAGCCGATTTGGCCTAAACCATGACACCCAGATAAAGGGATGTGCCCAGTGCTTCAGCTCTTCACACGTGGCTCTGCACCGGGGTAAGAGCATCACAAGCTTTTCACCGGGCGCAGAGTGGAGCACCCTGCGTGCCGCCTCTAGTGCAAACACACCACAGTTAATGCTAAAAAACAAATCGCTCTGACTTCACTCTGGGACAAAGATGAAAACGATCAAACTGCAACAGCCACTGGTCCCATCACCTGGTTCACCAGCGACTCTCGGCTGTTTCGGTAGCCCTGAGAAAGGAGTGACCGAAGCACTCATGAGGTTTAGTTAGCTTGACCTGACTCCTGCTTTGGCGGTTCAGTTCCACTGTATCGCTCAATGATGGTGTTCGGAGAAGGTGCCAAACACAGGAAAATATCAGAAGCCACTGAGATTCCGCAAGGAGTGATCCACGTGGCTTTACATCCATTGGAATCCAATGCCCAGTGACTCAAGACGCAGTGGTTTATCTAACACCTGGGCTTGCCCTTAATTACATTGTTCTCTGCACTGCAACTGATTGCGGTGTTTAACCACTTTCAGTTATTTATCATGGTAATAACTGCGGTTATTAGAGCGGTTGGCTAAAACTGCTCGGCCAAAGCACACAGTTGCCGATTATTTTCTACTTACTGTGCAAGACGTGAAAGAAGATCTCTCTTCATCCTTCCCTGCTTGGCTTCTGCATCACATGCCTTTAACAAAAGTCCCATTTCAGGTTCTTATACCATTTGGCTGAAACAGAAACAAAAGAATTTGCATAAGAAAAAGAAAAAAAGTCAAACAGAATGGGTTTGACAAACCATGAAAAGAGAAACGGTTTTGTGGAGAGCATGGAAGCTCAGCTCTGACTCTCTTCCCACCTCCCTTCGGTCTGGGTGCTTGTGCCATTTCAACCAGCAGGATTTTGTGCTGCACAATTGGGTCTTTCCTCCTCCGACAGCTTCTGCCTCCCCTAATTCCCTGGAGGAGCTCCTCGCGTTGCCACGGCAATGGGATTCCCTTTTGATGGCAGACACTGGCTCAGGGCTCTTTTGGTATTGCCTTTGAGCAGGCAGGGTCAGGAATCGCTCTGTCTTCTTTCCAAGCCCCAAACACGGGATTGTGCTGCGAGGGAAGCAGCTCCCACCAGACGGGTCCCTCCGATGGGCTCCAGAGCGCCATTATTTCACCCTCATTAAAATGCCACAACTAGATCTGGAGCGTTCGACGGTCATTCCACCACGCTGGACAGCCCGCAGGGCCCTGGCGTTAACACTGTTATTGTTAAAACTCGAGAAGTCTTCACCAAGAACTATTCAAAGTCGAGTCAGTCCCTCTCGGATCCTCCAGCGCCAGAGCCACCGTGCCTGCTGACTGCGGGTCTGTCACACAGCACCTGCCTGGACGTCTGCGAGCGCTCGGTCTGAGCTCCCGGTTTCACTTCTGTACTGCAGAAAAGTCCATGATCCTTGGGGAGATAATTCCCCTATCGGGCCAAACAGGAAACAGGACAGGAAAGGAAAAACATCCCAAGAAATTAGTAGGACATAAGGAAGCGGCAGAAAAGGCAACACCAAGAAAAAACACAACCACACACCGCAAACAAACAAACAAACTAACAAAAAACAACCCAAACCCCAAACCCTCAAACAAACCAAACCGACCCCCCCCCCCTTACGATCTTGCACAAGAGTGCTCCCTTCTTCCCACCATGGCCGGGCCCGGATAGACTGTTTTCAGCCTACATCAACACAGAACCTGTTGCCTCACGTACATCAGTGTGTTAATTCATCTGAGCCTGAATTGCAAATTAGTCATCTCAAAGGGCTCAGTAGCCACTGAGGGATACCCCATTAGCACAGAAGAAAAGCATCCAGCAGATGGAAAAAAAAAAAAAAAAAACAAAACAGATGTGTACCCAAAATAAATGAGAGTGTGGGGAGTGTGTCGTCACCCCCCACTCCCCCCACCGGAGGCGCAGGGACACCGGGCACGTGTGGGCTGAGGGGGGTGAGGACACATTCATCTCAGCTGGGACGGGTAAGGGCTGGACCCACCTGCACCAGATCGGTAGATTGAGATGAGATCTGAGGGAGAAATTGTTGGCTGTGGGGGGCGCAGGGTGCCCCGAGAAGCTGTGGCTGCCCCATCCCTGGAGGGGTTCAAGGCCGGGTTGGACGGGGCTGGGAGCACCCTGGGCTGGGGGGAGGTGGCCCTGCCCCGGGCAGGGGGTGGCACTGGATGGGCTTTAAGGTCCCTTCCAATTCTAGCTGTTCTGTGATTCTATGATTCACTCCTCCAGGCTTGTGACACAAACGTTGCTGCTTTGATTCAGTGGGAATTTTGGCAGGGTTGTTTTTCTGTTCTCAGTTACATGTAATTAACTTCCACGTGCCTTAAATGTTAAGAGTTTTGCGTTTTCGTAAACAACAACTTGTTATCTCAGCAAAAAACTGACCTGTATTTACAGCAAGGAGGCATTATAGTTTTGCATTCCCATAATGAAATCACACGAAGTAAATCTGTATCAGCACCACAGAATATGGGAAAGACTTTCTTAGTACAGAGTAAACAGCAAAATTTGCTGAACCACACACACACGCTATGACAGTGTTAGACACTTCTTCGTTGAGATTTCTTCATTCCTGGTGATGGATTCACTCTTTGCGGGCAGATCTCGGCAATTACAACCTTAAACGCCTTTGAGCTCGGCTTCGGGGAGGTGAAACGCTGTAAAGCTCTCTTATACGTGTGACACCATTGCGAAGTCCCAGCAACCCGTGTGCACGGCCCCCACTTCTTCGATCCGTGAGGTAGTTGTTATTTAAAGGCTCCATTACAGTAAGCTTTTATATAAAACCCCACTCCTGTAACTATTTAGACGACAGATAAATGGCACTCAACCATCATGTTGGAGAAAGAATTGTAGGAATGCAGTGGCAGGAATTTTTTCATTCCATAGATTTGCTCCCGCCCTTTAAGAACGGGGTCACCACTGAGCAGCTTCTGGATTTCTAGGGAGAAGCCTAAAAAACTACGCTCATAGTCATCTGCTTCTAACAAGTTAATTAGAGGTCTTCCCCTAATTCGTCTCTGGATCCTACCACAGTACCTACATACTTAGGAATTTTCAGTACGAATATCTGCAAAGTAATTTGTTTTGGTCTATATTTGAAAGACACGTAGCCAAAAAATATGCAAGAATAGCCCTTTTCTTTTGGTGTAAATTATATTTCCTGTATTGAATGGAGAACACAACAGAGATGTAGCAAAATTATGGAAGAACTGCTACCTGTCACTGAACACACTCAAATGCGCTGACTTTGGGTAAACTGGCCCAATCCATAGAAAACACCACCACCAGCAGCACGATCAAGGACAGCGCAGCGTTAGGGGTAGCTCTGCTTCAGCTCTTTCTTCCGTATATATTGACGGATTAAGCGGGGTGTGTGTGTGTGTGTGTGTGTGTGTGAAACAGCTGGTGAACTGTATTTGGGTATTTTGTATCTCACCTCTTACTCTTAAGCAAAGCTCTCCTGGAATAAGGAGGAACTCTGAAAAAGGATCTCCAAAAGGAGCAAGGTGACACCATTCCCAGCAGAGGAGTTACTGGGAAGCCCCGACAGCATGCGCGGTAAGGGGCAGTGCTGTTCAATATATTCTTAACTTGCCTGCGAACGGAATGAGCTGTCACGCTTTTGAGATACTAGAAGCTAAATAGACCTGGAATATTTCCTAGCAGGCTTAGAGAGAAGCCGTACGGTTAAATGACTGGATGAAAACTGCACAGAGAAAGGAAATAACACCGCCAAAGCCTTCACCATTGTATTACATACTACTACTTAAAAAAATACCCTCACATTATTTGATGTTGCTAAAAACACCTTGCAGGTCTACCAAATTTTCATTAATTTCCAGTTTTTCAAAGCTTCTCGGACACAAATCAGCTTCCAAAGTGTGCTTTAAACTCTCTTCTAACCATCAGCTAGGTGGTGATGGGCAAAGACATTCCTCCTGTGAAGTGGACAATCAGGGAAGAACCACAACATCTGCATGCCACTTTATGATTCACAGCTGTCAACCGCAGAACATGTTGAACACAACTATGTAAGCATTAACCTTCTAGGAATCTTGTGTTTGGTCCAAAATTCTAGTTCAAGAGGCTTTCTCAGGAGCACAGAAGCGGGTGAGACCCATCAGGCTGTAAACCAGGGGAAGACTTTTCTGCCAACTCATCTCATTTGACAGCAGAACAGATAAAGCTGTGAACCCAGTCAGGGACCATATTGCCACAACCACTGCCGTTTCAGCAATATCTCTCCAGACTCGAAAAACGCACAGCGGAGTTCCTGCCATGAACGAGCCGGCCCTTGTTAAGAGGTGGGGAAGCTGCCCCCGAATACCCAGCGAATGCTCGAGGAGACATTTCTGCCATGCGCAGGAGAAACTGAGACACTCTGTGCCTCTACCACCAGATTGTCATTCACATGATACTGCAGGGAGAGATCCCCTCTCACCCAGCGCAGGTGATGCCATTGGCCTCTTGGTAAGTCACAAAGCCAGAGTTATACCGCAAATCTGGCTACAGTATAAACACCTCAAGGGAAGGAACAACTACAGCTACTCCAAAGCCCCAAAGGAGCCTGAACCCAGCTGCTTGCTCCTATTACAAAATAATGAAATGCAACCGACCAGCGCACAGAGCGATGGAGGCAATAGCAAACACCAAGGGATTACTCTGGCCCATGCCCAGTGCTCAAGTACCTGGGCAAAGATTTGGACACTTGCCCCACGCAGCTGCTATTGCCCTCGGAAAGTCAACACACCTTACACGGAGCACACAAAGGTAAAAGCAATGCAGTTCCAAAGCGTCCAGATCGTATTTAAAGGCTTTAGCACCAGACTTGCATCACAGAATTTTTAGGCTTTGCAACACTTAAACATAACGTACCAACTCCTTTTTTGTCAAGCAAGATAAGCATCTTCCAAAATCATTTACAAATACCCTGTGAGCTTTCCTTCTTCAGCGCGCTCAGGCTGAATGGCCTTCTACCCATCAGGCTAGACACCAAAGATTGAAACATCAAATGCGAACGTTTGTATTAAAAATTATATATTGTGTCAAATAAAACAATAATTCTGTGTACAAATTTATACATGACAAAAATAAAACTCTTTTTGAATAATACTGTAAAAAAAGTGCTTGCTGCTGTTCTGATGTCATAATTCCATAAGCAACAGGCTCACAAAAGGCATTAGTAAACACTGAAGTGGCATTGAAGGCATCATGTAAGGCACAGACATGTTATTTAAAGGTAAGAATAGTCACATACAGCTTCCAGTACTGCTGACAGGTTACCTTCACATATTATCTGAAAAATTTGAATGTAGGAAGCTGACAAATGTTTTACGTTCACTTGCTGCATCAAGGAAAAGCACAGGGAAAACGCGTCATCACCATCAGGCCCCTGCTCAGTGCTTCCAGAAGGCTGGTCTGAAATAATCTGCAGGATGACAGATTCAGCGACTGCTTTTAGAGCAACTTCTTAGCTGCTGCCCCCTCCTTCTCCTCACATTTGCTGCTAAACGGTTTTCATCTGAGTTACAGACAGCACTGAATCCAAACAGGAATCATTTGGAGGGCTTTCCATCCTAAACCAGTAAATACTGAAAAGACGCATGCAACCACTCACACAGTTAACGTAAAAGTGGTCTTAAATTTGAAACAAACTGAATTATTCTCAGCCTTTTTCAAACAATCTATGTGTGATCATTGCCTGTGTAGCATAACACTGGAACACTAGAGGATGTGGGAAACAGAAACCAATTTAAATGTTTAGCTCAGCCACAAACAAAAAAAAAACGTAACCCCCCTCCAAATTACTCATTATAATTATTTTTAAATCTTACACAAAGACAATAACTCTTAAAACCAACAGGCACGGAATTTCCAGTTGTATCTTAAGCAATAAGGAGTTTAGCAAGAAAAAACGCTTAAGTTTATATATTTGCTGTCCTCACTTCTTGTACTAAGCCTTTCACGTAGGAATTTTCAGTTTTGACTGCACTATCACATGCAGCACACTAAGACTGACATTACAGATCTGATTTTTTGATCGGTAAGATTAACAGTCACTGACACAGATGATCGACGATTAACAGAAGCTACGCTACATTTAGCTCTATTAAGCGCTTTCACTCTTAAACTCAAAGATTCTAGGCACTTAGCTCTCCAGAAACTTGTTTTAACCATGTCTGAGCTACCTATGATTTGTTCCATTATTAAAAAACAAAACAACATCAGAAATCCCTCTCTCTGCTGGATTTAAATTCTGTAACTGATCTATGCATAAATCAGCTTGGAAGCAGAGAGTATCTCTACATATGGAGGGTTTGTCTCAGCAGCACTTTCTTAACCAAACCATTCTTTACTGAGCGTAAGAAAACCTGCACCTGCACTGCCTGCGTAGGGAAGGGCAGGGACGTGAGTACCTGTCAGGACTGTCGCTGTGCCCAGGTAATCGCCTCCTTCCACTGCACTGGCAGCTCTGCTTCTAAGACTGCACTGGAAGAATTTTACCAGTATTAGGGACATTAACTCTAGGACCAGATACCTCGGTATCAGTCATTTTCTCTACAAAGTAGTTACCATAGAATAATCTGAAATTGCTATGTTAGAGATTTCTACTTAATACAGATACTGGCTCCTTTTAAGACAAGAACATAAAACTGAATGTAAATAAATAAGCCAGCGCACCATTACAGCTACGATTTTTAAGTAGCAAGTCAGAAAATTCAAAGCTGTGGTTTTCTACAGCATCATTACATTACACATGCTGTGGCAACGCAGTAAATGCTATATACAGGAGGAAAATGCTACATATTCGTGCACTGTTGCCAAGTTACAGCTGCCATAGGAACCATAATTTGCTTTTTCTGACTTGTTTAGAATCCCACCTACAACACTGCTGATTAACTGATAATTTAGATAAGCTTGTACAAGTATTCCACACTACTTTTGCTGGAAAGAATCTATTCGATGAGAACACAAGAACTCTAGCACAGCTCTGTTCGATAACACCTGTACACAGCCCAGGCTGCTAGTCACGACATGCACTTTGTAAACTACTTTTCAGCACGACCTCAACAAGCCGCTTCTCGTGATGTGGGTTACTGTTCCAGAGAGCAGCAAAATTTTCTTGTGCAAACAACTAGGGAAAAAAATAATTAAGTTAGGTTGGGTAGAACTTCAGCAATATTTTACACAATTCAGTTTCCAGTACTCAGTGACTGAAAACAAACATTGGAAAGTGCAGGGACATAAACCTATCAGCATTTGTAACCAACAACATACAAGGAACATCTGCTGGATCCAGTAAAAAAATGACAACAAACAAAGTACAACTGTTACTGTGTGTTAAGTTAAATATCCAAAATTAAGGGAATATCATTCTAAACAAAAGTAAGCCGTAAAAGTTAAGCATTCCCTCATAAAAGTCCCATCAGGTTTAAAACACACTGTCAAAATGTTGTCACTAAACCACTTTGGTTACAAATGGCTGTTCACAGGTTTTGTTTTATTTTGCAGAGGAATTCTCTCTGGTTCAAGTGACTGAATCCTTCTTCCTTCTAAATGGTGACTTCAGTCTTTTCCACACGCTGCTTTTAGGTTTTGATTTCCTTTCCATTGCCATTACTGCTTCCTTTTCTTTCCTGCGGATTTCTCGCACAAGAGCATGAAATACATCATCAATATAATAACGGTATGCAGCTGAAGTTTCAAAAAAAGGGCAGTTGAATTCTCGTGCTAAAGCAGAGCCTTCTTCTTTGGAGATCTGAAAAATAAAAAGTTCACATTTGCCAAGAAAGAGAAAACCAGGAAGTTTCTTTACCATTTCTTGTTCTGCTTGCTCTGTAACTGCGTGCGGCACCCTCCGAGTTCTAGAACAGCTCGTTTCCACTCACCTCTAAATCTTTCTCTACAAAACTGTTTCTTTCACTCATTGCTTCTCTAGCAATGCTACACATTCATGAAACAACAAAGTCCCTTGAAAGGATGTTCTTCGCTTGGAGCTGAATCTAGAAGTTGCCTAACGTGAGAAGTCCTCAGCCCTAACCCAAGCATTTGTCAGTTTGGGTATTTGCTTCTTCCTGGTCAAAATCTATTATGTTTGTCAAACTACTGCCCAGAACCAAGCAAAACTGTTCCAAAAAACACCCAAAAGAACAAAAAAAAGAACCCCAGTCTCATGGAGGCCTTAGAAAAGCAACACCCACCGCTCTTCCAGTACTTTCCATCTCTTAGCATGGGTGTTCTACCATAACTACCATCATTTTCCTGCTACAACACACTGAAAATTCATCTAATTCCAGATATACAAACAGCACCTCTCAAACTTGTTTTCCAAAGTACGTTTCCTTTGAGTGAAGTTCTGCTTCATACTGTTTTCCCACAAGATGGTAGTCACTGTTTTCTTAAGCTGAAAGTAATTTTCCTTTCTGTCCATTCTTATGCAAGTTCTCCATTATTTCGTGCCCACTCTTAGCACACTTGCATCTGTAATTCGCACTAGTATCTGCAAGTGGTCTATGGAATGCTAAATTTCTACCAACATCATCTCCTCTCAGGAATTAAAAAGAAAAGCCCAAGACCAGCTGACAGCAAAAGCATCAACCTGAAGACTTTACTTTTGTGATGGCTATATGCATTTGGGTATTCAACACATTTTGGGTTAAACAAATACTTCCCTACTGTTCAACTTATTATATAGTAAACATGCAAAAAAATTAAGAAAGAAAATATAACCACTTGTATTACTGCATTTTACAAAAGAAATAGCTAGTCATTGTGAGCCTCTTTCGTGCCATTTACCTGCCGGAGCTGTGTCAGATCAGATTTATTTCCCACCAGGACCACAGGAGTGTCATCGGTGCGTCGAACACGATAGATTAGCTGTTTGAACTCACGAACTTCATGGAAACTGCGCCGGTCTGTGATTGAATAACAGATGATAAATCCCTCGCCAGCTCTCATGTACTGGTCTCTCATGGCCGTAAACTCTGCCTAGAAACAGACAATTACATTTCAATTGCACAAACACAATCACTTTCTAATGTGCTCAGAATGGGAAACACAACATGCATTCCAAAAACAGCTGCATAGGAACTCTGTAAACAAGCCCGTCATCTATCTTCTCATCCTGTTAGATACTACATAGGCTTGGGATTAACACCAAGTTTCCCTCGCCACAGAAATCATACCAATATAACTTTTATCAGCCAATATGTACTGCTTGTCGATCATGAACAGCAAGGTGCAACAGAGAAAGCAGTGCATGAAACCAGAGTACTGTCTAAGCTGCCTAAATGTAAACGGTATGATACTGATGCTATAAGGAACACGATACTTAAAAGAAATAAGAGAGCTCAAAAACCAATTTGGCAGAAAAGAGAGGCATGCTTTTACAGAATTTCTGTCTCTACACCTGACCATTATAGGCTCCTTAACATCCTCCCAATTCACTTACTATTACTCACATACCTGTCCTGCTGTGTCCAAGATATCCAGATTGGCAGGTTCATCATCAATACGTATCCGTATTTTATAAGCATCCTCTGCGAATTCATGGCACATTGGAAAGAACAAGATCAGAATACAATTGCAATATTCATTAGTCATCAATTCACAAAGAGAATGTTACACTAGAATAATATAATCTGGTAATATTACTATACTACATTAGTCTGAGCTTTGTTTAACAATAAATTAAATTTTTAATTGTCCTGGTGTGATTTAGTATCCTCCCAACTGTTTGCTAAAATCATGCTACTTCTGACAGACACGTGCCCACAACCTATACGTTCATTTTGAACACCTTGGTGGAAAGCATGGAGTAAAAGCATTACATTTTTCTCAAAGCCAGAAAATCCCTGTGATTCAAGAGAAGAACTGGCCACCACCAACTGCCATTTTCTTAAAAGTACAACAATAATTATTGTCTCCCTCTAAGTCAGAACTCCCACTCTCCAACAGTCCGCTTTCAACAAGCAGCTGGCTGGTTTCCCACTTTTCCTTTGACAGTGTTGGTTAAGGATTCCCTTACAGATGCTGCAAAAGTTATCTAGCAACACAGTAAGTTGTTAAGCACTTTCATCCCTCCCAATTTCTAAAACACAGAGCACAATTTGGCCAGACAAACTAATAGCAGAGAGCTGATCTACAGCATGGAGACTAGCTTTTTTGAACAGGCAACTAATAATCGCTTATCAGCAGTTTTTCATCCTTTTCTGCCAATGTACAAACAAATATACATAGCACACAGACTGAATACGTGTGACAGGAAAACCATTAAAGATCTAAACCTCAGGATATGTATCCCAATCCTCACAGCAGTCTCAGAACTCTTTCAATCAGTCATCTAAAGGACTTAGGTCTCAGTTTACAGCCAAATTTATAGCTTTCTTTAAATTAAGTGCTTTAAAGCAATGGACTCCACAACAGCTTAACCTGCCACGACTGGGAGCGAATAGCAAAGAGAGATTTTTCTTACCAATTGTGGGATCATGATCCTCTGGAAACCGGTGACTGATGAACTGCATGGTCATGGCTGGAAACAAAAATCAGAGTACACATTTGCACAAGCCTCGGTAAACATCTGCCGCTTCAGCATTCCGTACGCAACGTGCTCGAGCTCATTGTTTCACTAACAGCTAAAACATAAAACCACACTCGGTGCAAGGCTTGAAAGAAACACAGTAAACAAAATAAGTTAAATAACTCTGAAATGGAGAACTACGCCCTCGTCCTCAGCAAGGCACTCCGTTAGCAGCTTCAGAAACAAAGCTGGACGCGGCCAAGACTCACAGAACGGTTTGGGTTGGAAGGGACAGGGACACCTCCCACCAGCCCAGGTTGCTCCAAGCCCCGTCCAACCTGGCCTTAAAGACGCGGAAGCCGATGACACACCGTGCTCCCGGGACACCGGGGGGGAGGGGGGGGGGGCGGCGGAGCAGCGCCCCAAACCGGCCTGTTTTGCTCAAGAAACGTCACTTTGGCGGCTGCCGAGCCGAACCCCCCGGGCCGCTCGGTAGGGCCCGGCCCGGCGGCAGGGAGCCGCTCTGCGGGCCCGGCCGCCCCCCGCCGTTCCCCCCGCCCCCGGCCCGAGGAGCCGTACGCACCGCTCTTGCCGACGCCGCCGGCGCCCAGCATCACCAGCTTGTACTCGCGGGACTGCCCCGGAGCGCCGCCGCCCGGGCGGGCTGCGGAATCCATCTCCTCAGCGCCGAAGAAGCCACCGCTGAAGAGGAGAAAAGAGCGTGAGCGCCGGCAGCCGCTCGCCCGGCCCCGCACCCGCCGCCACCCCCTTTCTCCTCACCGTCAGGCACCGCCGCGCCGCACCCGACCGCCCGCGCTCAGGCCCCGGGCGGCGACACCAAAATGGCGGCCGCTCCTCCACCGCCAGCGAGCGCTCGGCCCCGCCCCCACCCGGCGCATGCGCGGTGCCGCCCACCCCTCCCTCAGCCCTGAAGGGGCCGAGAAGCCCGCGCGCAGCGGAGCCAACGCTCGCCCACAAAGGCAGCAAGAAGCAGACTATTTATACATTTATTTATAATGAAAGTATGGTTCTAATTATTTACAACACATACGAAAGACAATGTTTGTACAAGTGAGCCGGCAAAGTCCGTCAGTGTGGAGCAGCGACACACATTCCCCCTTTTCAAAACGACTTCGAGAGCTGCCCAGCGCCTCATCGCAGTCTCAGGCGTCACCTCTCCACACAAGAGAGTTCTTTCTCCACCAGCCCACCCCATGTCACGGTTCAGGTCCGTAAAGAGTCCAACAGTCCAACAACTTATTCCCAGGTTCAAGGGAAGAGCAGGGCCTGCGCGGGCTGGTGGTGCCTGCCTTCCCTTTGTGAAACCACACCGGAATGGAACGGGTAGCACAGAGCGAGTGAGGGAAGAGACGGGGCAGAACCTCCTGGGAAGGAGTTCCGTCCGAACTGCGGGATGGGAAGGAATCCAGGGGTGACTGGAGAAGATTAAGTACCAGTGCTACAGCCCCAGGCCCACCTGGGGAGCTGCGGCAAGATGAACCCATCTGAAAAACTGAGCATCCTCCCCCCCCCGCCCCGGCATCTGGCTAGAAGGAGAAGTTGTGGGGTTAGTAAAACCACATTTGAAAGAAAAAACAGTGCGGAGTTACAGGAGATGCTTAAAGTAAAAACAAATTAAGAGTTTTAGGAAACGTGATCCTCCAGTTTTTCAGAACCACTGTATATTCCTTTCCTTTGTTGAGAGTCCAAACAAACATCGAAGCTGGGGTCACCATTAGCTCAACAGGACTGCAAACGCAGTCTGACAGCAAGAATGCTCAATAAAATATGAACATCAGGTGTAGAATGAAGTCAGTGCGACTGACACTTTCCATTTTTAAGTTATCCTGGAAAAATGGGAAATGCAGACCAACAGGCTTCCCTAGCTTCTCTTTACAGTACTTCCCCCATTGTGTAAGGGACTAGCCCTGTCAGAATACTACTTCAAATATTCCTTTTATAATCGACAAATTCACTGCAGAAATAAGGATTTTAAAAATAATGGAGCCCTTTTGAGGGGGAATACCGAACCTTTAGCTTCTGCAAATGTAAAAACAATGTGTATTTGCAAAGTTCATTCTGTAATATACATGCATTATTGCTAGAGGGAAAAAAAAATAAGATGAATGAAAACTCTTCTGCAGCTTTTATGGTGCCATCCAAAATGGCATCTGTTGTTTAGCGCGCTGTTGTGATGAAGGGTACTGGTATCCCAAACTCCATCCCTGTGAAAAAGTACTTGCGTTTTTATGGCCACCATGTTCCTCCTCTTCATCTGACGAATCTCCAGCATATGCCACTAATCCAAAGCCCTTTTCTGCAGTTTTCATCTTCTTAGCTTGATGATCTAGGAGGGGAGAACAAAACAATCCCCCCAGCCCCCCAAGAAGGAAAAATAAAAATAAAGAGATAAAATGCCCCAAAACGAGTTAATAAAAAAGAGACGTTAATTGTAAATTGTTAGTTGGACACCATTTTGAGGTCACAAGGCCAATGGTCATCCAAGGTCGAAGGCCACACGAAACAGCACCAGCAACAGCACATGTGATCCATCAGAACCATGTAAGAGAACAGAGAAAGAAGAAAGAAACACACAAAAAAGTTAAAGTTAGCAAATGGGTCTAAGCGATGGCAATTTCACCGTTAAAGAGATAAATATGTAAAGAAAAGTAGAAATTTTGTTCAAAAGAAAGCTTAACAGAAGAACAATCTCTGGTACCAGTACTGCAGAAAAACTAAGGTTAAACAGGCTAAACTAAGGTTAAACAGATGTACCTGCAGACCTGAAAGGCACTAAACTACCAGGAGAGTTAAAATGATTACGTTTTACCAAGTTGCAAATACTTGATGTATGACACAGCCCTGAGATGATGAAATCTGACAGCACTTCTGTTGTTTGCAGACATGACTCAGGTCTGTAAATACACACCTGAACCGTAACTCCCACCGATACTCCTTAGTGCCTCTAGAGGTAGCTGCTCACAGTGTAAAGCCACGAGATCTGTGTTACACAACAGTCCTATGAGATTCTGTGCCTCAGCTGACTGATGGGTCAAAAATACCCATCTTTAGTCCTTCACTTAATTACACTCTCCACAGTGATACAGATATTTACTAAAGTTTTAAGAGAAGCATCATGTGTGTATAATTACAGACCACATAAGTGATTTCAGAGCAGTGCAACATGACCTGCTTTTCACTTTAACAGTGCGGTATAAAGAACAGCCGAAAAAAAAATGAATCACCTATTTAGAACAAATGTTAAGACCACTGCAAACTCCTTTGGGAAAGGAAACTTGACTTACAAGTCTATTTTATTCATTGCACTCACCATGGTTGCCTGGTAAAGAGCCCGCACCATTTCTTTCTTCAGATTCCGATTTCATCCCAGTGACAGGAAAAGCTGGCGGAGGCATCAACTGCCTATTTAAACCAAGGCAAGCCCTTATTTTTTCTTTTTTTAAAACAAGCAAAGTGTCAACAGTAATAGCAAACAAATTCATAACTCAGTCCTCGACCTGAGGAGTTTAACTTTTACTTGCCTGACTAATCTAGTGGCCTTCTACAGTGACCGCATCAGTTGACAAGGGAAGAGCAACTGATGTGACCTACCTGGACTTCTGTAAGGTCTTCAATATGGTCCCCCCCAACATTCTTGCCCCAAAATCAGAAAGAAATGGATTTGACGGACAGGCTATTAGATGGGTAAGGAATTGGCTGGATGGCCACATCCAAAGAGTTACAGTCAACATCCAAGTGGAAACCAGTAACAAGTGGTACCCCTTAAGGGTCCATACTGCAACCAATACTATTTCATGTCTTCATCAATGACAGACAGTGGGATCAAGTGCACCCTCATCAAGGTTGCAGATGACACCAAGCTGAGTGGTGCAGTCTATACATTAAACAGAAGGGATGCCAGCCAGAGGGACCTTGACAGGCTTGAGGAGTGGGCCTATGCAAACCTCATGAAGTTCAACAAGGCCTGCACTTGGGTCACAGCAAGCCCTGGCCAGGGAAAAAGGGATTGAGAGCAGCCCTGGAGAGGAGGACTTGGGGATACTGGTGCATGAGAAACTGGACACGAGCCAGCAATGTGCACTTGCAGCCCAGAAAGCCAATCATGTCCTGGGCTGCATAAAAAGCATGACCAGCAAGTTGAGGGAGGCGATTCTCTCCCTCTCCTCTGCTCTGAAGACCCCACCTGGAGCACTGCATCCAGCTCCAGGGTTCCCAGCACAAGACACGGGCTTGTTGGAGTGGGTCCAGAGGAGGGCCGCAAAAATGATCTGAGGGACGGAGCACCTCTCCTATGAGGATAGGCTGAGGGAGTTGGGGTTGCTCGGCCTGAAGAAGAGAAGACTCTGGGGAGACCTTACTACGACCTTTCAGTACCATAAAGGGGCCTTATAATTATGAAAGATGTAGAGAAACTTTTTACCAAGGCCTTTAGTGACAGGACATGGGTAACGGTTTTAAACTAAAAGAGGGCAGATTTAGATTAGATACAAGCAAGAAATTCTTTCCTGAATGGTGATGAGACACTGAGTTTCCAGAGAAGCTGTGGATGCCCCATCCCTGGAAGTGTTCAACATCAGGTTGGACAGGGTTTTGAACAACCTGATCTAGTAGAAGATGTCCCACCTCACAGCAGAGGGGGACAACTTGATGATCTTTAAAGGTCCCTTCCAACCCAAATCATGCTTTCAAGTAAAGTGCAAGCCCGAGAGTTTTGTAGCTCAATGAACTGGAGTGCATAAGGAAAAGTAGTGATGCCTGATGAATTCAAATAGCTATGCTGAACTTAGGACTACATGCAAGGTGGAGAACACAGAAAACTTTACCAATACCCTTGATGATAGTCCATTTTGTTTTCTGGTCATTATGAAATACAAGTAAATCCTTCCCTGAAACTTCAGACTGCAAAATTTCAAGCTTACAACTTTTTCAGATTTATTTTAAAATTGAAATAATTAAAAGTGTAAGTGCTAAACTTTTTCACAAGAATATCCTGTTATCTCAAGAAGTTGGCAAAATACCAGACCCAGACAAAGTAAGAGCACACAGACTCAAACGGAGTGGAAATTAGGCTATTTTCATTGTGTAGCATGAAAAAGTAACCCTTGCATCCCTTCTTAAAAACGTAAAACAAACAACAACAGCAAAAAAAAAAAACAAAACAAAAAACCCCACAACAAAACAAGTAGTCCCCCCCCAATGCCCAAGTCAGAGAAAAGAACATGAAACAGATCATTTCTCAAGTAATCTTTCCATCAGAATCAGAAGAGACCTGAACATAATCCCTTCATCACTCACCTGTCCCTCTCTCTCTCCTTTCCTGAGGAACTTGCTGGCTTGGAACCGGCTCCATCGATTTCACTCTGACTGGAGAAGCCTGTACCTAAATTAGTCATATGAATGGGTCCATGCTATGAGCAGAAAAACACACGGCATTAGCAAATCTACAACTACAACATAAGCTATAGCTCCTTAATGATAATGACAGGAAACCCAACTTTTCAGAGCATATTGCCAACTAGCTGAAGAAATCACTAATGGCCATTGTTAAACAAAATGCTTTCTCCTAAAAAATACTGAGGGTTATGTAGTAAGAAACATGCCTGAGCACCAATATGGAAGACACCTGACCACCTACTCCATCTTTTCAGCAGTGTGGGCCAGTAAAGATAGCTGCTTAGTTCACAGATCAACTTACTACCTCCTCAGTCAGCTAATTCTGAATAGTGCGTAGACCTTGTGCCACAGTAAACTCTGCTCGAGGTACTAATAATAGGTCTAACATATAGGCAGTTCCTTATTGTCTCTAGGCAAAGCTTTTATTATGGGTTTCTGCCTGTAAGCAGGGGTGTATCATCAGAGAAGGATTTGCAGAAACTCCCTTTTCTCACATACAAGCTTGAAGAACTCAATTATTTTTATTAAAATCAACTGTTTAAAATTTGCTATCTAAAAAAATAACAAAATTAATCTCTTAAAATTAGGTTTCTTGAAATCCTCAAGTGCAACCTGCAAGAAAGGTAAACAGGGAAAATCTGGAAGTTATTACCACACTTCCCTCCCACTCCTCAAACAAGCCCACCCAGAAGACCCACAAAAAACCCAAACAAACTCCCAAATAATCTCCCTTTACACTCATCAGTAACATGCTGTTGCCATCTCTTTGACCTGAAGGCACCGCTATTCTTCACAAAAGACTGAGGGTGTGGAAAGCAAGCTGCCAATGAATCAAGTCACTCAGAATTTAAGAACAGTGCATCCACTCAAAGAGACCAAAGCGTGGTCTCCATGTTTTGTAACAATTGCTGCCATCTGCCAAAGGTCTTGCATGACCGTTGCCAAATAAACTGCGCTAATAACAATCTCTTTCCAGCCAAGTTCCATTTTGGTGAATGAAGTAAAATTGTCGATTTTATTCCACCTGATATCCCAGCAGTCCTGACTCTCTCTCATCCGGTAGTTCCTCAGTGAAGCGCCTCTTTTGACCTTGGGGATGGGGTTGGACTTGTGGCTGTGTACCAGTCGGCATGGTTGTTTTTACTGGGGCAGCAGGAAGAAAAGGACCGCTCAGTGGACTCTGATATGCAGAAGTTGGAAACAAAACACAAGAAAGTTTGATAATACGCATATAAAGTATTAATTCAATGTAGAGTTTCACACCTAGAACACACAACTAGTATCTCTTTGCAGAACCTAAGAGAACCTAAAAGGAAATTCACAACTTAAAGCAAGTATTTAATTTATAGAATGCTTCCACCTCAAACTAATCACTGTCTGTAACTCAAGCTCATTGTACAACACAGCTGCATCACAGACCGTGATAATGCTTTTCATAAACAAGTGACCACCCCCTGCAAATATCCTGGCTATGATATGAAAAATGCAGTATGAAGCAGCCATACCAACAATTTAGTTGCTTAGACAGAAGCATCAGCAAAGTAATAACAAAAAAAAAGATGCCCCAAAGAAGAATTCACCATCTGGAACTACTGCAAGTATTTTATCATTAGCAAAACAACAGTTTAGTAAGTTGACAACTATAGAGCAAACAAATAATCTGTGTCAGTACCTGGCCGGTGCTGGCTGGAGGCTGTACTTGAGATATTGGGTACTGGGTTGGCACAGGTGGAACTCCTGTAGGTAGTGTTGTTAAGACTCCGGGTGCCAATGGCACTGCAGGTGGTACTATGCCTGGGACACCGTATGCTGGCTGAACTGGTTGTTGAGGAGGGGGAACAACAGGATAACCAGACTGATACCCATTGGAAGGGTAATACGATGGCTGGGAAGGTACGCTATTTATAGCAGCAGGCTGCGTGAAGCCTGGTGAGAGAAAGGGAGGAAAGAAAGGGTCGTCTTTAATTTAGCTAGAGTCACAAAAATATCATATTTAATTACCAAACGTAAAAGAAGCTGGACTCCTTTTCAACTGAAGGACTTAGGTAAATAAATTCCACAAAACTAACTGTAAGTACAGCTCTGCAGAATGCAATTCTAAAGACTTGGTTATTGCTAACGTTTACCTGCCAAGGGTACTGCAGTAGTTATCTGATTCACAAATCGGGAATATTCAGCATGAACCTAAAAAGAATTTTCAAAGATTAGATAATAAACTTCTATTGACTATATTAACCTTCTGCAGGCAGAAGGCATCTTACACTGCAACCCCATAAAACTGTAAGGGGACTTTGATTACAGAACATACCGTGCACAAAGACAGCAATAATCCAAGTATAAAAACTGAAAATAAAAACCCACCGACCAAAATCACCACCAAAACCCTACTGAACATCCCACTAACCCTGCTGGTCTGTGTGACAGATTTGTGTAAAATACAGGACAATCTTTCACAAGAAATAGTGGGAAACTAATTACTTCAGTAGAGACAAAATACCCAAAGTCGAAGAATCTAAAAGCTTCTGTATATTTTTCCAAAGACACTCTGTAGCCCATACTCAATTATCAATACTAACAGGAAGACTGTCTCACGGGATTTCACTCTATTTGCATTCATATAATATTATTGCATTAATATAAGAAAAGCTGAGAAATTAATTTTCTGCGTGTACATGTGAGAGATTTTCTGAAATGTTTTTGGTACAACAATCACTTTAGGAAAGATAAAGCAGACAGCATGGCTCTGGACAACATTCAAAGCCAAAGCAAGGGAAGCTACAGCAATCAGAAGAAAGCAGGATTCCTTTATGCATACAGTTGGACAATCCCCTGCCCCCCTCTCCAGCTCTACTCAGGAAGCATTTGCATATTTTCCCCCCCAAAATTCTACTACTACAGCTCCATCCTGAGAAAAGCTTATTCACTGTACAAAAATTAGACAGCAGTACTTAGAAGGAAAAACCTATTAGCAAGTCAGAACACATGGACAATTTTTGAGAGCGTAAAAAAAAAAAAATCATGAGCGAGGCACATGCTAAAGCTACAACAGACTCTGAAATCCCATATTTGTAAGAGCTACTTACAGTTTGCAATAGATTCTCACACAGCTTTTTAGCAGCTGCCAAACCTTCTGGCTTTGGGTGACTGAAAACATATACAAAAAATACCTCATAAGCACAAACGTTTCCGCCAAATTTGGAAGCTACTTCTTTCATCAGCAAGTTGCTGTCAGATCTTATCCCTTTAATGAGTGATCAGTCACCTCAACAGGACTCTAGCAGCTCTGCAGCTATCTACCACAATTGCAAACAAAAGCAATGAATATTTTCTACATGAAAATTCAGGTTAGTCTAAATACTGCAAGAAAGGAGCCCAGAACACTGACCTGATTGGTCAATGCATTTTGTAGTCTTCCCTTAAAGCTCAACATTGCAACTTGAGCCCAAAAAGAACGCAGCTTTACTGTGTTCCCAATAAAAGTAGTACCTTATGGGTCGAGTATCACTTTATACCATATCACTATCTTTATCGCTTTAGAGAGATCGCTATTAAAATGGAAGTCAGCTTCAAAACCTATTTCATTTGCACTAAGTCAGTCAGAATTAAGAATTCCCCATGTCGATTAAACATTAAGCTACATTCGTGACTGGGATTTTTTTTTTTTTTTTAAATCCTCATACCTAATATAGATGTACATGGGTTCAAATGCTTCTCTGCCCGATGCTGGTTCTATGCAACCTGAGCCTTTCCCACGAAGAAAGACTTTAGCACCCGTTTCAATTTGAATGTGCTGCAAGTAGGAGCAACCAGGGCCTTCCACCTTCTCCTTCACATTAAAGGTAGGTACAGCATGTTCCAGACCAACAAATAACTTGTCCTGAACATAATGCATCTGTAAATGTAACAGTAAAAGCTTTATTATTTCACTCTAAGAATTAGGATGTTCATTTCACTGGAGGCCAGAAACCTTATTTCTATGGCAGTCGGAACAGTGAAGTGTTGGATGGCACAGTCAGTCCTTTGCTCTTCTGTAAGAAGGACTGCTCTCCCCATCCCTTTTCTTTTAGGAGGCTACTGTCATCCAAGTCTCACTCTTCAGACTTGGTCTGATTAGTCCTCCACTTTTCACAACACACAATGGGTTTTTTGATTTTTTTTTGGGGGGGGGCGAGGGGGAGGGGGGGGACTGCTGCTGGTGGTTTGTTGGTTTTGTGTTTTTTTGTTTTTTTTTTTTTTTTCTTCTTCCACATAAATAGCACATTACATGTATACTTTTTAATATGTAAATCTTGTAGTCAATGATATTCAATGAAATTCACATAAATGAATTACTCACCCCTGACTGGAATGGAGGTTTTTGGCCAACTGCTGGAGACATCTGAGTAATAGGGGCTGGCTGGTGATAGACAGTAACTGTAGCTCCGTTGAATGTCGGACTAGAACCTGTGGCTGCTTTCACTACTCCATTAGTAATTATCTCTTTAATTCGGTTAACAGCTCCTAGATGACAGAATATGAAATTCCATTTACATTTTGGCTCTTGTCAACTGCCCAGATTAACCAAATCATGAAATGAGCAGGTTACTTTCCCCATATCCTGTGATGGCAGATCTACAGGCAAAAAGATTGCATTTGACAATGACACCCAATATTAGCATTCTGGGATTGGATCCCAAAGGATGGCAACAAGCATCAGGATTCTTTCTCCACTCCCACTGTGATAAAGCTTAGGCTAATATATGCAGGTGGGCAATTTTAGCCCACACGTTTTTAGCAAATGCTAGAATCATTTACACTAGCTCCATATAGAATTTACAGCTGAATGAATGAGAAAACTAACACCTGAAAAATTGTTTACTAGCTGTGGAAATGAAGGTAGCTACAAGTGAGCAGCTTCAAGTTTCAAGAGACAACTGAGGGCAAGCCCATGACCTGATACACAGAACAAACACACGCCTGAATAGCTCAGTATTCCTTTTATTCCAGCAGGCATAGGCAAGACAGGAGTTCTTTGTCTATCTACATGGAAATGTAGATATTTCACAAAAAATGTTCCTTCTTGTATATTAAAGAGAAGGTCTCCCTGTCACACACCCACCTCAGCGTGTTATCAGTGAATAAACTCATACGTAAGAGCTGCACCTGCCTAGGAACCCTACCCACTCCTCTCACTTTCCTCAGTCTATCAAGTTTTATTTTCATGACTAATGCAGTACAGAGCACCTTAGGTAGTTCTGAGCAGAGATCTTAACATCAATGTTTAAATGGGGTCTGTTATCAACACTGATATATTTATAGTCCAAATCCATACTGATCATAACAAAGCCCCTCAGTAAAACCCCTTTATCACAAATAATGAGAGAAAAAGCAGAATGCTTTGTAAACTTACTGTCAACCAATTCCCGTGTCTGACCCTGGACATGAAGATACAAAGGACGATCTCTGGAAAGCAAAGGTCAAATATTCCATTAAATTCATAGAAAACATGCAGTAATGGATTCAATCTAATTATATTACAGTCATCTAGACACGTTAAGTCTACCATAAAGATTTTAAATACTCTTCAATAAGGAAGTAAATACACATTCATTGAATATCACAGTGCTCTGCAAAGCTTCTGCTTTGCACTGAAAACTAAAAAGACTCAGAAATTATTTACATGATGACTTATTGAAGTTATACTGGTGAAAACTTTGCTTGTCCATATGAAAGGTTAACTAACTAAAAGCACTGAATCTATGATGTATTAGCTCTTTATAATTGGAAAGTTGCCCATTCTCAGCAAAATGTCCAAGAGATCCAGTATAGCGTTCAGTCAGAAGACACAGTTCAGTCCAGTCTGCCACTTTTTATTTTTAATTTCACCCTATCAATACTAAGCAGGTAGGGAAGCAGCTATGCAGTCAGTCCTATCATAACGGCAAACATATTCCAAACACTCAATAGTCAATTTGCTCTGGCAGCCAAAGGTGACACTGCTCATGGAAAACAAACCAAACAAAACCCCCACCACTTAGCCACCCCATGAGGAAAAAAAAAAAAAAAAAAAGCAGCAGAAATCCCAGAAGAGAAATACAAACCCGGGTCCCACTTTTGCTTTCTCTTCCGCAGTCATGAATCTCCCTCGAGTAGACACAGCTGCTCCACTCAGCCGACTTATCTACAAACAATTTAAAAACCCCAGTGACAAGTTTACCAATAATAAATGAAGCACACACAAAAACCCCAAAGTGGTTCAAGCTATGCTGCTGTATAAAGAGACCAGAAGACATTAATAAAGTGGTAAGAGAACGAATGGTGCCCGCTAAAGGATACCAGCTATGCTACCCTACCTCATCTTCTGACATTTTATTGAACAAACCAATAAACTACTAAAAAAGTGTCTTAGAAAACACAGCGAGTTTTGTAAAAAGAAGAAACCACCACAGCATATAGTTTATTACAAGCTCTTTTAACCTTACAAACAGGTACAAACGTGCTGCCAAGCCTAACAAATCTGACATAGATCCTGTACATACCTCATCCTGAGTCTGTCCTCTTGTCAACAGGTTTCTGCACGTGAGGGGGACATCATTGATTTCTACCTCTGCCACCACGAGGTCATCTTTGCTTTTACTTGTAGCCGGACCTTTTCCCAGAGCCTGCAGCTTCAAAGACAACCATTGCAAAAGACCAGTGGTTGGAAAGCAGAGATAAATGATGTAACAAACAAATTGACCCGAGTGCTCCAGAGGTGAATATCCTTTTCATTCTCCCCTTTCAGCTGTTAAACACAAAAGCTTTACAAATATTAGCAGAAAGCCCTTTATCCTACCTCTTTGCAATCTTGACCCCAAATAGAAAGCTGGTTTTATCTTCAGCACATTTTAATATAATAAGTAATAACTGTTTCTGTCCTATAAATGGGGAAACAGACGAGCAGTACAGTTGTTCAAATGGAAACCAAGGCATCTTACACTTGAACTGGCATGTCTGACAGACATCTGTGAGACTAATAAAACATGTAATTCATACTTCTCTCAACTCCCCTTATACAGACATAGAATTTAGAATTTCTGTTCAAGATCTAAACTCATCCACACTGACTCCCTCCCCTCACCTTTTTAAAAAGGGCATAATATTTTTTGTCAGTACGTAAGCACTAAAAAAGAAAAAGCAACGGAGTCACAGATTCAGAAGATGTGGCGGAAGAGCTGGAGTTACAACACAGACTTTACAGCTTTTTCCATATATACACAGTTAGATAGTACATCCTTCTAAAAATTCTGAAATGCTTTTGAGGACATAAACATAAGACAAAAGTCTACAAAGAGGGAACTTTCCAGTAACACCCAAAAGGTATCCATCCACTCTCATAAATACCACATGAGGCATGGCACATGCATGAGAGCCAGAAGGCAGCTACAGAGGGACATCTAATGCATTGTACACACATTCTATTTCTCTGTTCCTTGCATGCTTTTTCTAACAAAAAAACCCAAACAACTACCTTCATTAACCTCCAGGCTCCCTAATTTCCATTCGCTCACAATCTGAAGTGCCCTCAGAGTTAATTACTCTGGAAATATCATCACTGAACATTTCCTAACAAAAGCAACATATGCAATAAAACAAAACAAAACAAAACCAAATCCCATTTGCAAATTAATTAATAGCTTAAGTGGTTCCCACAGCAATACAATTTGCCACGGGATGCCAGAAGGCCACCACAGCTTATGGAGACACCAAAGCATCTTCCAATTTTTCGGTGTATCAAACTGCCAGTCAGCAAATAGACTGGTCTCACTACAGAGGAGACTACCTGAAACCAAGCCATGTGTTCAACACTGACGATTTCACATCCTCAGGAAGATGTAATGTCTTGAAAAGCAGACACCATGTTTGTGCAGCAAACAATACGTGAACTCACCTAGGATTGCTGAGCAGCAATCAAAAAAACACTACTAAACTACTAAAAAGGCTCTAATGATCATTTTGGACGCAGAACCTACAGAGAACCAATTACAGTGAATATGTGGCAGGGCACATTTGCCACTCTTTCTTATATTATCTGTGAATGAATCCAATGACAAAAAGAACACTCATTTTGATACTGCCTCAAAAGGCAAACTCTTACAACATTATTCGCAGTCCCACCAACACTATGCATGTGAAAAAGAAGATACAGCACACTGTGAAAGCATACTCTTCTGGTTAACTTTACATTTGAACAAGTTGGGAAGGAAACTTGAAACAGCCTCCTAAACTCAGCTCTAGGAGAGGCTAGTAATATGCAGAAAAGCAAAGTTACTTAAACTAGAAAACAGGCTTTGGATTACATTTCACGGAATCACAGAGTTTTCAGAGTTGGAAGGGACCTCTAGAGATCATCTAGTCCAACTCCCCTGCTAACGCAGGATTGCCCAGAGCACATTACTCAGGACTGCATCCAGGCAGCTCTTGAAAACCTCCAGAGAAGGGGACTCCACAACCTCCCTGGGCAGCCTGTGCCAGTGCTCTGTCACCCTCAGCGCAAAGAAGTTTTTCCGTGTATTTGAACGGAACTTCCTGTGTTCTAACTTGCCCCTCGTCCTGTCACTGGGAACCATTGAAAAGAGCCTGACTCCATCCTCCTTCAACCCACCCTTTAGATACTTGTATGCCATAATAAGGTCTCCCCTCAGCCTTCTCCAGGCTAAAGAGTCCCAGCTCTCTCAGCCTTTCCTCTTAAGGGAGATGCTCCAAGCCCTTAATCATCTTAGTTGCCCTTCGCTGGACTCGCTCCAGCAGTTCCCTGGCCCTCTTGAACTGGGGAGCCCAAAACTGGACACAGTATTCCAGTTGTGGCCTCACCAGTGCAGAGTAGAGGGGGAGAATGATCTCTTTCGACCTACTGGCCACACTCTTCCCTGTGCAGCCCAGGATTCCATTGGCCTTTTTGGCAACAAGGGCACATTACTGGGTCATGGATAATTTACTGTCTACCATGACCCCCAGATCCTTCTCCTCAGAGCTACTTCCCAGCAGGTCCCGCCCCTAACCTCTACTGGTGCTTTGCATTCTTCCTCCCCAGGTGCAGGACCTTGCACTTGCTGTTGCTGAACCTCATTAGGTTCTTTTTGCCTTAGAATAGAAAAGTTCAGTCGGAAGGGACCTCCAACAATTGCTTTGGCCAACTGCCTGACCACTCCAGGGCTGACCAGAAGCTGACCAAGTGGTTTCGAACTCGAACATATGGTTCCTACTAACAACTTGTTTAAGCATGAAAATAATTTGGTCTCATGTTTTACACTGCCTGTTTTATACAGCTGTATTACTTAGAAAATACTCCACAAAAAAAGTTTATCTTGCTACAGATCACTTTGGTTAAGCCTTATGGAAGAGCGACAGGACTGACCTCACACCAATGCCACTGTATTCTGTTATTCTGAGCAAAAATTAAAGGAAGGTTTTCCATTTTTTGTTACATACTTCTTTAGGAAGCAAACCTCCGATATTCCCTGTCTCACTATTCCGACAAGTGGAGGTAGGCGGTCTTCACAAGACAAAAGGGACACCCACCCTCGCCCCTCACCGCCGGGCCCGGCGCGGCTTCTGCCGCCCCTGCGGGCACCCACCTTGTCCGCCGTGCTGGGCGCCGGTTTCAGCTTCCCTTTGGCCATTAACATGGCGTTGATCTTCGCGGCCACGGCCGCGGCCGCATCCAGCGCTCCCGAGGGGGCGGCGGAGCTCTCGGAGCCCGCCACCGTGGAACCGCCATCTCCACCGCCGGGAAAGGGGCGCCCGGGCAGCGGCGCCGTGCCGGGGAGAAGGAAGGCGGGGGGCGGGCCGGGCTGGTCCCACTTACTGCGGCGCCTGGGAGAGAGAGAGAGGCCTCAGCCCCGGCCTGCCCCGTGGGAGCTCCGCCGCCCGCCGCGCCTCACCCCCGCCGCGCCTCGGCCGTTCCCCAGCCTCGCCCGAGGACCCGCCGCACCCGCGTCCCGGCCTCACCCGCCCGCGGCTGCCGCGTCGCGCTGCACTCCGCCACCCGCTGACATGGCTCCGGCCCGGCTCCACCGCCTCCGCGCCACCCGCAGCGTCATTTCCGGCCTCAGGGCTGCCTCGAAACGCCCCTTCCGGGCGTTGCCACGGAGACGGAGCGACCCGCGTGCGGTGCCCCCGCAGACAAGGGGCGGGAACTGGCACCGGGAGGGCCCGAAGGGCCGCGGCGAGATGGGGCGCGGCACCTGCCCCCGCGCTCCGGGCGGATAGGCCCGCGCAGCTCGGCGGCGAGGGCGGAGCGGGCCGGAGAGCGCCTGCGTCACGTTGACGTCACGGAAGGCGATGGCAGAGCACGCGCGCTGAGGGCGCTGAGGGCAGGGGTCTCACGCATGCGCACCGTTTTTCCTGGCGGGCTGCTCTCCCGTCTCGCAGCCGGGCGGCTGACGCATGCGCACTGGCGCGAGCCACGCTCCGCGCTGCCCCCTGGCACATGCGCGCTGCGCCCACTTACCTCTTCCCCCCCCTCCCGCTGGCGGCCGGGGGAGAGGGGATTCCGCCATGTTGGGCCCAGGGGGCTTCCGCCATGTTGAGCCCAAGGGCCGCCCTGGGCTGTCGCCTGGGGTCTGCTCTGGGTCCCCCGAGGCGCACCAGGCGTGTCCCTAGGCAGGTGTCCAGGTGGTGTGGAGAGAAGTGGTGTGTAAGGGGCTGCACAGGTGCTTGTTCTCTCCCTCTCTCTGTTCAGTTTTATAGAATCACAGAATTACAGAATGGTTTAGGTTGGAAGGGACCTTGAAGATCATCGAGTTCCAACCCCTCAGCCCTGGACAGGGACACCTCCCACCAGCCCAGATTGCTCCCAGTCCCGTCCAACCTGGCCTTGAACTCCAGGGATGGGGCAGCCACAGCTTCTCGGGGCAACCTGCGCCAGGGGCTCACCGCCCTCAGAGGCAACAATTTCCTCCTGATATCTCATCTAAATGTCCCCTCTTCTAGTTTGAAGCCATTCCCCCTCATCCTATTGTGATAAGCTCAGTATCGTTTGTTCACCAAACCTAGAAACTCACATTTCCACAAGAAGGTAACTGCTTAACAAGATGTGGCAAGATAGCCAACATTTTACTGTGTAAAAAAGATATGCATGATTGTGCAGTCAAGGCTAAGCTGCAAGGTCAAGTTATGTAGACAAAGTATAATAAATTGTGAAAAGACTTGAAAGAAAGGAGCCTTCACCCCAAGACCACTAGCAACACTAGTGTTTAGGATATTAATTTGTGTAATTTTAAAAGTGTTTGTTTAGTGTTGCCAGAGTTCTAGAGATGCCTATAGCATCTGGGCGAATATTTTGAGAAAATGTTAGATGAAGAATCATTGTAGTAATATAATAAAAGAATTTAATAACTCTTTAAAAAAAGGAGGGGACTGAGTCAAGGATATAGTACTAACTGACTAGTAGTAATTCATAACCTAAAAGACAGGCCTGATAAAAAATGGACGAAGCAAGAAGTCTTGAGACATTGCCAAGGACAGCTCCTGATAACGAATAAGAGAAGGCCTTGAAAAGCGGCTGAAACCAACCCTGCAGTCTGGACAGAGACCAAAGAAAAACTGAGTCTGCGCAGGGACAAAAGGTTACTTGAAGTGATGAAGAAGAATTTGCAGCCTTCATCCTCAAAGACCCTCAGCGACCACCACCAAAAAGCATTGCGCAAAGCGCAGTTAGGAGGAGTTTATGAAAATGACTTCTTAAAGCTAATTTTAATACGAAGCGGGGATAGGTTATGCATATGTATAGGCGTATTAAGAAATCTTATGATTATGTAAATAAGTACCATATATATTTGAGAAGGCTGCTGCATTGGGCACGCGCCGTCAGTGGAGTGAGGCTCCCGGGCTGCCCAGCGCTGTTTTGCTTGCTGCCACTTGCTAATAAATACTTCAAATTTTAATTGACTCTGTTTCACATCAATTTTGTGGGATCAACTTATAACCCTATCACTACACGCCCTTGTAAAAAGTTCCTCTTCAGCTTTCTCTTAGGTGCCCTTCAGATACTGGAAAGGCCTCTGAGGTCTCCACGGAGCCTTCTCTTCTCCAGGCTGACCCCCCCACCTCTCCCAGCCTGTCCTCCCAGCAGAGGGGCTCCAGCCCTCCCAGCATCTCCCGGGCCTCCTCTGGCCCCGCTCCACCAGGTCTATGTCATTATGTTGAGGGCTCCAGAGCTGTCAAGTCTGGGTCAAGTGCTCAGGTCTTGCTCCTCCTCATCCCCGCACCTGGGGAGCTCAAAAACACTGAGACCTTGAGACCCACACACCATAGCTGGCTGTAAAGTAAATATTTTCACAAATTCAGACACTGGAGTCTTCTAAAAGTGCAGTTTTCCAAGTATTAGAAGAGAAATTGGTCCTGTGTCGCTTAAACCAGGACACTGACTTAGACATAAGATAGCAAAATGTAACTTCTGGACCAAATTTGCGTGTATCCCAAACTAACATT
Source organism: Vanellus vanellus (assembly GCF_965231255.1). Taxonomy (NCBI): domain Eukaryota; kingdom Metazoa; phylum Chordata; class Aves; order Charadriiformes; family Charadriidae; genus Vanellus; species Vanellus vanellus. Next base: position 3,648,531 of record NC_138932.1, read on the forward strand.
GGATAATTATAATGCTAAAGTACACACTGCTCTGTGAATAATGAACACGCTAATCAGGTAACCTCCCCAAATGTTTTAAACATGAGCTTAGATGCATATGTATAGTTAGGAGTGGTAAATGAATCATTATTGACCGATCAGCTGTATTTTATTGTTATAGATATTGGGCAGTTTGAGACATGAGGCGTGCTGGCTGTTGTTAAATGCCCAGCACCCCATTCTGCAGAATTGAAATAAAGACAAATATCTCAACTCAGTGTGTTGATTAGTTTTTGCACACAAGGTGAAGAACCCTCATTTAGGGACAACATGACCATGACACAGATATCACTTTATCTGTGTGCGGATGGAATTGTAGACTTTCTTTGAAGAATTAAATATCAGTTTCAGATCAGTCTGAAAATCCTGTGTGTGGTGCCTGATGCTCAAATTTGCCCGCTTGCTGTCCATGGCAGCTGCCCCATAGTTTACTTGCCCTTGATGTGGTGAATTCTTCTTGCTAAAAAAGCAGGACAGAAACATTTCCCTGGGAAAGGGATTGTGTTTCATGGGCTCGCCCAGGAGGGAAACCTCTCACAAATTTGGTTTCCCTCCAAATTATTATCCTATTCCTGATGGAAAAAGCAGGGAAGAATTCAGCTGGGGACTTGCTAAGCCAAGGATGGCAGCAGGAGCTGGCCCTGCCCCATGATGAGACTGATGAATGATCATCATAGCCCAGTAATGACTCTTCAGGTGTCATGAGGGAAGGGACCATTACGGCACCAAGTACTGTGACAGGCTCCTGCGCAGGAGTCATTTATCTGCATTAACTAATAAACAATTGCTTTATTCTTTGCACTCGTAACTGGGGTTCCTGCGATCCTTCTCCAGGATCCACCACCCTGATTTCTCTCCTGGGACTGAACTAGAGGCTCAGTGACTTGGAGACCATCTGAGCCCTGCCACGTGTTTTGCAGATGGCTGCTCCACAGAGCCCCCAGCATCCCTCTGCCACCAGGCAGGGTCAGTCCTTGGGAACCAGCAGTGCCACCTGCCACCTGGGGAAGGGTCTGATCCTGGTGGCTGGATGTGGACCAGGGTGTCCCTTCACCACCCACTGCCCACACACACACTTCAGCTACAGCTATTGGGCTCAGGAAACGTGGTGTTCGTTATCCGACACAAAATGCCAAGGCCTTTTGTTACCAGGCGAGCAGAAAAGCTCCCAGCTGAGAAGTGTATTTTGTGGTCAGTCCAGCTCCCACACCTTCAGCTTGACTATACACTCTTTAATTAATCCACTTATTTTATCCAGAAGTGAGGTGCAGATCCTCTGAGCTGACTGAGGGATCACAAAGCTGTGCACACATCTCCTGCTGCTTGGAGAAGAGCTTCAGGTGGAGTTGGTCTCCTTGAAGGTAGTGTCTCCAGAGGCTGAGTGTCCTGGCTCACTGAGGAGGTAGCTGCAGTCAGGGCTTTAGATGACATGGTAGACAGGCCTAGTTGGACGAACACAGCTGAACAAGGCATGTGTCCTGTCATGCCGCTTTTCAGGAAAGTAAAGGTATAGCTTGTCCAGGAGATGACCTGGCCAGAACTTATTGTCACTTGTCATTCGCATCTTATTCCTCTGAAGATAACTGTGAAAAAAAGCCGGGGGGGAGAGGGGGAAGGGGAAGAAAAACTTATATGAGAGAGAATATCATGCTTTACAAAAATAAAATTCTGGGCAGTTTTCACTGCTTCTTTTAGTTAGGGCAAAAGTGAGCCTGACAAGAACCAGCTGTCTGGGCTTCCAGGCCACAGGAAGCTCTACCAGATCTGTGTGCAGACCATGTCAGTCCTTATTAGACATGACTGACGCTGGAAATGCCAGCTTGTGAAGCTATCTTAAGAGCTGGTACATTGCCCATCACTAAGCACTTTAAGTCAGATAAACAAAGATTGTGCTCTGCTTTGCGATGTTTTTGTCTCTCCAAAAGCTTCTCCAGCCACCCAAAGCTTGGCTCTTCAGGACTGTTTTTCTTCCACAAGAATAAACATTCTCTGAGGAGATTTCAGACAAGCATTGGGTTGGTCTGAGGAGAAGTTTTGTCACCTCTGTAGTTCACAGCACAGAGCTAGTCCCAACTAGCCTACAAGGCTTCTGCCAGGCACCACAAACTGTTCACCAGCACCACTGCAAGCCAATGACTTGGCTAAGCCATAGGAGTGGCCGTGTAGCTGAGAAGAGGATCTGCCTCTTCGCTGTTGCTTGCTGCTCCCTTGCAGCATCCTCATGGTTCACTCCAGTACCTCGGTACTGCCTCTGCCATGGGGACTGAGCACAGCGGGGTGATACACAGCAGGGCAGCAGGAGGGCACTGATCTTAAGCCTTCTTTGAACAGACCTATCTTCCGCCTCGTCCTGGCTTCCAGATCTGGAGGTGCTCCCACGTAATCGACCATCAGCACGTCCTGTGCTGTAGTATCCTCCAGGCTGCCTGATTTTCTTTATGTCTTCTCCCTCCTTGATGATCTTGTCTCCTGGGTGCAGCAGGCCTGTTGGCAAAGTGCACAGAGAAAACAGTCATGCATTGCCCTGGGATTAGGAGCCCTGTTTCAGCTCAGACATTGTGGGCACAGCAGTCTGCAGCTCATCCACAGCACTGTTGGTTCCTGGCTATGGACCCGATCCTGACCGTGGTCTGACTTCCTGACTTGACCTTGGACCTGCCCCATCACCACGAACTGGCCTCATGAGCTGCACTCTCGGTTGAACTTGGCTATGGTCCCAGGGGCAACGGGAGAAGGCCCTGGCTGATCAGCAGCACCCTTTTATATCTCATCCCTGCTCTGGCCCTGCTGATGATATTGCTGATTGTAACTGGCAGCATCTGCCATGGCCCTCTGAGGGCTGCAAACATGCTCCATCAGCAGTGCCCCCTGACATTAGTCATGATTCTGGGCTTAGGAAGAGACGCGAACTTGTCAGATTTAGTGCATTCACATCAGACCCTTGGTCTTTGCTTTACCTTTCTGCAGCGTTGGATTGGTGATGTGAACATTGCGGTCTTTGCACAGCTTGGAGCTCTGCATATAGCTCATGATGGCCTTCCTGCGATATTGGTCAACCAGTTCTCCAAAGTCAGTCTCTACAGTTGTCGGCAGGCAGTGGTCATCAATGGGGCCATCCCCAGATCTCACCATCCGACACTTTTCTTTCCTTTCTATCGGGCTGTCTTTGTTCTGCAAGTAAAGGGCAGGTCCCAGTTAGCCTTCAGAGGGGGCCTGGAGCTGCTGTATTCCCTTCAGAGAAGCTACAGGCAGGGATTCGTCTCAAAAGTGTGTGCAAACAGGAGTCAGCACCCTGCAGTGGGATCACAGGGACAGCACACCGGGCACAGGTGCCTTGGATGAAAAAAGTCTTGCAGCCACCTTCTCGTTTCTGATTGTGTCAGGGAGCCAGAGGCTCTCCCCATACTTTGGCGCAGTACTTTGGCAAGAGGAGGTAGCCCTGGATTCTGCCAGAGTTCATCCAACCCAAGATGCTCCAAAGAAAACATTTGGGAGTGAGTGAATGAGTTGTTTCTGTTGGAACATTTTGCATGGAACAGGACAAACTGCTTATCAGCACCTTAAAGGATAAATCACAGTCTGGTGGACAGGTTGACTAGATGATCAGAAGTTGACCCCATCCCCAGACACAGAAACTGCATCAAATTCTCCTCCTCCTCCTCCTTCTTCTTCTTCTTGCCAGTTACTCAGAAAAAGTGTTTATCTCACCAGAGTGTTCAGAAGCCAAACAGATTGTTTGAGACGGCTTGTAGCACCTCAGCTGCAAGGCACCATGTGGTCAAAGGACTAATGAGAAGCTAATACTTACAATAACCCCTCATCCTTTCCTTTACTGCTGGACTGTGCTCTAATTACCTCACATTCACTAGGGCATGCAGGTGCGCTTGTTCTCCTGTCACATACACAGTATCTTACCTTCTCCCACCGTCTCCTCTCTCTTAATCGTTTTCCAATCTCTTCCATTTCTTCACAGTTCAGATGTCGTTGTTCTGGCTCAGTGTTGACTGGTGGAACTTCCAAGTGTATTAACTTTCTTTCAGGCTTGGTAGGAGCATGAGGCTTCATCCTTTTAGCTGTGTCCCCAGCAGAAGGTGGAAAAGTGGCAGTTTGGCAGGTGGCTTTCTGGAACTGAACTTTTACACCTAGGATAGAATAAAAAACAAACAAACAAACAAAAAGCCCAGAGAATCCATGTTTAAGACAAAGGGGTTTGGCTTGTGCTGATTGGAACTGTCAACAGAGCTTACTAAGAATAAGCTCTTCTGAATCTGGCATTTTCCAGCTGCCACCAACAGCTGGAGAAAGGGTCTGCTTTGGATGAGCTGTATGATGAATGCTAACAAACAAAATCCAGTACAGGCTGTTAAACTACAGGGTTCAGAGTTTTATCCCAAGCTGAAAGACTGGATAACTTGTCTCCTGGAATTGGGCTGACTACAGTATTGCACATCCCCGGGATCCTTCAGCTTTTCCCTAAAAGTTTCCTCTGGCCACTCTGCTCTAGGACAATGGTCTCAAGAAGTCATATTCTGGACCCACTCTGGGATTTCCTGTCTGTACAGAGATGCTTTCTGAAACTAGTGCTCTCCTCTCACCTCTTTTGGTCTCTTGGGATTTTCTTTTCTTCATTTCCTGCCACTGCTTTTGACAGCCAATCAGATCTTCAGGGCTTATAAAATTCCCTGGTTTTGAGGAAGTCAAGAAGATGAACACATCCTCCAGGTCCTTGTCGCTGATGGGAACCTTGGCCTGGCAACCAGAAAATGACAGCGGGATCACCAAAAGATCAAGGCTTGCCCCAGAGCGGGAGGGGTGAGCTTTGATGTTGTTCCAGATGCTTTTGCAGGGCAGCATGGCACAAGGGCAACCTCCTGAGGTTTCCTTGGGTTTATCAAGCATTCACAACTCGACCTGACTTCTGCTGCCCCCTGCAGAGCACTCGGCTTTTATTGTGCCAAAGTTCCCAGTCCTCTGGGTTTCAGGAAGGTATTTTGGCTTGGAGTATCAGTTAACATCTGAACTGCTAAACCCTAATAAACCTGAACATGCTGTTCACAGCTCTGGCTCGTGGAAAGTGAGACCCAGTGTGAGCTGGGCTGTGCAAACATGTACCGAAAGGCAGCGCAGTGGGGAGATGTAGGAGCCTGATGCGGGAAGGACCAAGTTATCAACACGGGGAAACTCAATGCCAGTTCAGGGTTTACAGCAGGATTCCAACAGCCACACTACTGAGCAGTGACTGTCTTCCAAATCTGTGAGGCAGTGGGTTTCTTCACTCCCTCCTGGGACTCGACCTAGGTGCACCTCTGCAGCTTTCCCTTCCCTCTGCCCTTCAGCTTTTCACAGGTTGTGGGAGCCATTCTTTGACAGTAAGGCAAGCGAAAACACCCCTTGCTGAAGCTCTTCCATTTGCTCTGGGTTGACATGCAGGAAAATAGGGCAGAGTTGAAGCAGTTCATTACTTTTCTGTTCCCTCATACCTCCTTGATGACTTTAATGAAGTCCTCTCTATTGATCTTCTTCCCGCCCATACGAGCTGCCTTGAATACGGACAGTATGTTCAGCCTCTTTTCATGCAGGAGGTTATGCAGCATGATGAGAGCCTGGGGATATGGTGCACAAACAATGGGAACAGTACTGTTCTTCTGGAGCTGGCTGCTCTTTGGTGGTACGAGCTGAAAAGGATTAGAAAATACCCTGAGACCACTGTTATCCAGGATCACCATGCCCATCAATGTGGCATCAGCTGGGGTAAAGCAGTGTGACTCTACTGATTTGATGGCAGATGCTATTTCCCATGCCCTTCCGTACTTACATCCAGGCTGTCGGTCACACGTGATTTGGCAGCAGCCCTCCTGTCTGCTCTGCATGCCTTTAATTTTTCCAGGTATCTTTCTTCTTGTTGGCTGAGGAAAGGTTTTTGAGTCAGCCATCTTTCAACATCCCCTAAGCTTTCCAGATCAGTTCGAAAATTCCTCCTCGGCTGAATCCAAGCCTCCACTGTTTGTAGACCCTCTTCTGTATTGGAGGTGGTCTCTGGGGATCTAAGGCTATCTTCTGCCTCCTGAGGCAGCTGTAAGACAGACAAATGACAGAAATCTGTAGCCCGAGCTGGTTTCTAAAAGGGAGAAGCTGGTCTTGCCACAGGTGGAGCAAAAATAATGTGATATCTGGATTTGGATAGCCCAGACCTACTTGCTTTCCCTTTGAAAGCAAAAGTTGGACACATATTTCTCCAACGGTGCCATTGGAAACTATGCTCCAATCTAATTCTGGCTTGACAATAGTCATATCCTCAGTCACATCCTTGCTGCTCATGCTGGTACTTTATGTGACAAGAGATGCACTTGTAGAATTGAGTTGGGCTCAGGCAGGTATGGTGGTTTTCAAAAATGGCAGGAAGCCCATCGGAGAACAGTATGGAAACACACATGGTAGGATGTGGTTAAAAGTGGCAGCCTCCATGTGTATAGTGGGCAGGGGCCTCTGGTTCTGATGTGCTTCTGGCTGAACTGGGAGGGGTGGGGTGGGGTGGAGACAAGGCCATCAGCAAACCATAGAGCAGCATAAAACCAGGTGGGTCCTGCCCACAAAATGCTGGCTCCCTGCCACCAAGGAGCAGCTGAAATAACGTGTCAGCCATTTTGCTTATGAAGAATGGCTGGAAGGCTACTGGGAGAGACAGCTCTCCCCCTCCATGCTGCTGGCTGGAGCTGGCTTAAGCCATGTGACTGGGACAGATCCTGCTCGAGCTCCAGGCTGGCACCGGGGCAGATGTGGCCTCTTTCCAGGGATGGACCTGATCCACTGATGCCCTCACCCTGGCCAGCTGCTTGTTTTGCCCCTTGGCCTCTACTGGCAATTCCTCCCTCGCAGCAGTGAGCAGGCGAGAATGAAAACCACAGCTGCCTGCCCTGCTCTTTGGAGGGAGCAACGTTGCTGGGACTTGGAGACCTCCCCAGCTCAGTGCCACTCCAACCAGAAAAAGGCTGCTCTGTTGATACTCCCGTACCTGGGCCCTCCGCATCTTGTCGCTTTCTCTCCCAGCTTGCTGTTGAGGCAATTCTGCTTCTCTGTTCTTTTCTTTTTCCTTCCTTTTGGCCACAGATGCCTCCAGTTTCCTTCTACTGTTCATCCCAAATACAGACTGTATTTTCTACAAGGACCCAGAAATGCAATAGCAATGGTTAGTCTCATCTGTCTCTCTTTTTTTTTCTTTAAATAGTGCTCTTCTCTCTGTCATCTTCCCTTTTTTTCCAGTTTCTGTCAGTAGACAGTTCTTACAGACGGAACCAGAAATCCCTTCTGTTATAATCAATGAACTAAGTCATCAAAGAGCTGCTTTTTAAAAAGGGCTACAGTTCCTTCTCTGAGATGAACAATACCCAAAACAGGTAACTGAATGAGAAAATGAGCCACAGTAAGAGATCTACTCAGAATCGGTATCTACATATTTTTTTATGTACCTATTTCTCCTAAAATATCCCCACTTGATTTTCTACAATCAAGTGACACAACAATTGCCTCAATCGATATTACGTACCTGTCCTGTCTGCCTGTGCTCTTCAGAAGTAGGCAATGGCAATTCAGGGCTCTCAAAAGGAGTTTCTTTGTTCTGCCTTCCTTCTGTGCCTGCACTTTGTGGCAACAGTCTGAAAATACACACCAGGGTGAGTCAGTATGAGTGCAGGAAGAGTTTCTTCTCCATCTTGTGCTCACACTGCTCACCTGCTTTGGCAGCACACCGAGTTCTCTTCACCCAGTTGTCTTCCCCTCCACAGAGACGGGGATAACCCTGAGCTGTAATGCTCAGGTGTACCACTAAGGAAATCAAGGAGATGAGCTTTTTCCATAAGGAAGGCTCTGGGACATGCAGCCTGATGCAGCCCTCTTGATGGAATGATTAGAGGACTTACATCCTGTGCGATGACAGGTACCTGGAGATACTGGTATCCCCCTCCTGGCCATTACACTGACAGCTGCAAAGCTGTCCCAAATGCTGTGGGACTTCCCATCCAGCAAAGAAAATGCACTGTGTGGTGATGTGTGTTAACAGCCATTCTGAGTTAACGCAACCACTGGGTCCAAAGGAAACAGGAGATAAGGTTTCTCAGAGAGCTTGGGCAGTCTCCATCCCTGAAGGCTTTGAAGACAAGACTGCATGAAGTCCTGAGAAAACTGGTCTGACCTCAGCTCATAGCTGACTCTGCTTAGAGCAGCTAGTTGTACTAGGACCTCCCAAGAGCCCTTCCAACCCCCATTATTATATGAGCTTATAAAACATCCCGCACCAGCACTAAAGCACAAGGCCACTCTAATTGAGTCCTTTCACAGTCTCACCTGCCAGGAGGCCATTTTCTCTCTGTTTTCTTCTGTGCTTCTTCCTTCATCTCACCTCTGGCTAAGCGGTCTGGAGAAACGCTCCTTCGCAGAAGGAGTAATGTGCGATGAGCAGGTGCTGCAAGCGTGAATGGAGAAAATGTCTTAGAACAGCAGGAGGAGGGACAGATCTGCTTCGCAATGTTAGAAGCTATTTGAGGCCTCACTGGCCCTCAATCACTGGGATTCCTTCTGAGACCTGTTTTCTCAGAGGCACATCTTAAGCCCTTCCTGACACCAGCCCTTGATCCTCTTAAACCCTCAATAGACACATTATTCTCTTCGGTGTGAATTTTCTCCTGCTGCAGCTAGTCCTTTCTCTGCACAGCAGCTTTCAGGAGGAGACAGATCTTGGCACTTAACAATCTCTTCTAGGGGAACAATTTCTTGGTGTTGCATACATGTTTGGTATACAAAAATTTGCTATCATGGCGCATTCAACTCAAACATGTTATAACTCTGATGTTCCTGAGGAATTTAAGCTGAGGAGCGAGACTTCCCAGCTTTAAGAGAAGTGAGGTCTTGGCACAGCTTAGCAACCTTCGCACAGTTGTTCTCTACGTGATTTTTGTCATTGAATCATGCCACAGTGATTCCAAGAGATATGCCAACCCCCCAATCTCCTAAAACTCACAGCAGAGTTTGTGATTCACAGTGCCAATGGACTTCCCCAAACATTTACTCCCTCCTGCACAAAACCTTAAAATGGAAGAGCTGCACTCCAGGGTATGGAGTGCAGGGGCAAAACACACTTCAGCACCATCAACTGCAGCTGGTGGTGCTGAGCCCTTCTGGGATCTTGCTCCAAAACAAGTCCCTAGAGATTTACCAGGAGGAGTAAATAGAGGTACACAGGGTGCCTCTACCATCCCAGGCATCTATTGTAGCCTGGGCCCTAAACACCCACCAGTAATGAAGACAGGCAAACGCACAAACCTCTGCCAGGAATCAGTGGATAACATTACCTCTTATTCCTCTGCTGCTCGTACCACTCTCAACTTCTGTAAATTTCTTTAGGTCTGTGAGAGAAATTCTTCGAGGCACTACCCTCATCTCAAACCTGGAAATAGGAAGAAGGCACCATTCTGAGAGAAGGACTTCTTTGTCAAGTGAATGTCAAGGTATCTCTATAGAGTCAGCGTCACATCCTAGGCCATTAAGGGAACCACTGAGCAGTGCTAGCCTCAAGAACAGCTCAGGAGCCCATTGCTAGGCAGACGTTTTATTTTTTTGCCTCAGTCCTCTTGTGCCATCTTGACCCAAGAAGGCATTTTGGAGTTACTTTGATTCACGTGAGTTTCACAGAAGGCATGGAAACATCACAGACATGCATGGATCTGGTCTTTGATCCACCCACTTAAGAGAAGATTTCCATGTTATATTCAAAACAATGGCAATATTAGGATCTTATTTCTGTTAAATGTCTGGGCAGTCTCTACCAATGGAAAGAGAACGAGCAGATGAAACATTAGGAGGGTTGCCTAAATTCCTCTGTCTAGCAAACCAGTTCCCTCTGATGGCCGTAATGGTAAAATGCAAACCACAATCAGTAATGGAGGATGCATAACTCCAGACTAAGAAAAAGCAAGGATGAAATTAACTGCAAACCAGTAATTTGGCAGAGCCCTACTAAACATGAGCAGAGCATATCTGCACTTGGTCAGATAAGGGCTGCAGAAACAAATATACTCACTGTGGGAACTGGTGGACACGGCCAAAAAGGCTCGGAAACAGAGTGACTTCTTTGTCTGATATGACCCATTTCTTCTGCAACAGGGACAGAAACATCTGAAGTGACTCCAGGGATGTCAACTCAATGCTCACAACAGCCTTTCCATAGCTCTAAGAATTAGCAACCCCTCAGCAAACTTCTGGCCAAGTGCCTCAGCCCCTTGCTAAAACAAGCTGCACAGCATATCATCTGCTAGGGTGAGGTACATTGCCAGCCTTTTTGCAAGGACAAGAGTTAATGGCGTCAGACAGGAGATTCCTTGTTTAGCAGGGAAGAAGTCAATCCAGGCCAACACAAGGGAAGGCCCATTATGAGCCTGGGTTCCTGGCTGCTGGTTGCAGTGACGTGGCTTGCTTTAAGTACTGCTGAACCAAGAGCAAATGTTTACGACTCTGGTTTTATCCCCAGAGTCCTTCCAAAGGCTTTCAAAGAGACTGCATGCTTCTGCAGCATGGAGGAACCCAGCCATTGTCTCCTTCTGTCACGCCAGGAAAACTACACCAACAGGGTGCCAGCAGCCACAAGGGGCTGGTCTCAGCAAGGCCTTGGTGTCTCTGCACCTCAGCCTTGTCTCCAGAGTGTGGAGTGATCATCATCACCCCTGCCATTGCTTTGGCCTTTTTCCTATTTATGGCAAGGCCGGTCCAGGGTTTTTCCTTGCCCAGCAAAAGTAGTACTGAGTACCTTGCCTTTAACCACAGCAAATAAAAGAAAGAAACTACACCAAGCTTTCACTGCTACAGACAATGCCTAGTCCAAGTGACCCAGCAGGTTACAGCTGGCCAGCAGGGCTCAGTTCCCCAGTCCTTTGACAGAACGTCAAACCCAGTGTAAACTTACAGTGAGCAACTTCTCTACCATGTCTGTAGACTTGTTGAGGCTTAGTAAAAAGTCTTCACAAAATGTCATTGTCACTTCTGTTCCCCGAATAGCAAGAGTGCCAACATCCTTTAAAATGAAGTCTGCATCTTCCTTCTTTTTTAGGATGAAGTAGAAATAGTTCAGGGTCTCCTGCATACAGTGCTGCACAACTTTCTCAGAATAGCGCACATCCGAGTGGATCTTCTTGTAGCTCACTGACACTTTCTTAATCTCTTCTGGAAAAGAGGAGGAAGACTGTAACTCAGACAGCAGTTGGACAGACTCAAATAAAGTGCCAGCAGCTCCCAGGTATAGCACTTTCTGGTCTAACCACCCTGTACATCTCCTTAAAGGGCCTGATGTAGGCTCCTCTACAAGTTAAGGTCAAATCACTCTATTAACAGATGTGCCAAGCCGCAGCCACGATTCCCTACACAGAAACAGGAACCAAGAACCTTGGCCACCTGTGTCCACATGGCGCAGGAGGGCAGGACAAGGTGGGAAGAATAGGGCTGGTTCCCATGGGGAGAGTGGAGGGTGCTGGGCCATGGAGCTGAGCCCACATGTAGTGCGCTTCTGGTCTGGGGAGACTTGGGTATAAACACAAACAAACCACCACTTAGTGCTGCACAGGCCCCATTGATGGCACACTGCAGATACAGCAACTGCAGCAATGGTCTGAAACGGCAGCAGATCTGGTCATTGCCAGGTTTCTGTGCTAGCTATCATTTCCATCTCACATTCAAGGTTGTCTACAGCTGACTTTGACCCACTTCTCTGCATGAAAGTAGCTCTAAGGGCCTGTGGGCATTTGCCTAAACAAGGTCTAGTGCGGTGCAAGAACAAAGCATCAGCATCATCTCAATGCCTTAATGGTAAACAGTTCTAAGAAAGGACCATCAGCCAGCAGGCATTCTACAAAGCCATAAAAGTGGCTGGCACAAAGCCAGTTGCTAAAGCAGATCAGGGAGAGACGGTCCAACATTTTACAGCCTTAATAAAGACTAGTCCAAATGAAATGGCCCCTGTCTAGGCATTGCTACTTGGTGGGCTGTTTGTGTCCTCCCACCGTGGTTGTTCTCAGGGCCTTCTGAAGGCCTCTGATATGTCCATCATCACTTCTAAACAGCAACCAGCATAAATCACAAGTATATGGATATAGGGAAAAACAATGAATTTCATTGCTCTCTTACCAGGAATGGGTACAGAAGTATGTTGCAGCTCACGGATCTGTGCAACAGTCCTGGACAGTGAAAATACAGGTCCCTGTAATGTGAGCACCTTGCCATTTTCAAAACAGTGCCATTTTTTAATATGAAATGTCCCCAGTCCTGTTATGCTGACAGCCTGAGGCTGGAAAAAAGAAGAGAATGGCAAGCATTTGTAGGTTGAAAAACAGAGTGAGGACTTGTGAGATCTTGCAAGGGGGGGTGCCTTGTGCCCTGCCAACTCCTGGTGCAGAACACTTTTGCACACTTCAACCAGACTTTTATTTCTGTATTTATACATTGCATGTATATAAAATACGTATTTTATGTTATTATTTTTCTTTTAATGTAGGTATTTATTTGATGTGTCTCCATTTATGGAGAAGCTAGTCTTTGGCACATTTGTGGCAGATCTGTAAATCGCAATGCAGTTCTGGGAAGAACAACAGCACTTGCTGGCACAGGGGTGCCGGGATCCCTGAAGCCATCTAGGTGAAGGGAGGCAGTAGGGTAGGATCTCACCTTTTCCTTCAGGAGCTGTTGCCGGACATGCTTAGACACACTGCTCCAAATAGTAATGACATCTGGAAAACAAGGAAAAGACACGTCAAGCTCTAAGTCAGCCAGCTCATGTCCCATCAGCATGTCTGTAGACAAGGAGATGCAAGTGTGCTTCAACAGTCCTCACAGGATAAACCCATCTGTGACACAGGCCGAATCTTTGACTGGCCTTGGCCTTCTTCCAACGGGACATCTTTACCTTCAGAGCCAGATCCCTGAGTGTGACCCACTGCCGAGGGAAACCCATCCACGGGACTTCCACCACGGCAAAAGGAGGTGCTGCATGCACTGGACCCTATGGGGCGCAGGGTGTCCCTAGGGGCCTCCCCTGCAGGGACACACCCCACTTCCCACAGTTTGTGCCCTTCATCTTGTCTGCAGTGATGCTCATCAGAGAGCTCCCAAAGGCCTTACCATTGGCGGAAAGCTTCTTGAGGGTAGGAAATGTGATGGTGCTGCAGAGCTCGACGTTGGTGACCAGTGCTTCCAGTTTTGCCATGTTCTTGCTTGGGCTCAGCACACCAGGCTGCTGGAGGATTTTGATGTCTTCTACTGGAAGCACCCCCTCTCTGATGTGCTCGCCTGTGCTTCACCAAACAGCTCCTGCACTGTCCCACCGCCTCCCTTCGTCCTCTGCGTCTCTGAGGTACAGGAGAGACTTCTCAGGTCCCCTGGATCCAAGAGCTTGCCAAGGCGTTGCACGGAGGCAAAGGGAGGGCCTGGGGTGCAGGGTTGTGATGGGGGGGCTCTGTGACACAGGCTGATGTCACAGAGGGACGCTCCCACATCACCCCCACACCTGCTGGCCTGGGCAGGTTTGGTCCTGCAGTCAAAAGGGGGCTGATCTCTAAAACAGTCCTCAGTCCCTGAGGAGGCCGTGGGGCAGGGTCAGCCTCTGAGATGCCACCAAATGACGGAAACGGGGACACAGAATATGTGAGCCCACACAAGGCAGGACCTGGGAACAAAATCCTATGAGAATGCATTGTCTCAAATTGTTACTTCTAATTCAAAAGGATATCCTTGCCCAGGAGTGTATAATTACACATGCTCAATCAAAACATTTTTTTCAGGCATCAAAAGACTTCCTGTTGCTGCTTGGTTCCCTGCCAAACAACTTTCTTCCTAGTTAATTTCTGCAGAAGGCACATTAATATCACCAGACATGGGATAAAAGTTCTTCAATACCCTAGTCCTCAAAAGGTCTGTAGCTGTTTTACTGTGATTGGTACAGGAAATCTCTGGACTGTTTGCTCTACCATATTTGGTATTTCTCTAATCTGTCCGTGCCAAACTATTCCCAAAAACTGTACAGTAGTATTAGGGCCCTGTATTTTCTCTGGATTAATTGCCCAGCCTCCTGTAAATGCGCTTTCAGCAATTTGGCAGTTGTTTCAATTTCTTGTTGTGACTCTGCCATAACCAATAGATCATCAATGTAGTGGTAAACAGTAATGGTACCCGACCATAGAGCTACATCAGCTGCTCTCATTAGGTGGCAAATGGAGGGACTGTGTTGGATATCGCTTTTGTTGCCAGGTAACCTCTTGTACGGATGTGGCAGGTGGGGAAGAGGTGGGGCAAGGAGTTAGTGATAGGGATGGAGGCGGTCAGCTTTTTTGTGCTAACGCTAGCTTTTGCCATCGGTGAAACATTTCTGATGCTGTGATCCCATCTATTTCCGATTGTGGGATACTGGCTTGTACAAGATCGTTCCACATTTGCTTCCTCATCACCCGTGCTGTAACTCCTTTTGGTTTTGCCGGCTTTCCTTTATTCACCACCCGGCACAGATGGTCCCGAAATTACAGCCCCTTGAGGTATTTGCTTGGGCAAATACACTGCCCATAGCATTTGTCACTGCTGATATAATGAAGGGGTTTAGTGAGGCAGGCGCTCCTCTCAAAAACTGCATTTTGATACTTCTTGTTACTGCTACACTGTCTGGATGGGATCCCGTAGCCCACGCATGAACCATCCCCATCTGCCGCACTGAATTAATACCTTCTTCCATTGTACACCAGTTTCTGAGGCATGACATTAATTCAGCACGTTCTGCATATGCTGTTAAAAATTTACACAACCATTGATATAGTGTAGGTGCAATAATGTCTCTCCTGTCAGGACCTCTGACATTTTGCAACTGAGCATATCCTCACTGTATCTGATCATCATTAGCTATAGGGCTTAATAAATCTTTTTCAGCCACCAATGAATGGATAGATGCAGCTCCCCTACCCCAAGCTTGCAAAATCCATGCCAGTATGCGTTCTCCACTCTTTTGCTGATAGATCTTTCAAAATTCCCTTAACTCTTTCAGAGTGTAAGTACCTGTGATCTGTATTCCCCTATGCGCTTGTTCCTGCTCCCCCCTCATTTGTATGAGGTGCTTCCACCATGTCATTGCTTTTTAAGTCCTGATCAAATTCAAACTCAGCCTCGGAGTCTGAGGATTCACTCCTAATATTTTCATCCCATTCCTCAGTATCCCATGACTGATTCCCCACACGGAATCACACACTCATGGACTGGTTGAGGTTGAAGGGACCTCTGGAGGTCATCTGGTTGAACCCCCCTGTGGGGAAAAAATGGAAGATCAGTGAGGAGGATTGTGAGTCACTTGCACCTGGGGTGTTGGAAAACACATATATCACACTAATTGTTGTTTAGTTTTATGTGCTCGACAAGTAGAACATCTGTACTTAGACAACACAGGCCTGTGATGGACTCAGAGGCACCTTATTAAACATGCCTGAGATTCCTGCCCTGCTGCTGGGAAGATCAAAGCACAGTGGAAAACTACGCCTGCTTGAATTCCTGGTCTATAGGCGAGAACAGCAGGTTCAGACTCTCTCTCTCTCCCACTAACAAGAAAAAAACCCTCTAGCAAGGACTGAGGTCCATGGCGCCAGTGTTCCCACTTGCATGCTTCTGCCCGGGTGCTGCTTCAGAGATCTGCTGGTTTGTGAGGTATCAAGATTAAATTTATGCTTTGCATTTCATCCGTTTTGTGGTTGTTCCTGTGTTCTGCCTGTATCGGCTCACGCACCCCCTGCTCAAGCAGAGACACCTCACAGAATCAGAAAATCACAGACTGGCAGGGTTTGGCAGGGACCTCTGGAGATCATCCAGTCCAACTCCCCTGCCAAAGCAGGTTCACTCAGAGCAGGTTGCACAGGATGGCATCCAGGTGGGTTTTGAATATCTCCAGAGAAGGAGACTCCACAACCTCTCTTGGCAGCCTGTGCCAGTGCTCCACCACCCTCAAAGTAAAGAAGCTTCTCCTCATGTTCCGGCACAATTTCCCATGTTCCAGTTTGTGCCTGTTGCCCCTTGTCCTGTTGGCAGGCACCACTGAAAAGAGCCTGGCCTCATCCTCTTGACACCCGCCCTTTAGATATTGCTCAGCGTTGATGAGATCCCCTCTAAGCCTTCTCTTCTCCAGGCTAAACAACCTCAGGTGTCTCATCCTTTCCTCATCAGAGAGATGCTCCAGTCCCTTGATCATCTTTGTAGCCCTCCGCTGGACTCTCTCCAGCAGTTCCTTGTCTTTCTTGATCTGGGGAGCCCGGTACCGGACACAGTGCTCCAGATTTGGCCTCACGAGGGCAGAGGACACGGAAAGATGACCTCCCTCGACCTGCTGGCTACGCTCTTTTTTATGCCCCCCAGGATGCCATTGGCCTTCTTGACAACAAGGACACATTGCTGGCTCGTGGTCAACTTGCTGTCGACCACGACTCCCAGGTCCCTCTCTGCAGAGCTGCTTTCCAGCAGGTCAGCCCCTAACCCGTACCAGTGCACGGGGTTATTCCTCCCTAGGTGCAGGACCTTACACTTGCCCTTGTTGAACTTCATGAGGTTCCTCTCTGCCCAACTCTCCAGCCTGTCCAGGTCACGCTGTATGGAGGCACAGCCTTCTGGTGTGTCAGCCACTCCTCCCAGTTTTGTATCATCAGCAAACTTGCTGAGGGTACACTCTGTCCCCTCATTCAAGTCGTTGATGAATATGTTGAACAAGACTGGACCCAGTACTGACCCCTGGGGAACACTGCTAGTTACAGGCCTCCAACTGGACTCTGCACCACTGATTATAACCCTCTCAGCTCTGCCAGTCAGCCAGTTCTCCATCCACCTCACTGTCCACTCATCCAACCCACACTTCCTAAGTTTACCTATGAGAGTGTTACGGGAGACAGTGTCAAAAGCCTTGCTAAACTTGAGGTAGACAACATCCAGTGCTCTCCCCTCATCTACCCAGCCAGTCATGCCATCACAGAAGGCTGTCAGGTTGGTCACCCCTTGGTGAATCCAGGTTGACCGCCCCCGATAAACTTATTTTCCTCCACATGCTTAAAGATGACATCCAGAATGAGCTGTTCCATCACCTTTCCAGAGATGGAGGTGCAGCTGACTGGCCTGTAGTTTCCTGGGTCCTCCTTCTTGCCCTTTTTGAAAACTGGAGAGACGCTGGCTTTCCATTAGTCCTCAGGCACCTCTCCTGTTCTCCATGACCTTTCGAAGATGCTGGAGAGTGGCTTAGCAAAAACATCTGCCAGCTCCCTCAGCACTGGTGGGTGCATCCCATCAGGGCCCATGGATTTCTGGGTGTTGAGTTTGCCTATATGATCTCTAACCTGATCCTCCTCAACCAAGCAGAAGCCTTCCTTTCTCCAGACTTTTCCCTCCAGGGTCTGGGGTTCCTGGGGGATGGCCTTAGCAGTAAAGACTGTAGTAAAGAAGGTATTGAGTAACTCTGCCTTCTCTGCATCCTCTATCACCAGGGCACCCACCTCATTCAGCAGTGGGACCACATTTTCCTTAGTCTTCCTTTTGCTACTGATGTACTTGAAGAAGCTCTTCTTGTTGATCTTGACATCCCTTGCCAGATTTAATTACAACTGGGCCTTGGCCTTCCTTGTTGCATCCCTGCATACTCTGCCAGTGTTCCTATATTCCTCCCAAGTGGCCAGTCCCTTTTTCCACATTCTGTAAAGTTCCTTCTTCCATTTGAGTTTTTCCAGAAGCTCCTTGTTCAGCCATGCAGGTCTCCTGCCTCCTTTGCTTGACTTCTTACTCCTAGGGATGCACCAATCTTGAGCGTGGAGGAAGCAGTGCTTGAATATTAACCAGCTCTCTTGGACCCCCCTACCTTCTAGAGCCCTAACCCTCTTTTTTTTTTTTTTTTTTTTCTGAGTAAAACTGTGGTGCCTACAGTCATAAAGGACTTCCCATTTTCCTCCCTCTAGTTCAGTACTGAGTATTGGGACGATGACACAGGTATCACTTTATCTCTGTGCACTGTTGATTAAATTCTTTGAAGAATTAAATATCTGATTCACTGTCTGAAGCCTTGAATGTGGTGTCTGGAGGCAGGAATAGGTGGCAGAGGGAATTCAGCTGGCCTGGCTCTAGCTGGTTCTTTGCCATCTGGTGGTGCCCCCCAAGGAGGTACCTCTCGCAAAATGCTTCATCTTCCTTTTCCTACAGCCCAGCTGTTTGATGCTCAAATTTGCCCGCTTGCTGTCCCTGGCAGCTGCCCCATAGTTTGGTTGTCTGTGGTATGGTGAATTCTTCTTGCTAAAAAAGCAGGACAGAAACATTTCCTTGGGAAAGGGATGGTGTTTCAAGGGCTCCCCCAGGTGGGAAACCTCTCACAAACCATGTGCCCCTCCCACAAACCATGTTCCCCTCCCACACCTTCAGCTTGAGTATACACTCTTTTAAAAATCTGTTTATTTAATCCAGAAGCGAGGCCCAGATTCCCTGAGCTGACTGAGGAATCACAAAGCTGTGCACACATCTCCTGCTCCTTGGAGAAGAGCTTCAGGTGGAGTTGGTCTCCTTGAAGGCAGTGTCTCTGGAGGCCAAGTGTCCTCGCCTCCCATCGTCCTACTGAGACCCTCACCTTGGCTGGCTGCTCTGTATTTTTGTTTTGTTTGTCATTTGGAAATGGAGGATATAAACCTCATGAGGTTCAGCAAGGCCAAGTGCAGGGTCCTGCAAGTGGGTCGGGGCATTCCAGCACAAATCCAGACTGGGCAGAGAACAGATGGAGAGCAGCCCTGAGGAGAAGGACTTGGGGGCATTGGTAGATGAGAAACTCAACATGAGCCAGCACCGTGCGCTGGAGCCCAGCAAGCCCCCGGCATCCTGGGCTGC
Organism: Vanellus vanellus; assembly: GCF_965231255.1. NCBI lineage: Eukaryota > Metazoa > Chordata > Aves > Charadriiformes > Charadriidae > Vanellus > Vanellus vanellus. The sequence goes on from NC_138932.1 coordinate 3,667,473, forward strand.
ATCCCCAGCAGCGTGGCCAGCAGGGCAAGGGGGGGATCATGCCCCTCTGCTGCGCTCTGCTCTGCTCTGGGGAGACCCCCCTACAGTGCTACCTCCAGCTTGGGGGCCTTAGCACAGGAGAGACATGGACCTGGTGGAGCGGGGCCAGAGGAGGCCCCGGAGATGCTGGGAGGGCTGGAGCCCCTCTGCTGGGAGGACAGGCTGGGAGAGGTGGGGGGGGTCAGCCTGGAGAAGAGAAGGCTCCGCAGAGACCTCAGAGCCCCTTCCAGTGCTTAAAGGGGCTTCAGGAGAGCTGGGGAGGGACTCTGGATCAGGGAGGGGAGCGATGGGACGAGGGGGAACGGTTTGACACTGAAAGAGGGGAGATTGAGATGAGATCTGAGGAAGAAATTGTTGCCTGTGAGGGCGATGAGCCCCTGGCGCAGGGTGCCCCGAGAAGCTGTGGCTGCCCCATCCCTGGAGGTGTTCAAGGCCGGGTTGGACGGGGCTGGGGGCAACCTGGGCTGGGGGGAGGTGGCCCTGCCCAGGGCAGGGGGTGGCACTGGATGGTCTTCAAGGTTCATAGAATTGTCTAGGTTGGAAGAGACCCTTGGGATCATCGAGTCCAACCATCTACCCTACTCTACAAAGTTCTCCCCTACACCATATCCCCCAACACCACATCTAAACGTCTCTTAAACACATCCAGGGATGGTGACTCAACCACCTCCCTGGGCAGTCTATTCCAATGCCCGACCACTCTTTCTGTGAAAAATTCTTTCCTAGTATTCAGTCTAAACTGTTCCTTCCAACCTAAACCACTCTGTGATTCTATGACCATTCTATAATTCTATGATTCTTTCTCTTCTGAAAGGCCTTCCTGTGTAAATTGTTGGTTGGGACTGCAATCTCACAAAACCCTTTTATTTGCATTTCAACATATATTACATTGCCATAAGGCCTACATGCTGGCTTAAAAATGTTTCAATGAACAACAGCTGCTGTGAATCACTGTTGGACTATGTTGGGCTAAAGAACGAGGAGCGCGGCCCTGCAGGCCCTTCACCCGCCGGGGAGGTGAAGCTTAGGCCCGCCCCGCCGCCTTCGTCGCTGTCGAGGAGGGTGTGAGGAGGCGGCTCGGCGCACAGCGCTGCATGCCGGGAGGGCGAGCCCCGCCCCTCCGTTTGCACACGGCCCCTTGCGCTATAAAAGCGGAGGCTTCGGTCGAGCCGCTGCAGTGTGTGGCGGTGCGTCTGTGGCGTTGGTATGTGCGGGCCGGAGAACTTTGTGCGCTCTGTCCATCATCAGCTTGGGCTGTTCTTGCCTTTTGGCTTCGTTTGTGGGTGGCCTTTATACCTTGAGGAGGCGGGTTGTCTCTTCTAGGGGTGGCAGTGCTGAGAAGGGGTTTTTCTCACAGAAGAGCTGAGCTCAGCTGCATACTGAGATCAAGTGGGTTTGGGGAGGCTCAGCTGAGGGGATTTTGATTCACTGTATGGTCCAGGGCCAAGGTCCTACTTAGAAAAGGTGTTTCTGGTGTTTGTCAGTGCATTTCATGTTTACAGGTGGTGATGAAGGCTTGTCTTGGCGAGTCGGGCTCATGGTGCTGAGAGTCAAAGGCTTAATGAAAACATGGCCCAACAGAGTAGCTGGAGAGGGGTTGCTTTCTCCAGTGCTTAAATTACAGAGGAAAACAACCCAACCAAGGAGGTGTTTTCCAAAGGTGATGGTTCATCTCTGGCTGGAGGTGACTTAAATGTGGAGAGCCTCTTCTGAGGGTTCTTTGAAAATCTGCTGCTTTGGGTGACAGTTGGTGCTTCAGAGCATTGCTTTGAAAGGCTCATGTTTCAACTGCAACCTTGGGAGATGGCTGCGCTGGTGTGAAAATCAAGACTGTAGTACTGGTGATTATTAGATGAACTGTCCTGCCACATTTCTTTAAAATTGTGAGGTTGGTTTGAGCTGATAGAGATCAATTGTGCAGGCAGCGTTGGTAGGTTCAGGTAACTAAAGCTGAAAAGCTGCAGCCTGGGCTTGCGTGCACTTGTGAGTGTGGTCGTACTTGTGTTCATGCAGATGTTTTATTAACAGCCAGAAGAGGATCTGCAAAATGGCAACTGCTCAGAAGCAAAGGAATTGTGTGGTATGATTTTCTTTTGTGTTTCAGCACAGTATATTATTTGAATTGGAAAAATTAGTGAATTCTAGCTGAAATAGTCCACCCAGGTGCTCTGTAATATTTCTTCACTTGAAAATTACAAGCTAATTAAATCTTTTAACTACAAATAAAGATGCTTAATAGCAAAATAGCTTGAGTCTGAACTTTGTGATTGTGCACTTGGTAGAAATCAGCTATGTCTTAAAGACATGGTAACACCAAGTGTTAGGAGTATCCTTAACTTTATAAATGGTGAAAGTCATACTTCTCAATTAAATTAAAATGTTACACAGGTATTGGACCAGATTGTAGACTGTACAGGTTTGTTGTGGACAGAGATCAATTCTCTTCCTTCTCTGACTTGCAGAGTGCAGTTGTATTTCCTAACAAAATATCTACTGAACAGCAATCCCTGATGCTAGTGAAGAGGCTCCTGGCAGTAGCAGTGTCCTGCATTACATATTTGAGAGGAATCTTTCCTGAAAGTGCCTATGGAACAAGATACATGGATGGTAACAGTCTGGTTTCATGATTCTTTGCAAAATCTATTGTCATAGAGTAGTTACAAAGTCAATGAGTCTTAAAGCTGCTTGGTCTCCTTAATTAAAGCTAATAGCCATTTGCAATGACCGTAATGGAAATTTCACTAATACAGTCATAGCTGAATTTTGTTAGATAGTGGTGATACTAATTCTGCAATTAAAACTGTCTGTGCCCGTCAGTAATGTTAATTTCAGTCTGCTTTTCATATATACTTTTAGGGAATGAGCTTCACTTTCTTAACAATGTAGCTGTATTTTGTCCTAAATAAATATACATGTATATATATATTTTTTTTTTGAGATGTCTGTGTCAAAATTCTAAGGGAAGACAAGAACTGTCCTGGCTCTACTCAGCTGGTGAAATGGTATGTTAATTACAATGCATACATAACACTTCCATAGCATGTCAGTTCTGAAAGATACTTTTCTGGTTGTTTCCAGATATAAAGAAAAAGGTTCACTTGCAGTGAGTGAACAGCCATGCAGTGCTTTTAATGCATAGTATTTACCATGTTGACAATTATTTTTTTGATGGAAGGTCAAAATGTGTGTGTTTCGGTAGAGATGTAACTGACTTGGTCCAGAAGAGGGCCACAAAGTTGATCCAAGGCCTGGAGCCCCTCTGCTGGGAGGAGAGGCTGAGAGAGTTGGGGGTGTTCAGCTTGGAGAAGAGAAGGCTCTGGGGAGATCTTATTGTGACCTTCCAATACCTAAAGGGGTCCTACAGGAGAGCTGGGGAAGGACTTTTTACAAGGGCATGTAGTGATAGGATGAGGGGGAATGGCTTTAAACTGGAAGAGGGGAATTTTAGATTAGGTATTAGGAAGAAGTTTTTCACTTTAAGGGTGGTAAGGCACTAGAACAGGTTGCCCCGAGAAGCTGTGGCTGCCCCGTCCCTGGAGGTGTTCAAGGTCAGGCTGGACGGGGCTTGGAGCAACCTGGGCTGGTGGGAGGTGTCCCTGCCCCGGGCAGGGGGGGTGGAATGGGCTTGTCTTTAAGGTCCCTTCCAACCCAAGTGATTCTGTGATTCGTACAGTTTCATTTCTAGAAAGGCTTACAACTTGGTGTTTAGTAGAGGACAAATCTTTGTTTACATAGCAATTATACTTTACATTTAGTTTCAGTGGGTGTATATGAGTGCTCAAGGCTGTACATAGATACACAAACCTAATTAGTAGTTCCCCTTTAGTTGAACAGGAGATGCAGCATTACAGTTTTATATCTTGCATTGAAAGATCTTTCAGACTTCTTTAAGAAAGGGGTACTGTTGGCCTTTGTATTCAGGCAGAATTGTGTCTGCAAACGATAGTCTGTCAGCTTGTATATTCACACAGTTGAGTGTATGTATGTCACTTAGGACCAGAGGTATTTATTTTAATTTTCTTTCTGTTCTTAGTAACTGCAAGATTTGTTCATTGCTGTTCTCCTTGCTGTTTAGAAAAGATTATATATTCATTAAATACACATAGCTATTTTTTGTTACCTTTACAAAGGCCATCTTTTTTTCTTGACATGCTTTTACCAGTTGTAGTACAAGGTGAGGCATCGGAAATGCTGCTGCACTCAGCAGCGGGGTTTTGCAGCTGCTGTCAGTGTTGAGGTGTTCAGAGGTGTAGGTCTGAGTTCTGATGTTAAAGGTGAAATTGGTCATCTGCTCTTTGTCCATGTGCTGCCAGTAAGATGGGGGGAGGAGAGGCTTCCTTTGCTGTAACCTGGAATTTCTTACTCAATCTTCTATGGTAGAGGAAACTGAAGTGGCGCCGAGTGCATTTCACCTTACCCTCATGCATCAGACATTAGTGAGGGCAGTGGTGTGGCAGCCTGTGGATGCTGACAAGGAAAAGCTCCCTGGTTTTTGTGTGAAAGGTGTGTGCTACTTGTCTGGAGTTTACAGGTGAGTGGCCTTTCTTAACTTGGCGTTGTGTACACATCCAAACCAATTGTTGCTTCTTGACTACACAAAAGAAATGCTAGAAAAAAAAAATAGGGCAAGATTTTTTTTTTGCTATTTGGCAGCTTTTTGCATGTTATATAAAAAGCAAATTGCAACAGCTAAATAATGGCAATAATGTAACTTCTTTGTGCTTCAGAGATGTTGGCGTTCAGCCGAAGTATGTATTTATAAATAGATTAATGAATACATGTGTTAGAAGGTGTTTGAAAATGGTAGGTGTAAAATTGCGTTATGATTTTAATGATAAATTATTTATTTACAGATTATATTTTTACTTATTCTGCAGATAGTTTAGGATGATTTGGTGTTACAAACACCAAATATTTACAAGCAATATTGCTTGTATTACTACTAATAAGAACATAGAATAATGTGGTGTTGTTTATTGCTCAGAGTATTAAGGAGGTGATACACAAGAACTTCATTTTTTGGGACTATTTTATTTAGCAGTGAAGCAAGTGGAAATTAGTAGTAGATGGACAATATTATTTGACTTTTGCAGGATGTTAGGATGCTACGATGCCTTGCAGAAGAAATATGTAAGTCTTCCAGTGTCATTTAGCTATTTTAAATGTATTGAAACACTCATTTATTTAAGTCCATTAGCTGCCAGCATAGTTATAGGACTTTCTGGCTAGGGAGTAACTGGTTAGTATCTTAAACCAGTTAGCTACAATGTGGGATGCACAGACATTTCAGGATAATATTATGTGTAAACAGAAACACAAAGTCAGGGATACATAGGAATTTTCTTCTGCCAGTTGAGGAAGTCCTTTCTTAAACAAATAAGGAGTTAAGTGTATGAAGAGGTTTCTCTTCAAACAGGCCTTAGTTGTCTATATTGGTTTCCAGAGCTAGAGAAATGAAACAGCTCTGCAAGCAGAAATGGGCTATGGCATACATTTAATGTTCTTTTTCTTTCTCTAATTATGTTTCCGACAGCTAAGAATGATTGTCCTAGCAGTAAGTATCTTTGAAAAGTAAGGGACACCATTTTTTAAGGTAGCTGGTTAGTGATATGTACAGTTCTTACTCTGCTTTCTCTCTTCACATTAAAAATACAGGTCTATACCCACCCAGAAGATCCTCAGGTAAATCTGCTAGAATATTTTACCGGATGACTAATAATAGTATGGATATAATGAAATGCATATACAAGCAATAGTACTTAACAGTCACATAAAAAAAGGCATCTTAAAATATCAGATACAAGAATCACTAGAGCTAATCAGAATTGCCATGTAGTGAATTGCATTTGAATATCTAGTGTCAGATTATTCTCAGACCAGTACAAGAAAACCAAAGTGTAGTTTATGTGCCCATAAATGTGCATCGTCCTAACTCTGCATAACAAATGTATGGAACTTCTTCATGAAAAACACAGTATGTTTTAACTAACCACTGGGTGTCACCAAGTCTGTTATGTGTGTGAAACACTTTCAAAATTATGAAAATTTGAATTAATATTTAATTCTAAAAACTTAAGCTGTTGTTTCAAAAATGTTATGGTGATTCCTGGAAAATAGCGTAGATCCTCATTTTTACTTGCTGACAATTATATACAGTAATACTGTTAATTGTTAAAGCATTGGAAAGCTGTATTCAATGCATGTAAATGGGTTAGACAGGAGTTGGGCAATTATTTTCTTTAAATGCAAGGTTAATAGATGACAGGAGCAGCAGCAGTAGTAGTTTGCTTGACAGCTGATAGTTTAATAATTACTGGATTTGTTTGCAGACAATTACCGAGTGTTACCACTTCAAATTCAAATACACCCACAATGGGCCGCTCCTGGATTTCAGCAGGTACTGTCACTGACTTTATTCTGTGGTTTTACATTCCATTTGCATACACCTGAATGTAAAAACTTCAGATTGTATCTGTTTGGTGTTTCCCTTTTTAATTCTGGATCTTAATACTAATTTTATCAACATACACTATTAGCTTAAACTTACTCTTAAAATACAGTGAGTCATTTTGTCAGATTATGCTCATATTTTTAAATATCCACTGAAAGATGATTCTTAGGGTCAGAGTCCAGTACTCTCTGATCAGGTTCTTTAAGGTATTCCGTGTGTGGAGGGTGAAATGTTTAATTTCAGATTTACTTATCTGAAGATACTTGGTGTTATGTGGGATTTCTCCTTTAGCAGCAATGATACAAAGTACACTGAAAATGCAATGCGAATGTAACATACGTTTAGAAAAACATAGCTGTTGCAATACACAGTTCAATCACAATACCAGTGTGATTCTGATTATGGGTCTCTAAGACTCTCACCATCATGATGCTGGGCATCCCCAGTCATGGGGAAGGAATATGTGGGTTGAAGCCAGGTCCAACCCATTGCTCTCTTTGAAATTCTGTTGTTAGTTGTTTAGTTTTTATACGTTTGGGCCTGAGCCACATATTCACTCCCCCCATGCTGGTCTGGCTAACTGAAGGAGACATTCACATGCTTTTAATGAACTCGGGGAGAAACATTTACACCACCAGTTGATCCATTTAACTCTGATAGTAGTTGATCCACTCAACTGACATAGCTCTTTATCTAAAATGAAGGCCATGCTCGGGTCCCCTGTGTGTTGAAAGTCAGCTTGCTTCGCCACAGCTGTGTTAACACCCTGTGTTATTCCCTGAGCTTCATGAGCACATCACCCTTGCCCATCTCTGAGCCTTCTTCCATTGTAGGGGTTTATTGGTCAGTCACAACTGCAAGGAAATGGCTTATTTTAAGACAAGTAATTGAAATGTAGCAAGTTCATACCTAACAAACTTCTCCCATCTTGCTTTCTGCATATAATGGTTTTTAAATTAAAAAATAAAAAAGGCGGGGGGGGGGGGAGGGGGAAGGCTGCAGTGCTCTAGACCTAGGTCCTTTGGCCTAAGTTTAGTTAAATAAAAAACCCTGGTGGAAGGGGATGTGACTCAGCCACACCAGGATGCCTTAGCTGCATAAGTTCACACCAGACTAATTTGAAAATACAAGGGATGAGCCTACTTCACTGACACCCTGCAGGGAAGGAGATAACCATCTGCAGAGGGGTGAGAGGTTTGAAACCACTGCAGTGAAGGGTGTGTTTCCAAAAGACAGGATTACCCAATGAAATAACTCACAGTTGCTTGCCTTGTGCTGGCTGTTCAGCTCTCTAAGGTGTATGGAGCAGGGAAGCAGAGGGAAAGCATTTTCAGTGGCAGTAAGGTAGGGTTTGGGTCAGCTGCTGGTAGAATGAGAGCATGGAAATGTCAGAGCTGGATGCCAAGAGTCACTTAGGCATGCATTTTCTTATCAGTAACCATTCTTGTCAAAGTCACTAGTGCTACTTGTTTTATTTAAGGCAAAGTAAGTGTGTAAGACTTTGCAGAATTGGGCCTTTCAAAAGTACCTACCCCTTTCTTTTAGGTTGGGTATCTTTTAAGCATTGTGTGATGTAAAATACAGTAGTTGGTCACTGCTGTTGAACCATAGCACTTTCATGATGTCCCTGGCTCAGGATTTGATCTTCCAAGGGGCAGCAAACACACAGGTCACTTAGACAGTGTTAGGAATTGCAGCGGTTGTAATCTCAGACCTTAGGCAATTAATGTGATGTCTGCTTCTGACTCATAGAGTCTTTTAAACAGTCATGTATCTTAAAACTAGAAAGAGCTTGCTCTATGTGTATATATATAAAATAATCTGAATACTTGTCCATTTTTAGTAAGAATAAGACAAATGATTCCACAATCACCTGTGCAGACACCAAGAAAGCAAGTATCCTCCTGATTCGCAAGATTTATGTTCTGATGCAAAACCTGAGTCCGTTACCAAATGATGTTTGCCTGACTATGAAGCTATTTTATTATGATGAAGGTAGTATTTCTATATTACCTTGATTCATCAACTGTGTTCAGACATTGGAAAACAATTCAAAGAAATATTTTAATATATAATCTTGATGGTTGCTGGGACTTGTTAAATGATGTTAGTTTGCAAGTGTCTGTTTCTCATGACAATTTCTAAGATCCAAGGGGAACAGATTTGATCTCACTGTAGGAACACAATCTTGTCACTGACTTTATTGTAGCAAGGATTTCAGTATGTTTTAAAAACAAATTGAATTTTCCTGAGTGTGTTAGGATGTAACATGTTTGCCAGACTAGTTCTAGTTTGGATGGCTAAATGTCTAGGTCTGCTTTCAGGATTTATTATTGCTTTATAATGAAAAATCAGAGCTTCCAGCTCATCTCTCTGCATGTGTAAACTGTTCAAAATAGCTTTAATTGCGTTTTGCCTGTTGCTTAGAGGGGGGCACGACGGATGGGGACACATGCTCATTTAGTACAAGTTGGATATTGCTTATTCTCCTCCCCTCACAATTTTTTTGGAGTAGCCCTTTGTATTTAAAGGGGAATAGAGTCTTTTTGCCAAACAAGTTAAAATTAATTAATTTTACAAGAATGTATTTCACTCTAACATATTTAATGAATTCTGTTCTGCAGTTACACCATCTGATTACCAACCTCCTGGTTTTAAGGAGGGTGAATGTGAGGGGATGATATTTGAGGGGGAGCCTATGTATCTGAATGTGGGTGAAGTGCCAACGCCTTTTCATATGCTGAAAGTTAAAGTTACAACTGAAAAACAACGAATGGAGAATGTTGATAAAAGCATCCTAAAGCGTGGAGAGACTAACATGCCTCTCCAGGTGCTCAGAGTGGACAGAGATGATCCAGAAGAGAACCAGGACATGAATGTAAGAGAGCAAATGTTTTGTGTAGCATGTTGAATTTTTTTGTGTTTTATCTAGAAAAGAGCCATTAATTGTTTTACTGCATGTCTTACTATAACATTAACAAAAAAACTCTGTTTCTAGATACATTTAAGTAAGACAATGTCTTCAATACATTTTTGCTTTAATTTTACTGCTCCAATTACCAATCTGTCATTGTTAAAGCAGTACTGAATGAGTGCATCAGCATAATGCCTGTCAGCAGCAGCATGGTTGGTAGTCCTCTCTCTTGAGACTAGAGAGGAGCTGAGGGGCAGCTTCGTGCTGTGGGTACAGGTGCCTTTTGTTCAGCTCCATGCAGAGGATCCAAGTGAAACCTCCCTGGAGCTGTCCCATACCAGTCCCAAGGGAGCTGCTGCAGCCAGACGGTATTGACTGGCAGTAAATTTGCCCTGGGATCCTCTTGTACAGCAGTATACATACAGCTAGTGCTGCCACAGCTTGAGTTAAAGCAAGCTCCATTCTGTATTGGGATTCTGCCTAGGGAAAAGCACTAGGCGAAGTTTGCTGGAGGCAGGAGTGTGTGGCAGACGTGTGCAGCCTGATGCTGGAGTGCCCAAGAGGGTTCTTGGGACTGTGCTTGGGCAAGCTTCAGCAATTGGAGGTGTATATTTCTGGGGTCAGTTGAGGCAGGCGGCAAACACCTGTAGTCATGTTAGAATTTGCCAATATGTGTGCTGATCTAAACTGTCCATAGGTGAAAAGGAGGTGGGGCTTTTGGCCCCGCCCCCTCAATTAGCATTGCTATGGTGGCCTGTAGTTGATGAGATGGAAATAAACCACTTAGCCCTCTTAAATTTGCATATGTCTCTGAATTGCGATTTCACAGGCAATAGGAAGGCACTGGTATTCTTTCAATATCTATTGTTACAATTTTAGTATTTTTTTACAGATGTTTTTCTTGGTAGTTGAATTATGTATGTGCTTGCATTAATAGTTAAGTAATCCTGAGCTAGTCTGTACATTCCATGTCAGATTTAATTACTTCTGTACCCATTGTTCCACTGAGAATCCATCTAGTAAGCTCTGTCCCTAAGCATCAGAGTACAAACCTCTTCTTTATTTGTCTGCAGTTAAGTGATAGACCTATTTCTTAATCTAGGAAGATCCTGTCTTGGATAATAAAGTGGAAGATAGGAATAATGTAAACATTTCAGAAGCTCAAGGTAACATTTATGTATGTTTTCAAGTCTCTTCAGTTTGTGCCTCTTGTTTCCTGACATTACTAAAACAAAAAATTAATTCTCTGATGTAGACCACTATTCAAATTTACATACTGTTTTCTTCACATACATTGCTATGCCTTTATTTTCTATCATGGCTTTGTTCTGTGAAGCACTTGGTTAGGAAATGCAGGTTTTCATGTTCCTAAAATTCTGATCTTCTGTTCCATTTTACCAGGTAAGCTAAATTTGATGTGTTGTATATTTAGAAGTAAAACTTGTTGTTTGATTTTTCTATTATTGTTCCAGTTACTGTGTTTTTACTAATACCTCTGCAAGCTTTATGTGAAAATTAAATGTATTGTGGTCTTGAGTCCATTATTGCAGACCTGGGAAGCAGAATTCTCTGTTCAAAAAATGGTCCAGGGCTCTACTTTTTTTTAAAAAAAAAAATCACAGCTGTTTGGACTGTATCCTCACAGCTTCAGCCACTAAATAAATTTAGCAGAAATACCACTTAGCCAACTTTTTTCCTTAAGCTTTGACTACACTAGGACCATGGTCTGATTCTGCAATCCATATGTGCTTCAGTCTGTGTAGTTGTGGAGGAATTGAGACAACTGGGACTTTTGTACACAAAATTCCGAGTTTTAACGTTGTGGTAGACTGAATGATATACAAGTAAAAAAAACCCTATCTGTGGTGTTCTGTGCAATGGAAACTGTTCATTACGGTGGCTTGCTATTCCTGATACAATCAGTAACTTCATCTCAGAGTATGTGTTGTTTAATGAATGATTGTATGATTACTTATGTGCCTTTTCTTGCTGCTTGCTTTCACAGCTTAGTCTGGACCTGTGTGTCCTTTCTCTTACCGCACACATGGAGCATTTTGATAATTGCAAGTGACAATTTTTAACTTTAGTTTTAACTGGTACAAGTTCTAGCAAAGCATTTTTGTTAGTATGAATCTCGGTAAACTGAGTTCACTCAAGTAAAATCCTGTCAGTGTAACACTACGTAAACGATGTGAGTAGCAGCAAAAAGCAAATTCTGGGTTGAAGCCTACAGGGCAGCACTTCTCAAGAAGGTACCCAAACCACTTTTTTATTTTAAAAAGTTTCATGTAACAACTTTGATAAGCAATTGAATTGAGAGTTCTGCAGAGTATAAATGAAATCTTACATTTTGGAAGCAGTCTGAGGACGCTGCAAGGAAAAACTGCCTTCTCCCTTGTTATCAAATAAACAATTATGCCTTTCTTGCTATGCAGGACATCAGGAAGTACCTGCTTGTCCTTTCTGATGAAAAATAGCAGCACCTGGCTTGTTGGATGTGGTGGTTTGTGTGTGTGTGTGTTTTTTTTTTTTTTTTTTAGCCTTTATAAATAAGATAGTTTCTGTGTTGTTTGCTTACAATCATATAAATGTCCTCCACTGTAAGCTCTGAATGCAGAAGTGCCAATAAAATAACTGTCCTGGCTACACCAGCCTGATTGCAGCTGCTACCCTGGAAGCACTCCACTGTGTTTTGTTTTGTTTTTTTTTTTTTTAATTGGTGCTCCAAGATGTGGACCCAGACTGTCTCCAATTCAAAACATGAGACAGCAAACTCTGTCCTTGGGGATCTCCGTGAGCAGAAGCTTCCCTTTATGATTTCAGAGCAACCCTAGTTGCTCTAGGAAAAGTAGATGATGATTTGTCTTCCTGTTCCCCAAGGTAGCCTGGAGCTCAAAGATTGAACTTTGCTACCAAACAAACTGAAGAATGAATTGCTGTGTATTGATCTGCTCATCTTGGACAGGCCATATAGGCAGCATCCAGACAATACCCACATTCATTTGCTGTACATAAAGCATTTCAAACATAGCAAAGAAAGATCAAAAGAGGAAATAAGTGCCCTTTTTCAAAGAGGATTAAGTAGAGGTTATGTAGATGAGTATGCTCAGATATGCTGATGTGAAATAGGATAGCTAAAGGAACAGCGTTCTTAAGACTGAAGAAAAAAAAACAAGCTTTTTTGACCAAAATTGGAGGGGGGGAGGTGCGGACGATGATACACAGGCATGTACCTTTATTTGGATGAGAAGCCTGTGTAAAATGCTTCATTTCTGTAGCGGAGGTAGAGGTTTCTGTGGAGATGACAAATATGTGGCACTCCTAGAAGAAATGCACATTAGTGCATTTAGTGCATTTCTTCTAGGACTAATGCACATTAGTGCATTAGTCCTAGAAGAAATGCACATTAGAGCTGCTTGCTCTGTTCACTGGTCTTAATGCATTTCCCTGAAGCTGCACCTGCTTTGAAATATAATCCTGGTTCTACAGAAATCGGAAACCAATTTTCCATAAATTCCAGATATATTTATTTCCATGTAACTATAAAAGCAGTGACTTGGTCCTCCCGACCTGAACAAGTTGAGCAGCTTGTTGGGGCTGCTCTGGTGTCCGAGGGCTTGTTGAAGGCAGCTGGACAAAGCAAATTGAGCCTGGATTTTTTTTTTTTTTTTTTAAATGGAGTGTCCTGTCATTCAAGCCCAACACTGAACAGGCTGTGCTATGTATTTAAATAGTGGCATTAATGTTGCTTTTTTTTTTTTTTTTTTTTCCCAGAAATAAAATGTGGAACTTGGCAAAACCAGCTAACTATCCATAGTAATGGAAGTGTGTAGGAAACAGCATGTGTAGATCAGCGTTTTTATCTTGACAATGCTATTAGGCTGGTTGCAGAACTGGAATAACCACATAAAGCTGGATCTGGTGCTTTTAGAAATTCCTAGAAGTTCCAAAACCACATCAAAATGGAGCAAATTGCTTTTCTTAAAGACTTGGTCTAATGTTTACAGGAACTACAAGACACAGGAAAAGGCATTTGTCTCCCTGAAATTCTTAGTCATTTCCACAGCTGAAGCACAGTCATTTTTAACCAGTTCAAGCTTATATTTGTATGCTAGGAAAAAGAAACAGCAACAACAAAAACATCTCCAGCACTGACTGCTCTGTCGTCTGTTCCTGCAGATGCAGGCAGGGGTGTGGGGGACTGTAGCTACAGGCACTGCAGCCAAAGTTGCCAGGCTGTGCGTGGTTGGGTTACAAAATGGGAGCTGTCTGCTGGCAGTGGGTTCAGAATAGGCAGAAGCTGGGCCAGAGTGGCCCGCAGCGCTGTGTGCCTATCCTGCAGTGTGAAATGGGCTTCTGAGGCTTTTTACTTGGAAGCAAATCCCAATGTAGATGAGCCTCTAGTGGTGCAGTGTGTGAACCAGCTTGGGGATCAAGCCCAGTCCTCCAAAGATCCTGTGTGTGAATTTGTGTTATATAGCATCAGCATCTCTTGCGTGCCTGTGGTAGGAAGTTGTGATAGGAAATCACTGAATTAAAGACGTAAGAGAGTGTAATGCTTGGTGGAGTTCAAGACTTGCTTGCACATAGAGAATTAGAGCCCTTTCGAAGCACCTGTTCCTGCATTTTTAAAGCATTCTTTGTGGCAAAACATCAGTGTTAAGAGGCTGCTAGTGTCTTATCAACAATGTGCTTTATTACTTAAAAACTCTTTTATAGAACCAAATTTAACTTGTGAAGAAGATGAAGTTAGGAAGGCTGGAGGGAACCAGAATCTGTGTGTTCCTAATCCTCAGGTATGAAAACTGCACCCTATTGCCTTAAAGTTTTACTAGAGCTTTTGTGACGCTTCTTTCCTACTTTGGGTAATCTGCTAAAATACTTACCACTGTTGGTATTTTCAGGAATAAAACGCCTTTACATTTTACAAAAATGGCTTTAGAAAATTTAGCCATCAAAAGCAATAAAAAAGGCTGTTTATCTGTCATACAGTTTTCAAACCAAACAGATGGTCTGACTGTTATTTGGAGACATGGGAACGTAATTTCCATGTTTATAAACTGCCACAACTAACCACTCTGCCTAATAGAAATTTGTCTGCTAATTCTGACACACCAAAACTTGTTTAAAGGTTGATTGAAACTTAAAATGCAGGTTTATCACTCAGCCTTAGAACTCAGTCTATATTCCCTGCATCTAGCAAAATGGTATAATTTAAATGTGGAGGACTAGTTCAAACACAGGTCCTTAAAACAGAGTGGTCTTAGGTAACTGTGAGTGACTTACTGTATTAAAAATAACTGACGGTTTGATGTGTCAGGGTTCTGACGCATTCAGCTGTGAATAGTGCTGTTGACTTCAATGGGTATATTCCTGTATTTAAATTTCAGCTCAGGCGCAGTGGTGAGCAGAGACAGAGCTCTTTGCACACTGCTGCACTGAACCCTGCTGTAGCCTCTAATATATATATTTTTTTTACTGCTGTCACAAGGCAACATGTATTTTCCATTTTTTAGGTTGATCATTTGGCAAGTAAGACGTCTGAACTTAATGTGTCAGAGAGCAGGACAAGAAGTGGAAAGATATTTCAAGCCAGCACTGTTAGTATTTTTTTTTTCTCTAGTACTGTTCTGTTTCTCTTCATCTTTAAGTCTTTTTTCTGTTCCAAACAGTGAATAAGCCATACTACATTTCATGTTGACAGAATGAAATTCTCACAACTTCTAAAATTTCCATTAGATTCAACAAATTTGGATTCTTACTGTCAAAAAATCCTGTCCCAAAGAGTTAAAAGCTGAGTGTTGATGTGGTTAACACAGGTTGAGAAAGATTCATTAGGACTGATTTATGTCTTTTTGAGAATGCATTTAGCCAAATTCCACGCTGGTTTAATCCGTTGTTGATGGGAGCGTGTGCCAGCAGAGATCCCCAGCCCAGTGTACCATATGCTTGCTAGTGATTTTACTGGGAAAACATGAGGCCAAAATTCTAACCTCAGCTCTATGACTCACTCACACCAAGAAAAATCTGTTATTTCTTTGCTTAATCCCATTGCAGCAGATGAGTCTTGTTATTGGTGCTACTTGGGGAGAGCCACATTCCTCCAGCCTTGCACAGGTCAAGCAGAAGTTGTCTTTAGGGTGGAATTTGGCCTTTGGGGGTGGCATTGGCCCCCACCTGTCTACTGCTGCTGCTTTCACCAGCTGAGCTTGGTAGCTTCGGCTTTGTGAGCCTCTGGGGGGCCTTCACAGGACCTCAGCATCTCCCTTACTTGTGAATTTTCAGGGTTACTGGTAGCTTCTTCTCAGAAAAAGCTGTGGGGGGAACGGTACCATTCTAGTAAACAAGTAAGCGCTCCTCATTTACAGTCAGGAGAGGGAATTGCATGTCAGGGCCAAGGAAAATCATAGCCTTCCTGTCCCTGCTCAGGAAAGCTCTTCATTAATTTTTAGTGCAGTAGTTGTGTAAGGATTTGTAATGTGCAGCTCAATCGTTGCCAGTAATTTTCTCTTTAACTAATAGTTCCTTTATTTCTGTAGAGGCTGGTAGAAATCAAGCTTGGGAGCATGCACAATTTATTCCTCAGCAGAATGTTCTAAAGAAATCCAGAAGAGAAATTGGTCTGTGTCTTAAAAATATCTGTGTATGAAAGCTGCATGTGAAAAGGGCTATCGGAGTTTGCAGCAAATTCATGAAGCAGAGATGTTGAATTCAGAATATAGAACTAGGAGATTCAGTCTTCTTGTAAAGTACTGCTTACTGTGGAATAGAATTTTTTTGTTTCCAACCCCAGGGTCATATGCGTTATTTTTTGTTACTCACTGATGTGGGGAAAAAAAAAAACAACAAACACCAACATAACAACCAACCCATCATTCTGAGTGCTCACTATCACCTTATCTTTCTTTTTAAAAAAAAAAAAAAAAGGTTTTGTTAATGAACTTAATATTAGAGTTTAAACAAAGCACAGTTGCTTTAATTAATCAAAAGCACAGCAGAGCTAAAGGCTAAATTGTCATTTTCCACATGTGTGCAAGTTCAGGAATAGCTGGATTGCCCTCAGTAAGGGGAGGCCGTGTGGTGCTGAGCCCTCTCCCCATGGCATGGGGGGCTGTACTGCTGGGCTGAGCCCTCCTGGTGCCGCCGGCTCTGCCCGGTCCCTGCCTGGGGCTGTGGCCTTGGCTCCTGCTCAGGTGTTGGGCTTGAGGCGTGCTGCCTCTGTGGAGGGGGCTCAGCCTTCCTGACCTTCTCTTGGAGCTGTGACACGCAGGAGGTCCTGCTGGTATGGCATAAACACAGCCCAGCCCTCCTGCAGGAATTTGGAGGGAGGGTCGATTCTGCCAGAAAAGAGCATCCAGGTGTTACTCCAGGCTCAGCACCTCTGGGCAGGGACCACGTAAAGGCAAGGTAGAGCCTGATGTTTGACGTGCAGCTCTTGATGCGTCACGTAGCGTCTCGCTCAGGGTGGGGGTTTCTGCCCAGGTTGAAGTTGGTAACACCAGGGAGCAGGTGGCAATTGGGGCCGGGCAGCAGCCTGTAATGCTGTATTTATTTTCCCTTGGCAGGTTCATCAGTTTGAGCTGTCGTCTAGTCAAGATGTGCTGCCCAAAAGGAGAAAGATCAGTGAACCAAAGGAGCAGTTTTAGATACCCAACTCCCTGCAGTTTGTTTACGGAGTTCTCCACGCTGCTTCCAGTTTGTTGTTTCGTGTGAATGTTCTTATTTAGATAACTTTTAGGGATCTTTTCTGTTCTATTTGTAATCAAAATGGAGAGTACGTTAAGGAAAGAAGATCTGTCAAGAAGCCCGGCTGCAGAAATCAGAACTTACTTTTCATCTGTACCCCATCAGAGAGGACGGAAGGAGGAGATGCGTGATGTGGGGGATTTGACTCCCTGCTGATGATGTGTCAGTCCTGATGGCGACCGTGTCACGGTCACTGCCCACAGCCCGGGTGTCACTGGTACCTTCAGCTCTGTCTCCAAGCTGAGGAGCTGCGGGTGCCTCCTGAGGGCTTCCAGAGCTTTACCCACTGTCAGCCCTTACAGCGGGGTTATGTTTTTGCTTTTACTGCTGAGGCTGTGAGGGGGTTTGATTCTTTCCGTTTCTTCAGGCTGAAGGCACCAGACTCATGTGAAAAACAAGTGTTCTTCGTACCCTCAGTGATGTATTTTGTGCCAAAACGCATGAGTTTCTGTACAGCTGTGCTGAGACATATGTGTGATTACAAACAAAGTATTGGCATCTATTATAGTGGTGTGAGAGGATTTGAAGAGACCTGTATGTATTTACAGTGATTAATTGCAGCAGTTGCACGTGGTGCTGTTTGTGTTGCTGACCAAAACCTGTTAATTGTTCCCGTGCTGTAACTGACCGGGAGTGAAGCCGTTTCTGCGCGGCGAAGGGCAGGCGGGCGGAGCTGAACGTTTATTGATGTCTTTGATTTGTACTTTAAAGCTCTCTTTTTACTATTCTTCAATTAAAACAACGTTGACGTTAAGGCGGCCGTCTGCTTCCGTACCGCGCGGGCTGGCGCGCCTATGAATGGCGTAGGCTGGCGGCCGCGCCCCTCTCGGCCCCGCGCCACGCCCCCCCAGCCCCGCGCCTATTGGCGGCGCCGGCAGCGCGAACTCCCATTGGCCGCCTTACCGGAGACCAGGAAGCGGCCGGCCCGGCCCCGCCCCCGGCCCCGCAGGAAGCGCTTCCGCGCTCCGGCCCCGCAGTCGGGCGGGGGGGGGAACGGGCCTGGGGCACGTCTGGCAGGACCCGCCGGGCGGGGTAAGGTCGTCCGGAACGGCAACCCGGGCTTTGCTGTGGGTGGGTGGGCGGACACGGCCGCGCTGCCCCGGTCGTCCCCCCCACCCCGCCTCGGTTCGGCACGTTTCGCGGGGGAAAGCTGCGGGGTGTCGGTACTGCTGCGCGGGGCGCCGGGTGCTCGGGGGGGGGGGCGTCGGGGTTGGGGGCTCGTTACCCGCCGTGGAGGGGGGGGAAGGGGGAGCGGGGCCAAGGACGGTGCTGGGTGTCCCGCGTCCAGTCCGGCTGCGGGGCCTCGTCTCCCTTGGAGATTCCCGGGGGAAAGGACTCGGCTGTGCCTCCCATCACGTCTCCACAAGCACATCCTTAGGCCGCGGCCGGCGGCTCCCTGGCGGTGAGTGCGTTGGAGCCATTCTGGGAAGGGTGGGCTGAAAGTCCCCGGGTAGAGGGGACAAGTGTCCCTCGTCCTTGTCTGTACCTCCCTGGGGTTTGGGGCTTGGGGCGTAGCACTGGCGTAGCCCATCGTGTTTAGGAGCGGGGCAGACCTCGGTTCTCTGTGTGCCCAGCTGGAGGGGGAGATGACGACGCTAACGCACCGAGCACGGCGTGCTGAGGCGGGAAGGAACTTGGACAAGAAGCCTGACGGCGAGGAAGATGCGGCTGTGGACAGAGACCTGAATGATGATGATCCGGATGACTCCAAAGATATCCGCCTCACGCTCATGGAGGAGGTGCTGCTCCTGGGGCTGAAGGACAAGGAGGTAAGGCAGGCGTTTCTGGTGGTGAGGTTCTCAGTGAGCAGCAGAAGGAATTGTACGGGTTCCTCTGAATCCTCTTCAACAAAGCCAGCCTGGTGAGCGCAAGCCACCTTTATCTGCAGCTTAAACTGAGTGGTGGAGACTGCTTCCAAGTGCTGTCCCACCAGCTCTGCCACAGGGACTGTGAGAAGAGGCTGGAGGCAAGGGTGCTGTATGGTGGTGTGTCACTGCCATTCCCAGAGCAAAGGTGGGTTTGTTCTTTGTCGGGGTCAAAGACGTGGGGTAAAAGGAGCTTCACCTTGTGTGTCAGATGGTAAATGTCCTCTTCCTGAGCCCAAGTGCACCTATCCAAAACCATCAGCTGAAGCACAGGGACGATCTGAGCACTGTTTCCGCTTTGTGAAAAACGGATGTGAAAAGAGCAGGAGCAGGTTTTGAGAGAAGAGGATGAGGCGAGAGAAGGCAGCTGGACTGGGAGCTGAGAGCAGGTGCAGGATGGGTCTGAACGAAGCAATGGCAAAGGAGGTGGGAGCCACGTCTCCGTTTTCAGGCTGGCAATTGCCTTAGCTGGGCAGGAATGGCATTGTGCAGCCCTGGCCGGGAGGGGAGCGGTGCTGGATGGGAATCCCTTTGCTGGACGCTCATCTCGCCCACGTGTGCCTGGTTAATGGCTTTCCTTGGCAGCAGCAAATGAACTTCACAGCCGGTGATTTTCAGGGGGTTGTTCTCTGCTGGAGAGGGACCCTGGTCAAACGGAATGGTTTTGTGCTTATCAGCTGGTAGGAACTTGTTTCTCAACTCTGCTTAGAACAAGCCATGGGGAAAGGAGAAGACACCTTGTGCTGAGTTCTTTGAGGTGCTTGGCTCTTATCTGCCGTGTCAGCATGCCTTGTCCTTTTTGGTGCATGCATCATCTTGATCTCTTTGGGGGGAATCTGCTACTGCTATTCCTGTCAAGCAGATAGGGAAATGGAGACCAGGGGAAGCTAACCAGTTGCTCAAGGTGCTTCTTGGGATGATAATGGCAGAGGAGAGCCTTAAACACAGGTTTTTCAGCTCCAGGAGCACTCTGCCTGTGAGCCTGTCTCCCATCCTGAGGAAAGGAGACACTCTGGTCATCAAAGCCATGATAGATGGGCCACCTTCCCTTCACATTTCTCTGGGTTGAAATTAAGACTCTGTGAGGGGCCTGAACCTTTTTCCCCCGTAGGGCCCTGCTGGTGCTGAGTTGGTCTGAGCTGGTGCCTTGCACTGACACTGACCTGCTCCAGCCACAGCCTCTGACGTGGACTGGGCAGGGGAGAGCTGCTGGTTGTGTGAGAGACAGAGGCTTGTAGCTGTCCTGTTTAACAAACCCAGATAAGATCTAGGACTTGCTGAGCTGATAAGGAAGTAACGAGACAACAGGGCTGTCATGAGAACATCATGTAAATATTTGAGAGCAGCCTTGGAGCGTGGCACGGTCTGCTTTCTTCCTGGGCTATGTTTAGCATTCTTGGTTTGGTTAATGTATTCCTGGGAACGGTCCTTCAGCCACCAGGAAGTTAGGAGAGCACAATAGATAAGAAACAAACCTTGTCACGCTTTTTTTTTTTTTTTTTTTCCCCCCATCCTGTCCTTCCACATTCCTCTGTCTCTAAAGGAAGACCAGAGGCAGCAGTAGCCTGGCCATGAGCTGGGCTCCCAGGTGTTGGGTTTTCCCAGCTCTGTTGTTCACTCATGTGTTGATGATTGCAAAAAAAACCAAAAAAAAAAAAAAAAAAAAAACCCCAAGGCAATTTTGGCCAAATCCTATGAGCTCACAGTGTAATTTCATTAATTTAAGTACCAGTCTGTACATCTAGGAGAAACTGGCTGCACACCAGCCTGGCATTTGTAACCAGTCTGATTCCAGAAGCTAAAAGTAACCCAGGATCTTGCAACTTGTTTGATTTTAGACCTCTTAACATTTTCTGGGGGTAATGTGCCTTCCAGCCCAGTGAATTGAACTTTTGGCCACCTCCACACCCTTTTGTGGAGAACTTGTTCCTAAAGGGCGCGTGCAAAAAACAGTGCGTCTCCCATGGAGGGAAATCAGCAGGGGCGGGGATGAAAGGTTGCTTTGTCTTTCCTCACAAGGAAATGAAGAAAGCAAATAAGGATTTTCATTTCTTTTATGGTTCTCTGTGCTATGCGAGCTGAGCAACCAACCTGGTGTCCAGATGCACTCTATAAACAGACACGCTGGGGACAAGAGTTTATCCATATGGACTGTAAAAACTGCCATGTAGGAGGGCTGTGTGTTCTCAGCCGTTTTTCCTTAGGAAGGGGGCTTGGTAGGCTGCTCTGTCTGCAGTCTCCTGATATTAGACCTGCCCTTTCTCCCCTCCCCCCCGCTCCCTCCAGAGGAAAAAAAAAAAAAGGCAACGAAAAGGGAGTTATGAACGGGCTGTAGCATTTCTGGCATATTGGCGTCCCCCTGCGAATAAGCCCATTGTGACTTTGCATCCCGCTTGGCTCTCCCTTCCTTTGGGCTCGTCTCAGACCCCAGCGCCTGCCTCTTTCCTAGCCTCTGCCTGCTGCCCTGCCTGCTCCCTGCTTGCCCTGCAATCCAAGGACTGCTGCCCAGGTCACTGCCAGGACGTAGCAGTCATTGGGGCAGAACAACAGGGCTTTGTTCTCAACAGGGGATAAAAGACAAGCGGAAGAAGGGAACAGAGAGGTCTCCTAGGCTGTCCCATTGCTTCAAACTAGGGTCAGCTCTCTCCTGAGAAGCATCAGTTGAATGTTCTTAAACCTCAAGAGACAGAGACTTCCCTTCCCTGCCCCCTCCCTCCACGGGCAAACCGTTCCTGGGCTTTCTTGTCCAGGTGGTTATTTCTTCGTTGTGCTAGCTCCAATCTCTTTGGCTACAATTTTAGCCCAGGACTCTGTCCTGTGCACAGTGGAAGTGGGAACGGGCCATTCCCTTCCTTTTTGCTGCTGCCTTTTATGTCTGACCGCCCGTTATCCTATTCTCCCTCCGTCTCCTCTTCCCTGGACCAAAACCCCCTGACTCAGTTGCGGGTTTCTTGTGGGTCATATTTTCCAGACCTCTGCACCTTCTTGTTGCTTTGCCAAATGCCTTAATGATTTTGGAGCTTATGCCTCTGGGGATGAGGACCCCATCCCGTGGCGGGCTCGGAGAACAGGGCTTGGGGCCGGATGTGGAATGTGCCGAGCCCGAGAGGATCTGGTCAGGAGCAGCCCCAGCGCTGACCTGCTGGTGGGACCCGAACTGCTGCCCCCCAGCCCCGAGGTGCCCGCTCTGGGGGGAGAGGAGGGATGTATTTTCCTGTCCTTCATCCCTGACTGGGAACCTTCTCTTCCCTCCCAGAAGTGTGCGGGTGGATTTGAGGGGGGGGTGGGGGGGGTATGCACTGAGGGGGGGGTGAGCGAGGGGCTGGGGAAGCTCCTGAGCCCTGTGGTGGGGCTGGGGCTTGCTGCAGCCTGTGTGCTAAAGGAGGAGCCGCTGCCTGGGCACTCACACAGCGTTTCTGGTGTCGCACATACACACACTTACTCCCGGACGCACTTCCTCCTTCTTCAGGCACAACACTAGGCTTCCCGCAGCAGTCTCAGGCGACGGATTTCATAAAATAATTAATTTAATTGAAAGGTGCAGCAGCCCTGGGCTGAGTGCCTCCAAAGAGAGGGACCCTGAACAAGGCAATCCCTGGAAAATTATACCCCTGTGATCCATACACCCGCCTTCCTGCGCTGCCCACACATCTAGTCCAATGGTGATTTTTGGTCTGGGGTCTTCTAACATCTCATTGGATTCTTTTTCCTGTGTCCCGGCAGGCACGCATGGTCTTATCTTGTTGATTTGCAGTTTCAGCCGAGGGTTGGAGCTTCTCTATCTTCTGGTTTATGTTCCTTGTGCACCTGCCCTTGTTGGCAGAACGTGGGGGAACTGAGAAGTCCCAGACTCGAGAGAAACACTACCAAAGCATCAGTGCGATACTCAGCGCTTTCCCATCCTAAAAGGCTAAACAACGCTGTATCATCTGCTAGGAAAATTATTAAGAAGAATAGCTTTCTCACGGCCTACAGGTTTCAGCCAATCTAGCTTATGCTAAGTAGAGCTAAGAAAGCAGCACAAATCACACCAAATTATAATCCTAAGTAATTTATTCTACTTGAAACTTACTTATTTATACTAACCAATAAATATCCCTCAACACCGTGCCCTGTGAGACGGTGCGGGGGGGTAGCAGGGAAACTCTTCTTTACTGTCCTGATGGGCAATTTCTTTGTATGGCTAATTACTGTCAGGGCATGCCTGGAGCTGGTGGGGGGTTTCTTCAAGGAGAAGAGCAGATTTTGCCTCCTGTTTCCCCCGGGCATGTCTGCAGCAGGCACCAAGGCAGGGCAGAGCAGAGCTCGTGTGGCTAGTTCTGTGTCCTTCTGTGGCCGGGGGAAAGGGCCCTACTTTGTCTCATTCTTGCTTGGATGTTTTACGATGCGGGGTTGAGCGCAGCTGCCTGGCAAGTGCCGGGGTGTGCCGGGTGGTTGTGGGTGCAGCAGGAAGGGCACAGCCTGTATTGTTCAATGTTTGCAGGGAGGTTTTGGGCAGGGAGGGGGTTCGTTGGGGCAGCACTTTTCACCTGGTGGGGAAAGCCCTTTGGCCTGGGAGGCAGAGCGGGAGGCAGAGCTGTTAGTGGGAGTCTGGAGAGTCGCCTGGGCAGGGCCCAGGAGGGGTGGTGGGCTTGGCGGAGCTCCCCTGCCTGTCTCTCTTCTCCCCTTCCCATCTCTCTTCTCCCCTGTCCATCTATCCTCTCTCTCCCAGGGCTACACCTCCTTCTGGAATGACTGCATCTCTTCAGGCCTGCGGGGCGGCATCCTCATTGAGCTGGCTTTGCGCGGCCGGATCCGCCTGGAGCCGCTCTCCATCAGGAAGAAGAGGCTGCTGGAGAGGAAGGTGAAGGAGCCACAGGAGCTGGGCTGGGGGCCTGACAAGCTTTGGGGCTCCATCCACCCCAGCCGAGCCCGCTGGTGGCAAGCTTTGCCAAGGCAGCGCTGCATGCTGGGGCTGGCCCCATTCCTTCAGGAAGGGAGCGGCAGGTCTGCGTCCAGCTTTACGCCATGTTTCCGCTTTGTCCTTCCAGGTGCTCTTGAAGTCGGATGCGCCGACTGGTGACGTCTTGCTGGATGAGACCCTCCGACACATCAAGGCCACAGAGTCTGCAGAAACGGTGCAGACGTGGATAGAGCTGCTCACTGGTAGGGCCAGTTAGAGATGCTGGCTCCCTCGGGGCCTGTCCTTGCCTCCTGACCCCTCTCTGCCACTTGGCCATCCCCTTGCTTCGCTGGAGATGGGCAGAATACTGACAGCAGAGCAGGGGAAGGCTGAATGTAGGGGCAGAGAATGGTTTTCTGGGTCTTTTTTGTTGGGAGCTCCGTAGAAAACTTGGACCTTGCTCCCCATTGCCTCTTTTTTCATGCTGAGTCTTCACCGAGTCTGGGGTCTAAGGTCCTGGGTGGAAGGTGCTTTCTAAAGGGATCTGCCCCAGGCTGTTGAGCCCTGTGGCTGCTGGGAGCTGTGCCAGCTTGGACTGATGGGAGAAGTGGGTCAGAATCAGACCAAGGGGAGGAAGAGGGTTCCTGCAGTGGGCATGGGTGTCCATGCAAGCACAGATGGTCCTGGGCTGGAAGGAGCCTGGGTGCTGGGGTTGGGTTGCAAAGCTGTTGCTGCCCTGGTGTTGAACAGGATCTCCTCTCCTGCAGGGGAGACCTGGAACCCCTTCAAGCTGCAGTATCAGCTGAGGAACGTGCGTGAGCGCATTGCCAAGGCCCTGGTGGAGAAGGGCATCCTCACCACAGAGAAGCAGAACTTCCTGCTCTTCGACATGACCACCCACCCTGTCAGCAACGCCACTGAGAAGCAGCGCTTGGTGAAGAAGCTCCAGGAGAGCATGCTGGAGCGGTGGGTGAACGACCCCCACCGCATGGACCGCAGGACTCTGGCTCTCCTGGTGCTGGCCCACTCCTCAGATGTGCTGGAGAACGTGTTCGCCAGCCTGGCAGACGACAAGTATGATGTGGCCATGAACAGGACCAAGGACCTCCTCGATATGGACCCTGAGGTGGAAGCTGCCAAAGCCAGGGGCACAGAGATGATCTGGGCTGTCCTGGCAGCCTTCAATAAGTCCTAAAAAGCCCCTGAGTCCCCCAAACCGGATAGAGGAGCCTCACCCCCTTGACACGAGGCCAGGGGTATTTGGGCATGGAGTTCTTGCAGCAGCGGGTGGGCTCGGCTCAGGGGGACTGGGTGGTTTCGCTCTCCCCCCCCAGGCAGGGCTGGGAGAGGGAGAGCACACCCGTGTGGCAGGTTGCACACTCCTCCAAAGGCCGGTGCCTCTGGGAGAGCTGATGGCAGCTCTTCACTCCCCTTCCAGTGCTCCTTGCCTGTGGGCTTCCTTCTTGGGCCGGTGCAGAGCCGGGAGCTGGCAGAGCCCAGCCCTGCCTCTGCGTGCAGGAGCCGAGCTGCTCGGATGGGCCAAACCCTGGCAGAAGTGGGGCTGCGCTCCCTGGGCGCT
This sequence comes from Vanellus vanellus, assembly GCF_965231255.1. Taxonomy (NCBI): domain Eukaryota; kingdom Metazoa; phylum Chordata; class Aves; order Charadriiformes; family Charadriidae; genus Vanellus; species Vanellus vanellus. Next base: position 3,692,949 of record NC_138932.1, read on the forward strand.
CCCGGCGTCCTGACTTCTCCAGCTGCCCCCACGGCTCCCTCATCCACGCACAGGTCTTGCCTTTGAGCTGCCTGGGCAGCGCAGATTCCCCTGCGGAGCATGATGAAGGCTTCCTGGGGCAGGGGAGTGGGCAGGAGGCTGGTTCGGGGTGTCAGGCAGCTGGGACCGCTCCGTGCGCTGGCTGGGAAGCCCTCAGCCCATGTCACCATCGAGGAGCAGCTCTGCAAAGGCCACGGAGCCCCCTGGGCTGCGCTCCTGTCACACACCTGCTCTTTCTAGTAAGAGGGAAAGTTAAACTGTGATATTTTTTTTGGTCCCTTCTCTCCCCTTTCCACCACCACTTTAATCTGTAGTTCATTTCAATGTATTTCTCTGCAGCCCGAGGGAGTCCTGGGTATTTCAGTCTGTCGTTGGCGGCTGCGGTGGGTCCAGCTGCGGCAGGGTCTGCAGGGCAGTGCCCGGGCACGGTGAAGGGAGCCCTTGGGGTTCCCACAGGCGACGGTGGCACTTGTGTCACGTGCCTGGGTGGTCTCAGCCGCGTCCCTGCCTGCACCCAGCAGCGTGTCCGCGAGCAGCGGGGCCGAGTGCTGTCCCCTGTCCTGCGTGGCCCAGACCTGGGGCCACCTCGGGCTGCCGGTGGCGTCACCCCGGGATCCGTTTGCCCCCCGACGGGCCTGTCCTGTCCTGTCCCCTCCCCTCGCGGTTCCCGCCTGCCTGGCGCTCCCGCCAGCTGTCCCGGCCTCTTTCCATGTGGCTGCTGCCCAGGCGTCGCTAAAGCCCGTGGGTGGGGGTGACCTCTCCCCCGCCGTGCCCCGGTCAGGCCCGCAGCGCGGGGTGCTCCCGGGTGTCACCGGCGGACCCGTACCCAGCCGGGGCAGCGGCGGGCGGCGCGTGCCGCCCCCGGGTCCAGCTGCCTGCGGGGCTGGGGGCGGGAGCCGGTGCCAGTCACCCCACATCCCCCCCTCCTCCCCCCCGGGCCCCGTCGCGGTGGGTGCCGGTGTCCCGGCAGCACCGGCGCTGCCGCGGCGGTCTCACCGCCCGGTCCCCCAGCCCCGGGGAGGCGGTGGAGGCGGGCGGCCCCGCCCACGCGCTGCTGCCTCACTTCCCATTGGTCCCTCCAGGAGGGGCGGTCCCGCCCCTCTCCCCGCCCCCCGCGGGCGCTGGTTGGTCAGGTATGATATCACCGCGGCCGCC